>NW_020952589.1:304698-346436 GCF_900497805.2 Vombatus ursinus
TCTCGCCCCCTCCCCACTGACTCCTCTCCCCCTCCCACCTCGCCCCCTCCCCACTGACTCGTCTCCCCTGCCCCCCGCCCCGTTTTCCCATCTCGCTGCTTTCCAAATCGCCCCCTCCCCACTGGCTCCTCTGGCTGCCCCCTTTTCCTTCTCTCGCTCCCTCATCACAGCGGGGTGGGGGCCGCTGAGGGCTGATTTCGTCCAAATCCCTCATTTTACAGATGTGGAAACTGAGTCCTCCGGGCGGGGAGTGAGGGGAGCGGGAGGGCGGTTTTACCTCGGGCGGCTCCGGCCTCGGCCCGGCCCGGTCCTGCCGAAGCTCTGGTCCCCAGTCCGGCCGCCGCTGCCGCTGCCGCTGCCGCTACCGCTGCGGCCCCGGCTCTGCCTTCTCCGCCTCCTCCTCCAGCCCCGCAGGCGGCAGCGGCGGCTGGGGCAGCGAGGCGGGGCCCACACCGGAAGCGGCGCCGGGGGCCGGGGCGGGGCAGGGCAGGCGGGCGGGGCGGGGGAAGGGAGAGGAGGGAGGGGGAGGGGGAGGGGCGGGAGAGAGAGGGAAGGGGAGGAAGAGCGGGGCGAGGGGGAGGGCGGTGGGGGTTGGGGGGAGGTGGGGCCCGAGGCCGGAAGAGGAGGTGGAGAGAGGCCTGGCCGGAAGTGACTCCTCCTCCGGAGGGAGTGAAAGAAAAAAAGGAGGGGAGGAGCAGGACGGGAGCGGGGTCTGGGGCGGAAATGAACGGTAAATTCTTCGGCCAATGGGAGGTTAGAGTAGGATGGCATTCCGGTTCCGGTGTGAGCGCGCCCGGCGGTGAGTTTAAAACCGGGGCGCGCGCCCTGGCTGAGTGACATAGCAGTCGCAGCCGTCGTCGGATGCGGGACGGGCGCCTACGGCTGTGCCAGCGTGAGGTAAACGGGATTGGGCTGAGATGCGGAGCGGCCGGGGAAGGAGGGGGAAGGGCGAGGGGCGCCATGTAGGAAGGCGTAGTGAAAGGAGGTGGAGGACGGAGACGAGCAGGCCCGATCCGCCCGGCCTCTTAAGCTCGCATTCTGTGCCGCCACACCGGTGACTCATCAGCCTCGCGCCGCCCCGCGGAGCTGCAGAGCCCGAGGCCTGCGTTCTGCTCCCCCTCTCGGAGGCCCGGACGTCCGTAGGCCTCTCGGACCCCGGCGCCGCCTCGGGAGAGGTGCCCACGCTAGGCCCCTTCCTGCCTGTCCCGGGAGGCCCCAGCGGTGACCCCGCCATGGCCCTTCTCTTCATCCGTAATCCAGGCAGGCTAGATGTGGGGTGAATCCGGGCATCTGCCCTGAGCAGGCGTTGTCTGGGGAGAAATGAGCAGGTCCCAGCCTAGAGTCTAACCCGTTCTCCACCGTCTCTACCCTAGTTTTACAGGCGCATTCCAAAATGGCTGATGAAGAAATTGCTGCCCTTGTGGTAGACAACGGCTCTGGCATGTGCAAGGCTGGCTTTGCCGGAGATGATGCCCCTCGGGCTGTGTTTCCTTCCATCGTGGGTCGCCCCAGGCACCAAGGAGTCATGGTTGGCATGGGGCAGAAGGATAGCTATGTGGGTGATGAGGCCCAGAGTAAAAGGGGCATCCTTACCCTGAAGTATCCAATTGAGCATGGTATTGTCACCAACTGGGATGACATGGAAAAAATCTGGCACCACACTTTCTACAACGAGCTCAGAGTAGCCCCAGAGGAGCACCCTGTTCTGCTCACAGAAGCACCTCTGAACCCAAAGGCCAATAGAGAGAAGATGACACAAATCATGTTTGAGACCTTCAACACTCCAGCAATGTATGTGGCCATCCAGGCAGTGCTGTCTCTCTATGCTTCTGGTCGTACCACAGGTATTGTGATGGATTCTGGGGATGGGGTCACTCACACTGTCCCTATCTATGAAGGTTATGCCCTTCCACATGCTATCCTGCGTTTAGACCTGGCTGGTCGGGACCTCACCGACTACCTCATGAAGATTTTGACTGAAAGAGGCTACAGCTTCACCACAACAGCTGAGAGGGAGATTGTGAGGGATGTCAAAGAGAAGCTGTGTTATGTTGCCCTGGACTTCGAGCAAGAAATGGCCACTGCAGCTTCTTCTTCCTCCTTAGAGAAGAGCTATGAGCTACCTGATGGTCAAGTCATTACCATTGGCAATGAGAGGTTCCGATGCCCTGAATCTATCTTTCAGCCTTCTTTCCTGGGAATGGAGTCCTGTGGGATTCATGAGACCACCTACAATTCCATTATGAAGTGTGATGTTGACATCCGAAAGGATCTGTATGCTAATACAGTGTTATCTGGTGGTACCACTATGTATCCTGGCATTGCTGACAGAATGCAGAAGGAGATCACAGCCCTGGCTCCAAGCACCATGAAAATCAAAATCATTGCTCCACCTGAACGAAAATATTCAGTCTGGATTGGAGGCTCCATTTTGGCTTCTCTCTCTACCTTCCAGCAGATGTGGATCAGCAAGCAGGAATATGATGAGTCTGGTCCTTCTATTGTCCACCGGAAATGCTTTTAATTAACTTTGGTTACCTAATCCTTGTTACTTGCAGGTATATATGTGCCAGGTCAGATGTTTACATAGACCACAAATGGACCAAATGTTTGTGAAAATGCCCATGAGAAGCTTGTTCCATTAACTTTTTATTTATTTATTTGACCTTCTTGTGATATTTGTTTTCTTTAAGTACATTTAGTACATCAATAGAGGTGGATTGTTTACACTGCAGTTGTTAATAATTTGTTATGTGCTTGTGCTACTACTCCTGGCAAACTGAAGTTTCAGGAACTTAGATTTGACTGTGGTAGATATTGCTCTAAATAGAACTGTAATTAACATTGTTCTGTTAATGTAAAATAAAAATTCTGCAATTAAAAATTCCAATTTTGCCTAGTCTACCATAAGCATAAAGAGAAGTCTGCCAAAATAAAATTGTTACTTGCCACAGTGAAAGTGCCCTGAGTGTGATAAAGCAGCTATTCCTTTCTAGGTATTGTATGTATTTACTCCTTCAGCTGCTTCCCTATAAATGCAAGTAAGAAGGTAGTAAATTTTAGCTCCTTAACCTTACCTTTTAGCAAGGAAATTGTCTGTTGTGAATGCCAATCAAATTCCTAACTCAGTTTACCTCAATACAAGTACTGTTCAGCCTTCATTTACCATTATAGCAGAGAGTCACAGACTTTTTTTTCCCCTAAGTTTATTACATGAAAATTTGAAGTCATTTTTAAGTATTCAAGAAATATTCTTAGAACCTGTAAAGGGTTTTTAAAATTTTGATTTGTATTTCAAATAAACAGTTTGCTAATCCTGATATAAAATTAGATCTGAGCCTAAGGCTAAAAGGATTTTTCCAGATTGTAATTTTCCTTTGACTGTGTGTGTGTGTGTGTGATTAATTTCCACAAAGGAAATTGTCCTACTTGGGAGAAATGAGTTCTAGCTTACATCTAAATTTTCCAAATGAATGTAGTAGGAATAGTATACATCATTTCTTGAACAAACATTTCAGTACCAGTTGTATGCATAGTGCTTTGAACTAGGCAACAACATTAGTGCCAAGCTAAACGGAACAAAGTGTTTGCTATCCTCAAGTTCAGTCCATTTAGGTGGATAAAACAAGTCATTAACAGTTACATGATAAGTTCGCCAGAAAAGGCAGAAGAAAGTTAGCTGAACTTCAAAGGAGAAAAGTCAAGGAAAGGCTATACGTAGGCTGTGAGATTTGAGTTGAGTTTTAAGAGGACGGTCTGTACCTGTGATTATAGGGATCTCCTGGCTGGAGAATCTCCCTGTAGCAATGCAGATTGGCACCTCCACAATTCATAGTTTAGACAGTGTCAGGTGGGACTTAAATGCCAAGTCTTCTGACTTCCAAGGCCAGCTTTATTCGTTTTACCACCTTGGCTTTAGGGGCCACAGGAAGTCAGCCGATTAAAAAAGATCTCTAGACATAGGGCAGCATGCAGAGTAAGATTAAAGATTATTGTATTTTAAGATTTAGAGCTGGAAGAGAATTTAGGTGTCAACTAACCCAATCCTCAAGCCACTCCATCTCCCCGTTTTAACAGGTGAGGAAACAGACCCAGAGAGTCTTCCTAGTCTCTAGTCTTAATCAAGACTGCCTTAAGGTGACATCTTTCCTTTGTAGCATGTTATATTAGCACTAATCAGCAAAGTAAAAATTCCTACTTCTGAGTCCCAATAATTTTTATTCTTAACCAGAAAGGCTAAATAACTTGCCAGTTGTCTCATAGGAAAGAAGTAACTAAGGCTGTATTCAAACCCAAGTCACCAGACTGTTAAGTCCTCCAATCTTTCACTGTGTAGTCATACTGTGTAGTACACTTTCACTTGTGTAGTCACAATGCAGCACCAATTGACATAGGGTATATAAGGGGTTTGTAAAAACTAGAGGCTCCTTATACAAGTACAAATATTTTTTCTGCACTTCAATTCCAAAAACAATGAGAAATGAGTACTTTATGTCCATGTTAGGAAATAACTAATTGTTTCATGACTATTGTAATGGGATAAGCAGTTTGGCTTTCCCATGGGGCAGGAAGCTATTGAATCATTAGTTAGCTAAAGATTACATTTTGCATTGCTCTTTATTCTGTGTGACCTCTGCATTGTCGATCTTAATTCAGTTGGAAGCATTGAACTAAGCCGTTCATTATATTAAAATGCCATAGCCAGTTCTCTGAAAGAATGCATTCAAAAGAGGACATGTCTGACCTCTTGTACTGAATATAGGCCAGGAACTTAGTTCTAGCCTCTCAATCATTTAAAATTATGTGCCCTCTTCCTTTGGTTTGTAAAACGAATAGATCACAGGAAAGATGATGCTTAGCCAATAAGTGCTTTGATAATAGGCATGAAAAAGTTAATGGTATGTATGATAAAAAGTTTGCATGTTTACTGATTAGAAGGTTAATGATTAGGTTTTTCCCCCTTTTCCTAATGCCTGAAGAATGTCATTTGCAAAGCCTCTTAATTGCTTAATAAATAATGAGAAATTTGTATTAAGGAATGAAAAATTCACAAATTCTTGAGCTTGGTTATCTACCTTCATATTACTGTTAATGACAACACTCCAAAAACCCAAAGTTTCATTAGGACTACCTAGTTCAAACTAACGGGAGAGACTTAAGACTGGTGTCAGAATTCTCAAAGTTCTCCATAAGTGAGGTGTTCTTTTCTCCATTGGTGCAACAGGAAACAAAACTTGACTTTGGATAATTTGATTTGAATTCAAGAGATCAGTCCAAGTATTTAATACATTTCCAAGAACAGTGCATCAGGACTTGAAGTGCTCCCAAATATCTCACCTTTGAAGGCCTCATATATGCTTTTTCTTTTTCAGTCTAGACCTGTGATTTCATCAATGCAGAATTCCTAGTAAGGAAACCCTGCTGTTGCAGATCAGTAATTTCTGCAATTCTTAGATCCCTATGGTACTGAGAGGTTTCATACATGGTCACATAGCCAGTATGTGTCAGAGTTGAAGCTTGAGCCTGGATCATCCTTAGTCCAAAGCTACCCTCTTCCCATTATGTTCTATTCATTGTCACTCATTGTACTTAACCAATATAAAATCCTATAGATGCCCCCCATATTTTGTGAACAAAAACTCAAAATTGCTTACAACATTTAGCTATCTAGTTGCTGTGCAATGTCATAAAGGCAGTATATGGAAACAGTAGAGATAATAAGCCAGGGAATTATTAAAAGTCCAACATTAAAACAATTTCTAAATTCCAAAAGTTTTAGGAAATTATTATAATCTCCACCATCCCAATGTCCTGAACTCTCAACTCCGTCACTTCCAAATAGGTCTCTTGGTGTCCACAATGATCTCACTCAGGGAGGGGGATGTCACAGAACAAATCCCTTTAATAAAAGGATTTGTTCTCTAAAACTTGGAGTCAGTCAAAAGGCTGCACCCAAGGACCTAGAAGGCCACATGTGGCCTCGAGGCTGCAGGTTCCCACCCCTGATCTAGCTCATTGTTCTTCCTCTCCTGCTCGAATAGACCACTGTCCTATCCATAAAAAATCTGTAAAAATAAAGACAGCAGACTTGACACATCCTGAGAAGGATGAGAATTCAAGGGAGGAATATTCACAAGCCTATTCCCCAACAACTCAACTTTAAGGACTGGACTTCAGTTGAAAAATGTAAATTAAAAAGTGTATGATAGGAGTATTTGGCAAATATAAAGATGAATAACGTGTGCTGGGCGCATTTGTGGACTCATGTAAATGTTCATAGTGGGGAAAAGATTAGTTGGCATTGTGATTACCAGTGAATCAAGAAATTCTACTTGAGCAAGCCTAAACACAGATGTACTTCTGCTTGGGCTTCTGCTCTGTGGCCTCATAAAAACCTGAAATCATATGGCTAATGACAACTTTCTTGGTAGAGAGGTCCAGATGGCCTTTAAGAAAGTCCTGATAAATAGTGCATTTACAAACTCAGCTGTGCTGCCCTGGAGCAGATGGCCCAAAACATCCCTCTTGCTTTTTGGCAGACTAGGGAGCTATTCTACTGAGACAGGCCTTCACACAAATTTGGATGATTGTGAAGACATCTTTCAAATAAGTATTGGAAAAATGAAGCAGTTGAATGTCACCAAAGGGAATGAGTCACTTTGAGATCGGCCTTTTTGCTTATGGTATGAAGTCAGGGCCCAAAGACTGAGGGGCAGGTCACCAGATAAGGAAAAGAAAAAGAGAAGAAAGTCAAATCGATCACATAGTAAATACACAAATCCTACCGTATAGAATTGGAAGGAAATGTGGAGGTAGCCTAGTTTCACTTCCCAATAAATCCTATCGAATTCCTGATAAGGGATAGTCTAACTTCCCACCTAATGCAGCAATCCCTTCCGTAACAGTTTCCTTAATTGGGAGTTTATCCAGCCTTTGCTTGAACAGAGAATCTACTAGTTTATGTGGCAGTCTTAAATGTTAGAAAGCTCTTTCCTTTAGGTGCCCAACAGGACACTGTAGCCAGCCTCTCTGGGGATTCAACCTGCTAATGGTCGAGTTGGTTGGAAAAGTAAGACCAGAGTCTTGCTATACTTGTATTAAGTCAAAATCTGCTTCTTTGTACCTTTTACTCATTAGTCATAGTTCTGTTCTGTGACAGACAACACAGAGCTTCCTCTTCCAAGTTAACAGCCCTTCATATGACAGAAACTATCTTGTTTTCTGAATAGCTGCAGGACAGTGGGCAAGGCATATCACCTTTCTCTCCATTCCCTCTTCTGAGGCAGGGTTAGATGATGATTCTACGAGGGCTTAAGTGGGAGTCAGGAAACTTGAGTGTGAACACTGCCTCAGACACTTGTGTATGCCTCATGGGTAAGCCACAGCCTCTCTGAGCCTCAGTTTCCTCTTCTGTAAAATGAAAGGATTGACCTCTAATGACCTCTAGGTCATCTTCCAGCTCTAAATCTAGGATCCTGTGGGTACATAGGCTCTCTATATAAGTTTCTAAAGTCCTTTCCTGTTCTAACATTTTTAGGAAAATAGAATGATGAAACTTAGAACTGGAAGGGATCTAAAAGGTTGATTTGAAAACCTTCATTTTACAGATGAGGAAAATGAGGAAACTGTCTATGAGTCTGCCCTTAAACTTCTCCAAATTAAATGTAAGTGAACCTTTCAGATGACACTCCTTTTATTCCCCTTCCCTCAAAAAAAAAATTTATTATGGAAAATACAAGTTAGCTCATTGACTCAATATGGAGACAACAGAAATATCTCTCAGTCCATGTACAAGCACAAATTTTGTTCATGTACTTAGATTTGTACTAGGTCACTCTGGGGAATAAAAGTAGATGATATAGTCCCTGCCATTGAAGAGCTTATAATCTAGTTGGTGAGAGAGGATATACCTAACTAGACTTAACCTCCCTGCTAATCACCTATATCTCTCCATCCTATGCTCAAGTCAGATTGATCTATTCCCTGTTCCCTGAATACAACCCATCCTCTCCCAGTCCTATACCTTTGCTCATGCTGTTTCCTTTGCCTAGAGTGGGCTCTTCCCCTTTTCTTCCCACTGAAGTCATTCATGTCCATACTTTAAGGCTAGCCCAGTTGCCAGCACCTTCATGAAATCTTCTCTGGTCCTGCCCAACCAGATATGATTTTTCCCTCCTCTAAACACCTATAGAACTTTGTACCACTTTTATACCTACACACATACATTAGACCTTGAAAGCAGGGATTTATGTCTTATTTATCTTTGAATCAGTATAATGCCTACCATCTATTAAGATCAATACTTATTTAATGAATGAATAAGTGAATTAATGGGATGTAGTTTGTGGCATAGTGCTGGATTTGGACCTGAGTTCTTATCCTGACTTTACCCCTAACCACCTGTGTAAGTTTCACCAAGTGACTTAATTTCTTTGGCGCCTTTGTTTCCACACCTCTGAAGTAAGGAGGTTATACTGAATGACTTATAATATCCCTCCCAATACATGATCTTATGACTAATCCTATGAATGGGGAGGGTCAATCATGAGCAAAGGCAAGAGACAGAAATGAAAGTGGGGATCATGAGTCACCAGTTTGGCTTGAGGAAAGGATTTGTATTAGAAAGTAGTGGGAGATGAGACTGGAGATAAAGATTTGAACCAGTTCTTGAGGCAACTTGTATGCTAGACTAAGTAGTTTAGATTTTATCCTGTAGATGTCACTTATGAGTCACAGAAAAGTCATTCTTCAGCATGGGCAGGGGGGGGGGGGGGGAGGAGAAGGATCTGTAGACTTTGCAGATGATGCAGGTGAACCAGAGTTTAAGGCATAAACCTATACAGATTTAAAGACTGAGAAGGCAAGTAAAAGAACCAAACAGATAACGTGACACATGTCAGAGTATTCAATTAAAAAGTATTCAATTTTTTATATAAGGAGGGCATGCAAGATTCTAAAACAACAGCGACTAGTCATCATATTTCTGTTTACGGGATGTATAGAGAGAGAAAAGTAAAAGAAGAATAACTTGTTTATCAGACATGTTGAACTGGATGTTCCATAAGCATCTCAAATTCAATATGACCAAAAGAGGACTCTGTATCCACTCATCCCTCTTCTGAACTTCGCCATTACTGTTGAAGGCACCACCAACCCTCCGGTCTCCTACGTTCACAGAACCACAGAATTTGAGAGTTGTAAAGGACCTCAATGGTCAGCTATACCACGTACATGAAACGAATCTCCCCTGTACCATGAAGTATACCTACCACCAGACCCATCAGGTGATCACCCCACCTCTGCTTGAAACCTTCCAAGGCAACCTATTCCACTCTGGGATAGCTTCATTAGGAGGCTTTTCCATTCACACAACCTACCTACATTTGCTTTTTAGAAACTTCCGCCTATTTCTCTGGGTTCTGTTCTCCTGAGTCAAACAGAACATTCAGTCTCGTTTTGCTAACTGCCTAATGGACATTTTGATGAACACCTCAAAGTCAGCATGTCCAGGTTTATAACCTCGCACTATTTTTGACTTCATAGTCTCTCTCATTCCTCACGTCCACTAAGTTGTCCAATCTTACCATATCAACCTTCACAACACCTTTTTATATGTAGTTGCTCCTCAGAAAGAATGGATATAAGAGATGTGGAAACAGAAATGACAAGATTTGGCAACAGACTGAATATGTAAGGTGAATGATAGTGAGGAGTCCAGGATGAAAATGAGGTTGTGAACTTGGGTTCCTGGAAGAATGATGGCTTTCTGGATAGAAATAGGAAAAGTCAGAAGAGAAGAATTTTTGTTTTTGCTTTGGGTTTGTTTTTTTGTATTTTTTTTTGGTATTTCTTTCTTTCTTTCTTTTTTAAGGCAGTTGGGGTTAAGTGACTTGCCCAGGGTCACACAGCTAGTTAAGTGTCAAGTGTTTGGTCTGAGGCGGATTTGAACTCTGGTCCTCCTGACTTCAGGGCCAGTGCTCTATCCACTGCGCCACCTAGCTGCCCCTATTTGTATTTATTTTTGAAAGCAGGGATTGGGGGTGGGGGTTGACAATGAATTATATTTTGTACATGCTAAATTTCAGATGCCCATGAAACATCCAGTTCAAAATGTCCAATAATTAAGTTATTGATGTGGGGACTAGGGCTCAGGAAAGACTAGGGCTAAGATATATAAATCTGAGTAATCAACACAGAGATGAGTAATTAAACCATATGAGCTGATGAAGTCAGCAAAAGAGAGTATATAGAGAAAAGAGGATCAAGGATAGAGCCTTGGGATATACTCAAATACATAAAGTAGGCACTATATAAATGCCAGCTATGATTATTATTACCCACAGTTAGGAGTAATGATTGAGATGATGATCCTTCAAAGGAAAGTAAGGAGTAGTCAGACAGGTTGGAGGATGAGCAATGAATGAATGAATGAAATGAAGAAGAAAATAAACATTTATTAGCTATATACTATGTGCCAGGCACTGAGCTAAGTGCTTTAAAAATATTATCTCATTTGATCCTCTCAACAACCCTGCAATGTTATAATCTTAATTTTACAGCTGAGAAAACTGAGGCAGACAGAGGTTAAGTGACTTCCCCAGGGTTATACAGCTAGTATCTTGAAGCTGGATTTGAAATTAGGTCTTCCTAACTCTAGGCCTAGTGTTCTATCCTCTGTGCTACCTAGTTGCTAAATGAATTAATGAGAAAAAAAAGCCTTTACTAAGTGCTTACTTACTCTGTGTAAAGAAAGAGAAAGCAATGTCACAAAAATATCTCCTATAATTATAAAACTAGTATTCAAGTCAAATTGAATCCAGGTCTTCCTGATTGCAAGTCCAGTGCTTTATCCACCATGCTACACTCCATATCTACATGAATAAACTAAAATTAAAAGATAACTGAAAACATGAAGTATTTGAGGATAATCAAAACTTCTCTGCCTGTCTACATACCTATTGTGGAGACCTAATGAGATCATATATCTGAAAGCACTTTAAAAAAACACATTATACAAAAGTTTCTTTTTTCTTCTCTGCTTTATCATAATATCTTGAGTGATAAGTACATGGTATAGACAGTAAGTACTATAGAAAAATCAAACTGGGCAGAGTGGTCTACTGTGATCATGGAAGTCTTCAGAGAGAAAGTGAGGCTGGAGCTAGTCTCTCAAAGATGGTCATGATTGAAGTAAACAAAGAAGAATGAAGAGGGCTTCACAGATGGAAGAAACTAGGAAGCAAGGTGAACAAAGACTAAACTATAGGAATGAGCATTGCCTATTCAGGGCTCTATTAGTAGACCTGGCAGGCTGGGGGGGGAGGGCTGGTAGATGGGACTGGCAGAAATCAAAGCTGGGGATAGCCTAATGGCAGACTATAAAGGATTGTCAATGCTGGTGCAATCCAGCTGCCTCAAGGAAAAGGAGAAATGCATGACAGGAGCTGAAATTCCCTGGTCCTGACTATCACTGTACTGCTAGTCAACTGGCTATGTGCTAATTCTCACTCCTGCAGTCCCAGAATTTCTATTCTGACCAAGAGAATTTCACTTTCTATCATGCATTTTCTTGTACCCCTAAGACACTCAAGTACACAAAGATAAGGAATTTGACTTTTATTCTGTTGGGTAATATTTGTTAAATAGAGGCAGCAAGGTGGCACACTGCATAGAGTGCTGGGTCTGACGTCAGGGAGTCTCATCTTCCTGAGTTCAAATCTGTCCTTAGACACTTACTAACTGTTTAATCCTGGGCAAGTCACTTAAGCCTGTTTGCCTCAGTTTCCTCATCTGTAAAATGAGGTGGAGAAGGAAATAGCAAACCATTCCAGTATCTTTGCCAAAAACAAAACAAAAAACCCAAATGGGGTCACAAAGTCAGACAGGACTAAAATGACTCAACAACAGGCATTTTTCATTATTTGTTCCCTGAGAACATTATTAGTTACTCAGAATTCATCTTCCTTTTAGTGATCTTTTCATTTACATTATAGTCAATGTCTATATTATTCTCTTAGTGATGCTTACTTCACTCTGCATCAGTTCATATAAATCATCCCATGTTTTCCTGGATTCCTCCTTTTTGTCATTTTCCTCATCCTAAACTATTGCAACAGCTTTCAATTGGTCACTGTTTCAATTCTTTCCACTCTCCAAGCCATCTTCCAATCAATCAATATTTATTAAGCACCTATGACATGCCAGGCACTGAACTAAGCCTCCACACCGATGCCCAAGGGATATTCCTAAAGTACAGATATGACCATGGCACTTTCCTGCTCAACAAACTCCGGTGACTCTATATTACTGCTAGGATCAAATACAATCTCTTCTTTTTGGCATTGAAAGCCTTTCACAACCTGGCTCCATTAAAAGAATTTATTAAGCATTTATTAAATGCTTACTGTGAGATGGTCTCTGCCTTCAAGGAGCTTACATTCTAATTTAGGGGTGGGAGTGGTGGTCTGAGAGGAGAGTTTTGGTTTTTTGAGTCACAAGAGTGTTGATGAAAGCCATGGGGACCCTTGATTGTCATTCCTTTTTTAGCGCTAGTGTTGATTTGATAAAGGTTTCCAGAGCAAATGGTGGAGGAGTGGAGGAGGGAATACCTCCATGAATGTACAGGATGGATCTATGTAAAGCATGGTCTGGGCCTAGCTAGATATAGAGGACTTGCATTCACTTTATCAGTAGAGATAATGAGTTTGTATTCATTCATTCACCAATCTGGACAGCCCTAAACGTGAGTTCCAAATTTAAGTGGATTAATGTTTCCATGATCTCTGGAGGTCAGGTCCAAAGGGTGCAACTGTTCCAGGTTGAGAGAGAGAGAGAGAGAGAGAGAGAGGCAAATGGTAAGATACCTAAGCTGGATGGAGAAGACTAATCTAGTTACTGAACTCTGAGAAAGGAGCTGACCTCCCTTTTCAACTTTATTATATGCATTATTATATATATATGACCACAACTTTCTCAGTTTAGCCCAACTGGCCTCCTTGCTGTTCCTTAGTCATGATAGATTAACCAGTGCCCAATACCCATTCTTATGTCTTTGCACAGGCTGACCCTCATGCTGGAATTCACTCTTTCCCCACATCTGCCTCTTAGAATCACAATAGTCCAGGTGAGAGGTGATGATGACCGGTTAGTGGAGACGAATGTGAGAGATGCTGTGGAAGTGGAAACAGTGATATTTGACAACTACATGTGAGATGGAAATGAGAAGTTAAGCATGACACTGGAGTTGAGAACTTAAATACTAAATAGGTGGTGGTGCCAGGCAAGTTCAGAAGAGGCCCAGGTTTGGGGAGAAAGACAGCCAGTTCTCCTTTGGACCTAATCAGTTTGAGATGCCTTTGGATTATCTAGTTAGAAATGTCTAATAGACAGTTGGTTATTTGAGACTGAAGTTTGGGAGAGAGACTAGGGTTCTTTTCACTTATACACTACTCTAATTCAGGCTTGGGCAGCTAGGTGGTGCAGTGGATAGACTGGTGGGCCTGGAGTCAGGAAGACACACCTTCCAGAGTTCAAATCTGCCCTCAGATGCTTCCTAGCTGTGTGCCCCTAGGCAATGCACTCAACCCTGTTTGTCTCATTTTCCTTATCTGTAAGACGGGGTGGAGAAGGAAATTGCAAATTACCTCAGTGTCTTTGCCAAGTAAACCCCAAACAGGGTCATGACAAGTTGAACATGAATTAACATAACAAAAATTCAGGCTCAAAACCACCTCTTTCCTGGACCATTGCAATAGCCTTCTAATTGGTTTCCCTGCTTCAAGCCTCTCCTCATTCTAATCCATCCTCCATTCAACTGTCAAAATTATTTTCCTAATACATAGAACTGACTATGTCATTCCCTTACTAAACAAAACAAAACAAAACTCCAATGGCTTCCTATCATTAACAAGATTAAAAAAAGTCCTTTGTCACTTAACACTCTTCACAACCTGGCCCCTCTTCCTACACTCTGTTACAGAGCCAAATTGACCTACTTGCTGTTCTTTGTACACGATACTGCATCTCCCACTTCCGCTCTTTACACTGGCTGTCCACCTTGTTCAGAATGCTTTCCCTTTTCACTTCCACCTCTTAGAATCCCTTAGTTCCTTTCAAAATTCAAGTTTAAATGCCACTTTCTGTGGGAGGCCTTTACTGATCTCCTAGCTGCTTGAGTTCCTCTCTATGGTTACCTTTTATCAACTCAAAATATATCTTTTTTTGGGTACCTATTTATTTACATAGTTTCCCTTGTTAGCTACTTGAGGGCAGGGACTGCTTTTTGTCTTCCTTTGTATGTGTAGTGCTTAGCACAACATATGGTAAGTGCTTAATCAATGCTTGTTAGCAGATTGATACAAAGATCTGGGAATCATCTGCATAAAGATAATAATTAAACCTTTGGGAGCTGATGAGGTCAGTAAGTAAGAAAGAAAAGAGAAGAGGGTCCAGGACAGAGCCTATCTTTGATTTCCTTGGAGTACAATGTTGAGATGGCAAAGGGGCAGAGGGATAGTTGGGTCATTGTTCTAGAAAAATTCCAAACTGAAATCTAGATATGTGGATATATCATCACCTCCTCTTCCTCCAATCCCTCTCTCATTTCAAGACACAACTCAAGCCCTTCCTATTACTGGGAGCCTTTCCTAATCCTAATTACTAGTGCCCTTCTTTTGTGATCACCTTGTATTTATTACATTAATTACCTTGCATTTATTTGTAATTATTCTTTTTCTATTTACTCTGTATACACTTCTATATGTATTTATTATTCCACTGTTTGAATGTAAGCTCCTTGAGAGTATAGATTATTCTATTCCATGTATTAGTATCTCTAGTCCCTAGCATAGTTCCTAGAATATAGTAGGTGCTTAATACATGCTTACTATTGATTAATTGATAGGCATAGACCATTTCTCATCTCCCATTCTTTGAATTGTCTTTGGCAATGGGTAGTAGTTTAAAAGAAACAAATATAGTCTCGACACTGGGAAAAAACTTCCCAACAATTAGACCTATCCCTAAGTGGAACAGGCTACTTCCTATGCTGTGTGCTGTCCCTCATGTTAGGTCTTTGAGCAGAGGCTGGTTGACCCTTGTATGTTGTAGTTAATCAATTGATTAACATGTATTAAACACCTACTGTGTGTCAAGAAGGATTCTTTATTTGGGGTAAAGGCTAGATGATGCGATGTCCAAAATATATTCCCTCTTCATCTCTTTCTCTCAGAGTCCTGAGTTCTTATTACTGTCATTAATAGCTTATATTTGTATAGCATTTCAAAATTTGCCAAGCATTTTGCAAATATCTCATTTGATTCTCACAACAACCTTGCAGGGTAGGATTATTATCCCCATTTTGAATATGAGGAAACTGAGGCAAACAGAGGATAGGTAACTTGCTTAGGGTCACAGAGCTAAGTGTCTGAGGTCATATTGGAAAGCAGTTCTTAACTCTAGCTCCATCACTTTGTCTACTGTACCACCTAGTTTCAGGTCAAGTTATATTTTACATGAGGCCTTTCCTGATTTCTCCTTCCCCTAGCAGCTGCTAGTGCTTCCTCTTTCCATCAAAACTACCTTATACCTACTTTGTGTATATATCTACATATGTTCATTTTGCTTCCCCTGACTAGATCGTAAGCTTCTTGAGGGCATGGACTGTTTTTACTTTTGTTTTGTCAGTGCCTAACAGAGGCATAGTAGGCACCTAAGAAATCCTAACAAATGCTTGATTGATTGCCACTAAGGGCCCTTCGAAATCTTAAAATTGTGTGCAACTGTGATTTCATCCAATAAGGGGGAAGTAAATGGTATTATAATGCAGCTGGTGATGAGTGGATTAACTCCAATGCCAAGGAAGAAAACCAAATTCTTTTTTAGCTTGCAGAGAAAATGCCAGCCAGAAATGTGGGATTCGGGGAGGTGTTACATTCCAGGGATGGGTTATACTTCTTTCCAAAGTGAAATCAACTGTAGCCAGATTGGAACAATTAAGTCTAGACAAGTTACATAATCACATTAATCTTAAGTCAACCTTTATGGCTATTATAACTATATCAAGGAAGAAATAGAAATTTCCTTTAAAGGATGAGAGGAAAAGCACTGGTGTTCAGGAAAGAGGTGAGACATTGAACTTAGTGCAGTTGTAACCTGCTGAGCAACATTCTGACTGTGGGTGAATATGGTGATGTCAGAACCTGAAAATTATGGGTGGTCAGTTTCTAGGTTGTTACTATGTACTGACTCACATTTTCATTGTAGATAAATCAGCTCAGTTCTCCCTATGTAGCCAGATTTGATTAGATTCCAGAGCTCTTTTTTTAGGTCTGGCCTGGCACATTTGCCTAATGAGCTTACATTTATGATATGCTTTATGGTTACAAAGTACTTTGCATACACTATCTCACTAGTGCCTTAAATCTGTGGAAGTAGAGCAAGGCAGCACACTTATTACCTCTCTCTTGACCTCCCGTCTTGAATCTCCAACTACCCGGGGGCCATCTTGAATTGGACTGTTCTGTAAACATCTTAAACTTAATATGTCCAAGATGGGAATTACTATTTTCCCACACAAAACCTTCCTTTTTCCTAACTTTCCTATTACTGTTATTCTCTATTGCCATCTTCCCAATCAGCCAGGCTCAAAATCTAGATGTTATGTTTGACTTCTCACTCTTTTTTGACCCCATAGCCAATCCATTGTCAAGTTCTTCACAATATCTCTTGAATATGTCCCCTTCCTTCCTCTTTCACTGCTACCACCCTGGTATTACCCCATACGTAGACTACTGCAATAGACTGCTGGTTGGTCTCTGTTTCAAGTCTTTTCTCACTTCAGTCTGTCAAACTGATTTTCCTAGAGAACAAGTCTAACCTCCCATCACCCCTTTAATAAATTTATTACCTCCAAGATCAAATGCAAATCTGCCCTCCAGTCTTCTTACACCTTATTCACCTTCATGTACTCTGCAGTCCAGTGACACTGGCCATCCTGCTATTCTTTGCACAAGATACTCCATCTACCTTGAACATTTTCATTGACTATCCCCTAATCCCAGAACTCTCTCTCTCCTCATCTCCACCTCCTAGGTTCTCTGACTTCTTTAGAGTCTCTGCTGAAGTCCTACATTTTATAGGAAGTCTTTCCTTGTCTTAATTGCAGTGCTTTCCTTCTGAGATTGTCTCTAGCTTATCCTGTATATATCTTGTTTGCACATAGTTGTTTGCATGTTGTTTTCCTCATTAGATTGTCAACTCCTTGATAGTAGAGAATCTTTTGCCATTCTTTGTATCCTCAGAGCTTAGGGATAAATTCAACATCCATTTTTAGGTTCAGAAATTCAATTGCACAAGAACAAGATGGGGGAGTCATGGCTAAACAACAGTCCATATGTAAGGCCTGGAAGACAAGTTAAATGAGTCAAGAATGTAACATGGCAGCCAAAAATGCTAATATGATTTTAGGCTGCATTAAGAGAAGCATAATATTCAGAGGTAATATGGTATAGTGGAAAGGGTGATGAATTTGGAGGCTGAAGACCTGCATTCAAAGGAAGGCAGGAAACAAGCACTTTTTAAATGCCTACTAAATGCCAGGAAGTGTGCTAAGCACTTTAAAAGTTATCTCATTGATTCTCACAACAACCCTGTAAGGTAGGCACTGTTATCCCCATTCAACATTTGAGAAAGCTGAGGTGGAGGTTAAGCCACTAGGCTAGGATCACACAGCTAGTGTTTGAGGCCAGATTTAAACTCAGGTCTTCCTGACTTAGCTAGTCTTTATCACTTACTATTACCTACATGACTGAGGGTGTAATTAACTTAACTCTCTGACCTAACTCTGACTTTCTAAGATGAGGAGCCTGGTCTAGATCACAGGTGTCGATAGAACATAGATAAGGCTATATATGGTTTTCTTCTTTTTTCTTTTTGAATTTATTTTCCCCCAATTACATGAAAAAACAATTTTTAACATTCGTGTAAAATTTTTTTTGAGTTTCAAATTCTCTCTATCCCACCCTCTCCTCCCCATACCTGAGAGGGTAAGCAATTTAAAATTGGTTATACATGTGCAATCATGCAAAACATATTTCCATATTACTCATGTTGTGAAGGAAAACACTGACCAAAAAAAAAAAGCACCATGAGAAAAATAAAATAAAAAATGGTATTCTTCAATCGGCATTCAGACTCCATCAGTTCTTTCTCAGGAGGTGGAGTGAATTTTTCATCACCAGTCCTTTGGAAATGTCTTGGACAATTGTATTGCTGAGAATAACGAAGTCATTCACAGTTCTTCATTGTAAAATATTGCTGTTACTGAGTATGATGTTCTCCTGTTTCTGCTCACTTCACTTAGCATTAGTTCATGTAAGGCTTTCTAGGTTTTTCTGAAATCATTCTGCTTGTCATTTCTTATGGCTAATATTGGTTTTCTAAGTCAATATGCAGCTGGCAGGGATGCTTATGTATAGGTTAGTGGCCACATTTCCATCTGAGTTGAACATCACTAGTCTAGAAAATCTTCCAGATCTAAAGAAACCTATGATCCTCTGATGTTCTCACAGTACTCTGCCCCTGCCAGAACTTATCTGGAGTATTATGTTTAGTTCTGTGTGGGAGGGTTTTTTGACAAGTTGGAACATGTATAGTAGAGTTGTTCAAAATTACCTCACAAAAAAAGTTGAAGAAATTGGAGGTATTCAACCTGGAGAGGGCTTAGGAATAACATGATTACAATATTCTGATATTTGAAGGAAAGTCTTGTCAAAGAAATTGGATTTGTTTTTCTTAGCCACAGAGGGCAGAACCAGGGACCCTGGGTGGAAGTTGCAGGAAGTTTGTATATCCAAACGGATATAAAGAAAAGCTTCCTAACAGAGCATTTCAAAAGTTAAAATGAGATTCCATCATAGTGAGTTGTCTATCATTGGATGTTTTCAGGTGGAGACTAGACATCCTCTTGTTCATTCCTGTTGAAATAAGAATTGGACTAGATGACCTCTGCTGAGATTTTGTGATTATTTCAAGAATGTGCTCTGCAAGAAGGCAACAGGAAATCTTCAAACCCTCCACTAACTCTTAGGTTACAGAAAGGCCTGGGGAAAAAAAACTTTGTCCTGGAGATTAAATTGTAATAACTTGTATGTAAATAGCAATTGTTTCTGTTTTGCCCAGAAACCCTGAGGGTCTTCTAGGTTGATTTTTTTTTTTAAGCTAGGTTAAAGGTCATTCTTTGCCTCATTTCTTACCTAGCCTTAATCACTCAATGGGCATTGCCTCAGTCAAACTGAGACTTGGGAAAGACCCTGGATTAAAAAGGTCAAGATTTCCCACTGCATCCAGGGCCATTTCCAGTCATTCTGATCTCTATTTTGCCACTGGACCCAGATAGCTCTAGAGGAGAGTGTAAGGCTGGTGACTTTGCATAGCTCTCCCTCACTTAAATCCAATTCACTTGCAAGTCATGGTATCACCTTCCTGATGTCATGGTCCTTTTTGAGAACAATAACAATACCTTCTGTGAAAAAAAAAATAAGAATACATAGATATCAAACAGGAGGTTAGTTGAAAATTTGTTTCAGTATTAAAAATATGCATATATGTAATACAATGTAGCACTTTAAGTGCCTGTATTGGTTAAAATGACATTTCTCCCTTAAAAGGCTGCTGCTGGGACAGACAAAAGTGAAAGAACGCATGAAGTAAAGGAAAAAGATTACTAAGAAAGGAATAAGTATTGTAGGTTTGGAGGATATTGAGAAGACCAACTGGGCTGTTACGGGGTACACCTTTTCTGAGTATTGGGAGGTAAGATTGGAGATCTAGGTTGGGAACAGACCGTACTGGGGAGGAGGATTTGATATTCTGTAGTAATTGAGGAACTGAACATCAGTGAGAAGGGGGAGTGACTTCATAAAAATGGTGTTTTAGGAAGATGACTTTGCAGGATGGATCAGAAAAGGTGAGTCTGGACGCAAGACAGCCAGTTAAGAGGCATCACCCCAATCTGAGGACCTGAGTTGGGACTGAAGTGATGACAGTAGTGGAAACAGAGGAAGGAAAATGCCTGGTGGTTCCTTTTACTGATGCTGTACCATGTGGTGCAAAGAGCTTGGATTTAGAGGTAGAAGACCTGGTTGCGACCTTGAATACATTATTTCCTCATTTCCTCAGTTAACACATCTTACATCTGCCCCCTTCTCTCCGCTTACAGAGCTACCACCCTTGGTTCACGCTTTCAACACCTTTTGCCTGGAAAATTTAAATAGCCTTTTAATTGACATACTTCCAAACTACTTCCCAATCTGTCTTCCACATAGCTGCCAACATAACATTCCTAAAGCACAGGCATGTCATCACTCCCCTACTCAAGAATCTTAAGGGTTGGCCTGTTGCCTTCAGGACAAAATATAAACTCCTTCCTCAGGTTGGTATTTAAAGACCTTCACAGTTTGGATCCCATCTACCTTTCAAGACAAATTTCACATTACTCCCCTTCATGTATTTCTTATCCCAGTTAAAATTGACCTACTTCCTGTTCTCATAGCTTGTTACTCAGTTTTTGCCTCTATTCTATGACACAGGTTGTCCCCACAAGTTTAGAATGAGTTACTTTCCTTCAAGGTTTAGCTCCAGTTCCATCTCCTACAATTATAATTCTTTGTGACACAGAAAAATTATTAAGCAAAACAAACTTAATATTATAATGACCACAACTCAGGTGCACACTACATTCTTCACCCACTGTCTGTCACCTGCCTGTTTCAACCATCCCCTGGAACCAAGAATGGTCATGGCATTTAAAATGAACCTTGTGCCGCTGTCATTTACATCATCCTGATCAATTCTGTAGGTTGTTCCGGGTCTTTCTTCACTCTGTATCACCTCATACAAGTCTTCCCCTGTTTCTCTGAATTCCTTGGTATTCTTTCCTTACAGGGCAATGCTATTTTATTATGTTAGTATGTCACAATTCACTCATTCTTTCTCCAACCAATGGAGCTCTGCTATGTCCAGATTTTCCTCTATTACATTTTCATGACTAAAGAATGTATTTGGGTGTGGGGGGGAGTCATTACCCAATTTGTTTCAGGCTATTGACAAAAGCCTTCTCCTTTGTCTTTCGTCTCACCGCCCCTTCCCAGCCCCAAGACAATCAGGGTTAAGTGACTCGCCCAGGGTCACATATCTAGTGAGTATCATATGTTTGAGGTGAAATTTGAACTCAGGTCCTCCTGACTCCAGGGCTGGTGCTCTAACCACTTCGACTCCTAGCCACCCTGTTGTCTTTCATTTTCAAAGAGGACTGATGGCATCACCAATAGGCCATGAGGAGGAAGAGGCTGCAGGTCTCCAGTGGGCTCTGTTCTGTTCTAAAGGTAAAAGGCTCCCAAACAAACATCCTAGAGAGAACCTGGAGGCAAGCAGTCCAATTCAACAGAATCCTTAAAGCACCTACATATAAGAAACTTGCTAACCGAGCAGCTACAGTAGTGATTGTTGTTTGTCACTCATTTTTGAAGAGGACCAACGACATCACGGGATAATGTCTTGACTTGTGTGTGAATTGGATTTAAATGACACTGAGTTGCACAGCCATCACTCTTACCCTCTCTTCCATAGTCATTGAAGTCCGGTGCCCAGACAAAAGTCAGGATGACTTGCATCGGGCTGGGATTCAACGGACCGACCTTGGCTTCTACAATGTCCGAGCAAGCTCTAAGTACTCTGTCGCACCTGCTTCAGCTCCCTTCACTGCCACTGGAACAAACTGTCCTCACCTGCCCCTCCTGCCAGGGGAAGTCTTCACACACTCGGGGTAGGACACTGGCCTCTACACCCCCCACCCCCTCAGAAGCGCGAGTCCTCCTGAACACCCCACACACCCCTAACAAAAGCCTAGGATAGTGAGAAAGTGGCAGGGGGGACCATGAACATGGGCTCGAGGCCACGAGGACCTCCAGCAGCCCCAACCTCCACGAGGGACGACGCCTCGCCCAATCCGGCCTACAGCGAGGCCCACCTGGAAGCCAGCGTCCCAGAGCTGATCTCGTTAGATCCCCGGCGAGACCAACGCGAGACCCTCCTTTCTCTCCTCGCTCCCTCTCCCGCTCCCACTCCTCTCTCCCATTCCCTCCTCTCCCCCGCTCTGGGCCTTCGAGCTACGCGAGAACCCGCGGACGGCGCCTCGATCCTCGGCTCGGCTCAGCGCGGCCCAGCCCGGGCCCCTCTCCTCGCTCCTTCCTTTCCTTTCCTTCTTTTCCCTTCCCTTCCCTTCCCTCCCCCTCGGCCTTTCTCCAGGCCCTCCAGCCGGCCGACTTCAAAAGGACCCGCGCTGGGGCCGTCTCGGCCTCGCCCTCCCGGGGCGCACGTGCTCGCGCTCGCGGCCGTGCTCGTGCTCGAGCCTGCGCCCGGGTGACCCAGAAGAGAAGGAGGAGCCTCGAGCCCGAGTGAGCATGCGTACAACGTGTTCCTTAAGGGGAGGGCTGGGGGAGCGGAGGGGTGGGTGGATGGATGCTTGGATAACTGGGAAGGGTGGGGGAATGGGGGGAAGGGACGGGGACGTAGAAAGCCGCAATTCCCAGCATGCAACGCGGAGCTTCCGACTTCCGGCGTGAGGGACAGAGTGAGTGTCTACCCCGGCGGCTCTGCGGCCGGGCTCCTTCCGCGGGACGGGTGAGGGGACGGGCCCCGGGTGGGCTCGGGTCCTGCGCTTTGGGATCCATCCTCCGCAGTGACACCGACGACAGTCCCCACACTCCTCCCCTCCCACCCCACTCGGCCTCCTGGGGCGCGGGCCTGGGCTGGGCCTACCCCTTGGGGAAGGCTTTGACCTCGAGCCGCAGAACAGATGATGGAGTTGGGCCGTGGAGGTCATCGGCTGACCCCAAGCCCTCGGTACGCCGGAGGAACCCGGCCCGGAGAGGGGTCCGAGAGCAAGGGGTCCTGGGCGCGTCCTCCGATCCCCGCCCAGCCCAGCTCCGAGGCCCATCCACCTAGGGGATGCTCCAGCCTGCAGCCTTATCCTCCTGAGTCATCGTAATGATAAGAGCAAAGAACTTGGTGAACTAGGCGCTTTACCTAAAGCATTCCCGGCCTTTCCGTAAACTTCCGTTAAATTCAATCCAGTAAACACTTAGTAAGCGCCTACTGTATGCCAGGCACATGGTACAGGTGGAGAGTACAAGGATTGCCCCAGTTATAGGTAGAAAATTGAGGCTCTGAAATGACTTTCCCAAAGTCACAGCAAATTAGTGCCAGGTGTCCCGATTTTAAGCTCAGATCTTATTGGTTCTGTCCTGACTCCTTGGCAAAAAAAAGGTGATAGGTCATGGAAATGATGTCATAATAATGATCAGATTAGGTAGGAAAATAGTTTGGCCACAAGGAATAGTAATCATCTTGATTTACTGTCCTGGTCTCAGCGTTAGCCTCCTGTTCAGGTTAGAGGCAGGCAGAGAAAGAAGTATTTATTGTTTCAGCCTCTAAGGATTGGTTGTTTGAGAGTTTGTTTTCTTCCAGGGAGGAAGAGAGAGCGAGAAAGAGAGAGGATGTCTCTCTCAGACTGGCACCTTGCAGTGAAACTGGCTGACCAGCCATTGGCCCCAAAATCCATTCTCCGGTTGCCAGAGACAGAACTAGGCGAATATTCCTTGGGTGCCTATAGTATATCATTTTTGAAGCAGCTCATTGCTGGCAAACTGCAGGAGTCAGTCCCAGATCCAGAGCTGATTGGTGAGTCTCAATTTAAACCATCTGGTCCTATTCCAGAATTCTGAACATTTCAGATATGTCAAGGTGGACTGGTCGTTCTATTTGTTGTTTCTTATGTCAGAAATGAGGTGCTGCTACTTTGGGTAAACTGAATAGTTAGGAAATAGAATTAGGGATCATGTAGGACTTTTAAGACTCTCCAGAATATTTAAGTCTGGTAAATGAATCACAAAGTTATATTGAGCTCTCACATTGCTGTCCCTCTCAGAAGAGTTTTTAAAGTGAAAGTCAGTGAGAAAATATCTTCCCATCTCCCGTGGTTATGTTAAGAATACCTTGGGCCAAGGGGCAGCTAGGTGGAGCAGTGAATAGAGCACCGGCCCTGGACTCAGGAGGACCTGAGTTCAAATGTGGCCTCAGATACATGACACTTACTAGCTGTGTGACCCTGGGCAAGTCACTTAAACCCTGATTGCCTCACCAAAAAGGCAAAAAAAAAAAATAATACGTTGGGCCAGATAACCTGATATCCCTTCCAGCCTTAGCTCTGTGATTCTGTGATTCCACTGTGTGCCCAGTGTTTGTGACATCATCTAACTGGGTTTGTGCTCTCTTAAAGAGCCAAGGGTCCACGAGGGACTCCTCTTAGAATACTGCCATTCATAATCAAAATATATTCATCAACAATGAGATCTACACATGTGTGTCACTTTACAAACCTTGACACACAGATGCTGCTGCTATGATCATAGGAGTTAGAGCTGAGATTATTCCAATGGCTTCATTTTATAGATGAGGAAAGTGAAACTCAGACAGGGGCAGTGACTTGTCCAACATCACACAGGTAGAAAGCAGCAGAGCCAGAATTTAAACCAAACTCTTCTGATAATTCCAACTTCAAATCCAAATCCAGTGCCCTTTTCATGACAGCATATTATTCCTTCTGATATCTTAGTTATAAATTGGTGAAAGAATTTGTAGTCAGAAAAATAGAATAGTTGACAAGCATAACACTTGAAGGACATGAACATTTTATTAACATTTCACTTTGAAATAGAAATTTTCATCCTTTTTCTCTTTTCCTTTGCTTTGTCAACTGATGCAGCTTGTTTGGAAGCGTTCTTAAATTCCAGTCCTTCTAAGTGATAACAGCTGATCCTTCTTTTTCAGATCTGATCTACTGTGGTCGAAAGTTAAAGGATGACCAGACCCTTGATTTCTATGGCATTCAGCCTGGGTCCACAGTCCATGTTCTTCGAAAGTCATGGCCCGAACCAGATCAGAAAGCAGGTAGTTTGTTCACAGATGGCCAGATGCACTTTCAGAAATTTTATCTTGCAAGGGAAGGAACATGCTGTGAGTTGATGGGGTTGGGCCTAGAGATGTCACTTAACGAGACTGTTAGAAGAATTATCTCTTATTCACTTCTGAATTTCCCATCACTGAGTAAGACGGTATTGACTTTGTCTCTTTCTGTAATGTCAGTCCCTTTCTGCATTTCTATGTTTCTGGCCTCTCGGGCAAGTATGTACTTGACATTTCAAATCAGTTTACAAGTTTTTAAGTGCCTGCCATGTGATAAGTGCTGGGGATACAAAGAAATTATAAGGAAAAACAAAACGTTCACAGTAATGATGGGGGTGGGGACTAGCGGAGAATTACCAGCATCTGGAGGGGGTCAGGACAGGTCTTCTGGAGGAGCTGGTACTTGTGCTGAGCTTGAATGGACTTAGGGACTTGAGGAGGTGACAGGGAGGAGGGAGGGCGTTCTCGGTACGTGGAGCAGCCTATGCAGTGACATACTGGTTATGGGATGTCATGGATGGGGAATAGCAAGTGGAACTTACTTCTGATTCAGTGTCTTTGTATTTTACCATCGCTAAAAAAAAAAAATATGGAACACATTTTTGAACTTTCTAACAGCTATGCTTTTTTTTTTTTAAGCATTGATAAGCATAATCTGTTTGCAAACTACATCCATCAGGTGATGATTTGACTTTTAGGTACCATAGAACTAGGATATATTGAGAATTTATTTACCTAAAGATTAGAAAATCCTGGGCCTCAAGATATTTTTGTGTAAAAACCAACACATTTTACAGGTACTTTTGAGACCTTTTTGCAATGCTAACGACGGTGCATGGTCATTAGCTTGAAATTTATGTCTATTCATTCCTCTCACAGACAATTAATGAACACACATTCAGTGTTTTTGTAAACTTGTTTATTTTTACAAACATTGTCTCTCAGACCCAATACCCTCAACTTTCAGTTGAGCAGTAAAATAAAAAACAAAACCCTCACAATAAACACACTGGTCTAGCAGAACAGATTCCTACATTGGCCACGTTCAAAAATGTGTGTCTCATTTTGGATTTTAAGTCCATCACATCTCTGGCAGAAAGTGGGTGGTATAATTCATCGTCAGTCCTCTGGACCGGTTAAAGATTGCATTAATCAGAATTCCAAAGTCTTTAAAAGTTGTTTTTCTCTGTAATGTTGCTGTGGTATAAATTGTCTCCTAGTTTGTCTCATTTAACTTTGTATCAGATCGTGGAGGTTTTCCCAGTTTCCTCAGAAAACCATCCATTTTGTCATTTCTTAGGGTACAATAATATTCCATTACATCCATATACCATAGTTTGTTTAGCCATTTTCCAATATGTAGTTTCCAGTTTTTGATCATGAGGCCAAGATTGGCTATACATATTTTTGGTACATATGGACCTTTTCCTCTTTTTTTTTTTTTTTTTATCTCTTTGGGGTATGGGCTGAATAATGGTATAATTGTGTCAAAGGGTACACACAGTTTAGTAACATTAGGGGCATAGATCCAGTTTGTTCTCTAGGATGGCTGGGTTGCTTCAAATGTCCACCAGCAGCACATTCCCTAATGGGCCTGTTTTTCTTGAATTTCCTCCAACATTCAACATGCATGTAAGATACATATACCATATGCTAGGCACTTTGCTGGATGATGAAGATATAAAAACAAGAAATGAAACAATCTCTATTCCAAGAGAGCTGACATTCTGTCGGGATATGAGAATCCCCTTTTCACAAAGACATGTATGAAACCAAATTGAGTAAGCTGTGAAAACATTTTTGAACCTATAATCCTTGTCATATGTCCTTTCAAGAGACCATAATAAAATATGACCCCCATCCTTTCTGGATTCTAGACTTCCATACCTTAAAAAAAAAATCTTTTTTTTAATGCAAATGGAGCTTCTCATTTAGGAGGGGAAACAATCCCCTTGTGCACTTAGGTGCAAAAATGTTATCTTTTTTTGTCAAGTCCTCAAGAGCCAAAAGTCTAATAATGAATTTACCAATATTAAGTCTGGAGGGTAGAAAATTTCCCACCCTCTAAATTAGAAACATTGAAAAAGTAGAGCCAGTGTTGTTTTTAAATCTTTTGTTATATCACTTAGAGCTTAGAAATGCCCATATTTGGGAATTGTTCCTATGCCTATCGCAGAGGAGGCGAAGCATCAGCAGTTGAGAGTGTTATCTGATATCAGTGTCCGATTTCTTGTCATAACACCCCCATCTACCAAATCTTACAGGTGTTTGCCACTAGTGTTTCTTATAAACTGCTAGTAGATGACTGTTTTCCTAATTTATTCTTTAAAAGAGGCATCTGCTTTGTTGGCGGGTGATGGGGAAATAACCCCGAGTTCCACACCTCCTCCCACTTTCTGGAACCAGACCATCTGTACAGAGGTCAAGAAGGGCCAAGAATCATGATGAGCATGACTAGGACCATGTGGGGTTGTATGTAAGTGGGCAGGAATGTAACTGAGACCTTGAGGTATGACTGTTGGAACCCCAGCCCAGCCTGGGAGAAAGCAGCCCTGGGGAGGGAGGGAGCCCAGCATACTGCTCTGTCATCTCAACCAGGCCCTACCCTTCTCTGGCCTTCCTCTCAAGTGAGGGGCTGGACTGGATGTTCTTTGAGGCCCTGCTCTAAACTTGTGTGACAGTGCTTCTGCCTGGCTCTAATCTCTCTGTTGGAACTTCTCACTCCTAGAGCCTGTGGACAAAGTGGCTGCCCAAAGGGAGTTCCGTGTCTTGCACACTGCCTTGCATAGCAGTCCTGCCTACCGAGATGCAGTGAGTAGGAGGCGGAGGCCCAAATCCAGCACTTCTTATCACCTGTTTGGTTACCAGGAATACAGGACAGGGTGTGAAGGGGATTGTGGGATCTGTGGAATCCAAAAAACAACCAAGATGTCCGTGGGGTGTTCTTGGCATGTCTGTGAGCATTAGGGGATTCTTTGTGTTCCCATGAGAGGTCTAGGTCCAGTTAGATAGAGTCAGTATTAATGACATAGTGCCAGTCTTGGTCTGTTGGAAATGACTGCATCTCCAAGGCAAAAACCCATGTCTTCATTTTTTGCTTTGCTTTATTATTTTGACTGAATAAATTGCCTCAGCTCTCTGGAGCCATTTTTTGATCTGTATAATGGCACTAATCCTGCCTGCCAGGTAGATTTAGTAGAATTAAATCTAAAGCTGAAGGCCTCCCCATATGTAAGGGGTTATACAAATGGACAGTTATAGCTGGCTGTGGGTTGAAAAGGAGTTCTACTGTACATAAGGCTTTTGTCCTTGAATCGGTGTTCTCAGACATCATTATCACTAGAGAGGTATCGATTTGGGGGCAGGGCCAGAGGGATCCACTGTGGTCAGACTGCCCTTATTGTTTCTTTCTCCTCCCTTCACCTTTCACTTCTCTTAGGGAAAAAGGGAAAGCTCCTGGTATAACCTGACCAATTACCAGGGCTCTTGTTCAGATGAGATAATGTAGGTACTTTATTGTAATAACCACTTTTAAAAAGCCAGATTGTTAAAAGGCTGTTCTCATGTGAGGTGGTGGTGTTCGCCAATTGTTTTTGGATGTCAGTAACACCGAGCTGTCTTCTTCTCTTTGACAGGTCTTTAAGATGCTAGGGAATAAAGAATCCCTGGATCAGATCATTGTAGCCACCCCAGGCCTGAACAATGATCCCATTGCACTGGGTAAGTGCTGTAAAGAACCTGAGATGGTGAGGAGGATTGTTAGAGGTTTTTTAAATCTCTATTGGCTCTTTATCATGGAACCAGCGTGTGGGTAGAATGGAACTTGGAGATGGGAAGACCTGGGTTCATGTGCTACATTAGACACATACTGAGTGATCCCAAGCACAAATCACTGGGACTTTCTGAGCCTCAGTGTCCTCATTTCTCCCTTGGTGTATCATCAGCATTGTCATTATGACCACAGTAGTGGTTGAAAACTTTCTCTCATCTTCAGCCTCTCTCCAGCAGGTGACCTCACATCTTCCTTTATTGAGTAGATAGAATCTGTCTGACTTCAGTGATCTTACTGTCTTCCCCTGACCATGTCTCAAAACTACTCTGTCTTTTGTCCTCTGCTGTCCACGTGTCCAGAGGATCAGGTAACATTCCTACCTGCCAAGGCTAGCCACCCTCTTCCCTGCCTTGTGCTCTCCATTCCACCCTCTTCAGGCTCCTTCTTTGCCTTGTTTCATTGACGGTCCCCACTGTTTATATCAACTTTCGTATTTTCCTTGCTATTGATGTCTTCTCTGCTTCAAAACCCACCAGGGTCTCTCCTGCACAAAAGAGAGCAAGGTTGCTTTCCCTTGAACTCTTTGTCCCGTGGAGCTCTTGTCTTCTGTTTCCCCTTTCACTTCAGTCAGTTAACAAGCATTTATGTGAAGAGTAGCAGGCACTTCCTGCCCCTTATTCCTCACTACTTACTCTCCACCCCCTGCAATTTGGCTTTAGTTGGTTCCAGTTACTTTCCTAAAACTGCTCTCTGCACAGTCGCCAGTGACCACTTCATTTGCTAAATCCAGGGAGCTTTTTGCAGTCCTTATCCTCCTTTATCTTCCTGTCACATTTGACACTCAACAACCCTTTCCTTCTTGGTATTGTCTCTTCTTTGTCTTCTATGACATTGTTCTCTTCTGGTATTCTTTTCTTCTCACCTCTCATTTTTTAAGTATGCTATCTTTAATTTTTATTGATTTTTTTCCCCCCAAACCCTCATTTCCAAATATATCCCTCCCCATATCCCTGTCCAGAGAGCTTCCCCTTGTAACAGAAAAAAAAATTGAAAAGCTTTGAAACTATCAAAATCAATGCAATGAGGATAAGAAGAAAAGCTGTTTATTGGAAGAAAATATCTAAGTATCTCTTATCAATATCTCTGATCAAGGTCTGATATCCAAGATACATAGGGAAATAACACAAATATATAAGACCAAGAAACCATTCACCATTGGACAGGTAATCAAAGGATGTGAGCAGATAGTTTCTCAAAAGATAAATTCCAACCTATTAACACCTATATGAAAGAATATTCCAAATCACTAAATAATAAGTGAAATGCAAATGAAAACAGCATAGAAGTTGTACCCAGCAAACTAGTAAAGATGACACAAGATGGGAGTGATCGGTATTGATGGGGCAGTGGGAAGAACACTTTTTTTTTTTGCTAGGCAGTGGGGTTAAGTGACTTGCCCAGGTTCACACAACTAGTAAATGTCAAGTGTCTGAAACCGGATTTGAACTCAGGTCCTCCTGACTCCAGGGTGGGTGCTCTATCCGTTGCACCACCTAGCTGCTCCAAGAACACATTCTTGTAGAGGTGATTCTTTTTGGGGCCTGGGTCGGACTGTTTTCCATGGTGAAGTTCTCTGATTCTCTGGAGCTTACTGGGGGCTCCGGTTATTGGAGAAGGCTTCCCCGAGGAGGTGGCAGCCCAGAATCAGACCAGGACACCATAGGGACGTGACTTGGCTTGATTATGTCGTGATCTTGGCAGCACTCAGCACGAGGCCTTGCACAGAGTCAGTGCCCAATGTTTGTTTCTTGTTTTTTTTTTTTAATGTATATTTTATTTTCCCCCCCAATAACAAATAAAAACAATTTTTAACATTTGTTTTTTAAAATGTTCAGTTCCAAATTCTTTCCCTCCAACTTCCACCTCTCTCCACCACCCCACCACCCCACCACCCCCAAGACAATAAGCAATTTGATAGAGGTTGTCCATAGTAATTCAGTCAGCTTGAAAGCAGCCTCCTGACCTGGGTCAGGGGGAAATGGAGTTACAGATCCCTTCTGGAGCCATTTCTTGAAGTCCAGGTTAGATTTGTTCTTGGCTGTTCCTGTTCGCGGCTGCCCATTTCCAGCTCACATGCCTTTACGTAAAGTGGCCCCCATGTGATGGCAATGCTCTCCTCCCCTCTCTTCTTGGAACCCGTCACTTCCTTTAAGGTTTATAGGCCATCTCCTGTAAGAGGAGTTTCTTGAATCTCCCAGTTTAGTGGTGCCCTCCTCTCCTTCCCCCAATCACTGGCCAATTTATTTTGTTAGATCCTCTATTTACTTATCTGTGAGCGTGTTGTGTCTCACAGTAGAATGATGTCTTCTTGAAGGCAGGACTGTCTCATTGTTGTATTTATGACCCAGTGCCTAGCATAGTGTCTGTCTCGTAGTAGGTGTGTACTAGAGGAAGGATGTCCTGTGCAGAGGAGCCCTGGTATGTCAAGGCCTCATGGACAGAGGCTGGCCTTCTTGTGGGCTTCCCCTCAGTGTCACTGCATCCTGGGCCATCACTAGTTCTGAATTTGTCCTTGCCACTGGACTTTGATGATGTCATTGGTTCTCTTTGAAAATGAAGGACAAACTGACGATGGTGGCTTCTCTGCTGGGCAGTTTCTTATGTCTAATAAGTGCTTAAGGACTGCCTGTTTAATTGAGTAGGACTGCATGCCTCTAAGTTGTCTCTCTAGGATGTTTGGGGGCCCTTTACCCTTAGAACCCTCTGAGGAACAGAGCCCACTGGAGCCCTCCAGCCTCTTCCTCCTCATGGTCTTGATTAGACCCTTACTCTCTGATGTATTTTCTGGGTCTCTTCCAGGGGTGCTTCAGGATAAGGACCTCTTCTCGGTCTTTGCTGATCCCAGCATGCTGGATACGTAAGTATGGTGGGGTGCATCCAGCCAGGCAGTTGCCACAAGTCCATTCTCTCCCATAGAGCCAAGTACAGAAAGGGCTGAAAACACCATTGAACTTCTAGGTCAGGTGGATGAGAAGAGCACAAGATTTAGAGTTGGAAGGGGCCTAAAGAATATCAAAGTCCTTTTGTTGTGACTAAACAGGATCTTCAGAAGAATTATAAAAGCTAGTTGATGCTGAAAGCTTATTTCTGGGAAGGCCATATAGGTTCATTGGAAATACTCTCAAGGAGGTAGAAGTCAGGGACAGCAAGGATAGCCTAATGATCCTTTCTGAATCCTCCATGGCAGTGAGGTGGCAGAGGGAATAGGGTCCTGGGCTTGGAGTCAGGAAGACCTGAATTAAAATCCCTTCTGAGACACTAGCTGTGTGATCCTGGGCAAGTCACTTTGACAACTTTGGTCTGCATCAGTTTCCTCACCTGTGAGGTAGATAATAGCGTCTGCCTCCTAGAGTTGATGTGAGGGTCAAATGAGATACCATTTGTAACGTGCTTAGCACATTGTTGGCCCTATATAAATGCTAGCTGTTGTTATCATTATTACCACCTGTAGGACTGACACCTTCAAACGAGGCTAAGTCCTGAGTCCCCTCCAAATGAAGCTGGGACTGACCCCTCCCCAGCAGGAGGGTGGAGGGGAAGAGAAAGGATGCGTATGGCTACGGATGTCTTTGGGCATCCTTGGGCACAATGATATTTGGGCCATCGCAGGAAAAGGAGGCAGACCAGAACAATTTAGGATTCCTTGGTCCATGTTTCAGGTCACAGGTTTGGGGTCCTTGCTACCAAGATGTTAAAGGGTGGGCAGGAGTTCTGCTTAGAGGTGCTTATTACTTTGCTTGTGGAGATCCCAGGCAGGGAGACACCAGCCAGCCAGTAACCTGGGAGTTTGTAGCCCAGCGCGTGCTGAAAAGAAGTTTCCAAAAATTGGTGATGGAGGCAGATAGCACAGGACAAGGCTAAGGAGTAGGCAGCTTGTTGCACAGTGCTTGGCACACAGCAGGTATTTAATAAATGCTAGTTGTTGACTAGTTGATAAAAAAAGGATGTCAGAAAAAGAGTTGTTTTTTTTCCGCCAAGCTACATGAAATGCCTCTTTTAGCTGGTGGTACAGTTGATAGAATGCTGGGCCTACAGTCGGAAAGACTGATCTAGCCTCAGACACTTTAGCTTTGTGACTCTGAGCAGGTCATTTAAATCTCTGTTTGCCTTAGTTTACTTAGCTGTAAAATGGAGACAATAATGGCACCTTTCTCTCAGAGTGATTATGAGGTTTAAACGTGACGGTATTTGTAAAGTGCTTAGTACAATGCCTGGCACATGGTAAGCACTATATAAATGCTAATTCTTTTTCTTTCCCACTTTATAGATGAGGATACTGAGGTCTAGGTCAAATTAATGACTCACCCAAGGCCACACAAACTCTTGTCTTTTCCAAGTGCTAGTCGACTCTTCCTGCCCAAGCTAGCATCGTATATACTGGCTTGTGGTGACCAAGCAGTTAAAAGCTTCTAAAGCCAGGGGTTTGTGGTAGAACCAAGACCACCCATAACCACCAGAGGTTGAATGGGTCACTCTGGTTTGGCGTTGTCTGTGATGAGGGGATTGAGGGTGGTATGTGACTGCCAAAAGTTCCTCCGGTGGGTGTGTGTGTGTGTGTGTGTGTGTGTGTGTGTGTGTGTGTGTGTGTGTGTGTGTGTGTGAGTGTGTGTGTGTGTGTGAGTGTGAGTGTGAGTGATGGGCCAGGGCTGGGTGTCAGCTCAGCAGGCAGCAAATGCTTGAAGCAAGGTAGACCATGCATGTCCTTATCCTCTTGTTAGGCAGATCTCTTAGCAGAGGCTTAATTAATCAGCACACGTAACGTATGCCCATTAATCCAGTTCTGTGCCAGGCACTGTGGGGGAGATACAGAGAAGTACAAGACAGCCCCTGCCCTCAGTATTTGAGAGCAGATGCTTCACTTGGCGAGGGCAGCTCCTGTTTGGACCAAGAGGCAGCAGGTGCGTGTCACGTGACACCAGGAAATGCTGGGAGAGAGCTGAGGAGGGAGAAGAAAGGGCGTCTTGAGCTGGAGCCTCAAGGATGAATAGAGTTCAGAGGAGCAGAGAGGGTAGACTGTTGCAGGTATGGGGCACCGAATGAACAAAAGCTGTCTCTGGTCTCTAGTGTGTTCATGAAATAGTGCGGAAGGCACCCTGTCTAGGCATCTGTGAGAGGGAGGAGTTCTTCCCTTAGGAAAAGGAGAAAAGCACCAGGCAGGTGCCCTCCTCTTCTGCCTTTGGAGCCCAAAAAAAAAAAAAAAAAGGGAAGAAAATGCCATTGCATCCTGTCAGACCTTCTCCCTCCCCCTGGAAAAGGAGAAACAGCATCCCATGGAGCTTGAGACTCCTCCTTTCTGGGGAGAAAAGGGAAGGCCTTTCCACCAGCTCTCCAGCCTGGACCCCTGGAGACAATGAAAACCTCCATCCCAGTGAATTTGAGTCTCCGACTGTCACCATTCAAACCCTATTCTCTGTCCTCCGCTGTCCGTCTATTATTCCCATTTCTCTCTTCCACCCTATAGTCACACTCTAAAGCTGCCCATCCCTTCTGCTGAGCTCTCTGCAATGCCTGCTTCATAGGCAGGAGACTTGCTTTCATCTAAAATCTCCTTTCCCACTCTTTCCATCTTCTGGTTCTTACTGACATCTTGTTGCCTCCTGGCCATCCTTTTTCTGCGCTGGCTGCATTTTCACTCCTTTCCCCCTGACACATTGGTTGAGATTGGGGAGTTTGACTGTTCTTTGCTCCCCAGTGACACTTGCAGGTTTTCTCTCTATGGCCATCAGATTCACTGAATTCATATCTGCCACCCAGTCAGTTTCTAGTAACTGTTCTCTACCAGACCTCCAGGCTATTTCCTAGTGAGTGCAGTGCCTGGCCTGTGATATGTCTCCCTTCTTCAGCTCTTGCCCTCATACTCAGGCACTTGGACGTACATATTGATATCCCTCAGACACCCTGTCCTCACAGTCACTCACTTTACTCGTTTCCCATGACCTATTCTTCTTTAGCACAGTGACACCAGAGATGGTCATGACCTTGATGTTGCCATCACCCACAAATGCACCGCTTTGTGAACCTTGAAATTCCCTTATTTGATCACAGTCTATTGTGATTCCACCTCTCCCTCCCAACCCCAAACCCTGTTCTTCATCCTCACTGTGCCCTCCCATCTCTTAAAACCTCATGTCTTTTCCAGGCCATCACCCCATACTAGCTACACTCTCCTTGCTTCTCCATAGAGACCATTTGGTAAACCAGTTCACCGGCTCCCTTATATCACCCATCTCACCTTTCCAAGCCTCAGTCTTGGAGCACTTGTGCCATCCGCTGCCTTTGCTTCTACATGCGTGCTGCTGAATGAATTTGGAGAAAACGTGAAAATGTACTGACTGGATCTACTACAGATTGGTTTCATAACATCGACTCTTCCAAACCTTTTCTTTCCCTTAAGCCTCCTGTGGTTTCCCTTCCTCATCTCGTGTCACTCATGTCTTCTGCCTTTATCTCTTTCTTCCCTCCTGTCTCACATGAAGAGGTAGCCTTTCTCTCTATCAAGGAGAACTCCTCTGCTGCATAAATGATTCTGCTGCTTCCCATCTTCTCCAGCGGATTTCCCTCCTTCATCCCCACCCTTTCACTTATCTTCAGTATCTTCTTGTCTGCTGGTTGGTCCTGTCTCCCGCAGCCTCAAAAAACCATCACCTGATCCCTCTATCCCCTCTGGCTGTTGTCCTGCATCTCTTCTCCCTTTTGTGGCTAGACTACTTGAGAGGACTGACTGTACTGGGTATCTACACTTCCTTTCTTCTTGCTCTTTTTAACTCTATACAGTCTGGCTTCTGTTACTAATGATCTCTTTAAAACTTTCCAGATCTCCTGGCCTTTTCTCAAGCCTCATCCTTGACCTCTGTGCAGTCTTTGACACTGTCAGTCAGCTGCTTCTTCTCGACACTGGCTTCTTTCGGGGTTTCCGTGACACTACTTTATCTGGGTTCTCCTCCTTTCTGTCTGACAGCCACTAATGTGGGGGCCCCACAGGATTCTGTTCTGGGTCCTCCTGTCTTCTCTATGTACTGTTTCACTTGTTGATCTTAACCAGCTCCCATCAGTTATCTCTGTAGTGATGATTCTGAAATCTGTTTATCCAGCCCTAACCTCTCTTTTAATGTTCAGTCTCACGTCTCCAACGCCCTATTAGACATCTCAAACTCAACACGTCCAGAACTGAAGGAATGATCTTTTGCCCCGAATCCTTCCCCCTCCTTAACTTCCCCATACTGTCCTCGCTGTCACCCAGACTCACAACGTAGGTGTCTTCCTCAACTCCTCATTTTCTCTTACCTCCTACATCTACTCTGTTGCCAAGTCCTATTGATATTTTTCTTCATGGCATCTTTTGCATGTGCCCCCTTCTCTCCTTTGACACTGCCACCCCCTTGGTGCAGACCCCCACCTCCTCCCACCTGGATTGTGGTAACAGCCTGATGGTTGGTCTTCCTGCTGTAGGTGTTTGCCTACTCCAGTCCAACCTTCACTCACCTGTCAAATTGATCTTCCTAAAGAGCAGGTCTGACCATGTTGTCCCCCCCCACCCCTTTCAGTAAACACCATTGACTCCTCATAGGATCAGATATAAAATCCTCTCTTTGGCATTCAGAGCTCTTTATACTCTATCTCCCCAACCTTTCCAGTCTTCTTACACCTCATGCTGGACTCTGGGATCCAGGGACACCAAGCCTCCTTGCTGTTTCTTGCACAAGATGCCTCATTTCCATATTCTAGATATTTCCTTTAACTGTCCCCCAGGCCTGGAATGCTCTCCCTCCACATGGCTGCCTCCAGGCTTTCAAGTCTCAACCAAAATTTCTCTGTATGCAAGAAGGTGATGGCTTCCTGATTGTCCTTAATGCTAATGCCTTCCCTCTATTGACTCTTTCCAATTTATCCTATAAAAGCTTGTTTGTGCCTAGCTGTTGTTTGCACGTTGTCTTTCCCATAGGACAGAGATCTTTGAGAATAGGGACTATCCTTTGCCTTTCTTTGTATCCATAATACCTAGCACAGTGCCTGGCACATAGTAGGTGTGGCTGACTGACCAAAGTCTCTTTCAGTATTGGCCTCTTTTGTGCTGAGGTGTGGTTCAAGGAAGTTTCACACTATGTTTTGTATTAATAGAAAACTCTTCCATTGTAGTAGAGGGAGAGGGAGGATGATGAGCAGGACAAACATGCCTAAAACTCCAGGGTGACAAGTAGTTTAAGGGGTTCCTGCCTGGATTAGGCACAGGCACTGCCTCTCTTGGACTTATCTTTGGCCAAGGACTCGAGTCACTTATCTGCTGGAACTTTGCTGCCTCGGTGCCTCCCCCCCAGCTTTCTGCCTCTAGGTCACCTGAGTGTCTCTTGGTGTCCTTACCCCCAGGCTGGTGCCGGCTCACCCTGCTCTAGTCAATGCCATCATCCTGGTTCTGCACTCAGTGGCGGGCAGCACTCCACTCCCAGTGGCAGAGGCCTCCTCTCGAAGCCTGCCGTCTAGTTCCTACAGGGACATGCCAGGTGAGCAAGCTGCCTTTTGGGAAATCAGAAGCCTTACACAGTTAATGGTGCAGGGACTGACATCCCTCAGGGGTTCTGATATTGCTGGGGACTGGGGGAGTGGTTATTGGGAACACTCAGCTTGAGTCAGTGAAATGCATCTGTCCTGTAATTTTCCAGAGACAGAGAATGAAGTATAAATTTGTTAGAGAGTAACTTAAAATTAATTTTGGACCTGAGTCTGTGGCTCTCTGCTGTTCTTGCTGAAATCTGTTCTCACCTGGACCAGGTGGCTTCTTGTTTGAAGGACTTTCTGATGATGAAGACGACTTTCATCCAGTAAGTTATCTTGACTACCTGCTGTTAGGTACAGTAGCTCATTCTGGGAGAAAGCCCTTCACAGAGGGGTGGGGTTCCCTTTGAGCCCCCTAGATGAGTGTGGCCTCTTTTATTGTCACTGCTCTATGGCTCATCTGGTCCTTTTCCTGGCTTCATTAGATTGAGTTGTTACCTTTGTGCCTAGGGAGACCTTTGGAGCTGCTTTTGAGTTAGGGGCTATCTCCTGTGGCTTTTGCCACCATGGGGATCTCCCCCCAAAAGTTTGCCCAGCTCACCCACAGGCCCTTCTTTTTTCTGCCAGAGCACAAGGTCCACGCCCTCCAGCAGCACGTCTAGCTCACGCCCAGCATCTCTGGGGTACAGTGGAGCAGCTGGCCCTCGGCCGATCACGCAGAGCGAGCTGGCCACAGCCCTGGCCCTGGCCAGCACCCCGGAGAGCAGCTCTCACACCCCTACCCCTGGCACCCAGGTAAGGGCAGGAGGGCAGGCCCAAGGAAAGTAGAGCCCAGGCCTACTGTGTGTCCCTTTGCTGATGCCAGTAACCGTGGCTTGATGGAGATGCCAGGCTCTCCAGCACGGTTTCATGACTGTGGCACATGCTGCTTACATGTGAGCAGCTCACCCTGCTTTAGTGCCTGAGAATCTAAGAAAATCACACTCCCAGGATGCTCTTGTGCTTTCTCCAGCTTTTTAAAATGGAGTTGGAAGGAACCTCTGCTCTTGGGATCCCTTCTGCGCCATCTTTGATAGATGGCCATGCAGCCTTTGCTTGGATATTGCTAGTGACAGCTCCTTACTGCTCATGCAGCCTGTTGCATTGTTGGTCAGCTCCTAAAGCTTGTGTGCCTAGGGCTGCTTAGCAGGGAGCCTCTTCTCAGTTGCTTTCTCCTCACTGAGAAGGGAGGTGATTAACTCCAGGTGGGAGTCTGCACCCAAGAGGACACCCAGGCGTGGGGCGGGCTGCTCAGGCAGAGGGATTGGGAGAAGCTTTCTCACCCAGGTGGAGAGCTCTCTGGCCTACTTGCTGTTGAGCAAAGATACATGCCGACCCTGTTGGGCAGCAGGAGGAGAACGGAGCAGATAACAGTCCTGTTAGGTGATTTGGGGGTTGGGGAAGAAGGTTTATGAGGGAAGCAGATGAACTTTGAGATTCTGCAAGGGGGCCATTGACAACTGATTTGCTTCCAGGGCCACTCCTCAGGCACTTCACCAATGTCCACCAGTGTCCAGTCAGGTACCCCTATTACTAATGATCTCTTCAGCCAGGCCCTCCAGCATGCCCTGCAGGCCTCGGGTCAGCCAAACCTCCAGGTGAGTCCCTCAGCTCTCAGTGGGTGAGCTTTCAGTGGGTGCACCTCTCATGGAACCTCAGAGTAGGAAAGGAGTTTAGGAATGATGGAGGCAGAGCCTTAGCTGCTGCACAGATTCCCTCTGCAATGTCTCCAGCCTCTGGGGGCAGACAACTGCTCTCTTTCAGAGCATCCCAGAATGTGACCTTCTGTGTCCTGGTCCTGGTTTTGCCCTCTGGGATCACACATCATTAATCTGATCTCTTTTCACCTAAGAGTCTTTCATGTATTTGTTGCCTCTAAGTCTTTTCTTCTTTGGGATAAATATCCCTAATTCTTTTAGCTGTTCCTGATATGTCATGTTTTTAGTCCCTTTATCATCTGGGTCATCCTCCCCCTGATGTGCTCATCCAAATGGGAGACATAATCGGTTGCTGTACCCTGACTGGTGGATACATCCCTCGGGTGCTATTGTCTTTCTTGTTCAGGATACCATAGTATCCTTGACACTGTGCAGCTCAAGATCATTTTGGCTTTTTTGCCAGTCAAAATACACTCTTTCATAGCACTACATTTTATTTTATTTTATTTTAAATTAATTTATTTTGATTTATCAACAATCACTTCCATAAGTTTTGAGTTTTAAATTTTTCTCCCCCTCCCTTTCCAAGACAGCCTGCAATCAGATATAGGCTATACATATACATTCCTGTTAAACATATTTTCACATTAGTGATGTTGTAAGGAAGAATTAGAACCAATGGGAGGAACCACCAGAAAGAGGAAACAAAACACAACAGAAGAAAAAAGAATAGCAAATAGTATACTTCGATCTGCATTCAAACTCCATGGTTCTTTCTTTGGATGTGGATAGCATTTAGCATCATGAGGCCTTTGGAGATGTCTTAGATCTTTGTACTGCTGAGAAGGGTTAAATCTAAATATTAGTACCTAACTGATTATGTTATTCCCTTCTTGAGCCAAATCTAATGAGAGTAAGGTTTAAACAGTGCTCATCTCCCTCCATTCTTTCTCTCTGCTATAATAGGTTTTTGTGCCTTTTCCTGTAATGTAATTTACCTTTGTCTGCCTCCTCCTTTCCTTTTCTCTCAGTACATTTTCTTAGATCAGATTAATCCACTTACTGGGATCCATTTAACCCACTTGATTAGATTTTTTTTTATCATTACATCAAAGTCAACTTATACCCAGCCCTTTTATGTATACTCCTTTAATACGGTGTAATAACAGTACAGTTCTCAAGGGTTACAAGTGTCATTTTCCCTTGTAGGGTTGTAAACCGTTTGCTCTTATTAATAACATGTTTCTTTCTGTCCTGTTTACCTTTTTATGTCTCTCTTGAGTCTTGTATTTGAAGATCAAATTTTCTGTTGAGCTCTGGTCTTTTTATCAGGAAGGTTTGGAAGTCCCCTATTTTGTTGAATATCCATCTCCTCCCCTGAAAGATCATGCTCATTTTTGCTGGGTAGTTGAACCTTGGTTGTAATCCAAGCTCCTTTGCCTTATGGAATTATCATATTCCACGCCCTGTGGTTTTTTTAATGTAGAAACTATAAGGTCTTGTGTAATCCTGACTGTGGTTCCATGATATGTAAATTGTTTCTCTCTGGCAACTTGCGGTATTTTCTCTTTGACCTGGTAATTTTGGAATTGGGAATATAGTAATATTCCTTGGTGTTTTCATTTTGGGATCTCTTTCAGGAGGTGATGAGTGGATTCTTTCTATGCTTATTTTACCCTCTGGTTCTAGGACCTCAGGGCGTTTTCCTTTATGATTTCCTGAAAGATACTGTCCAGGCTCTTTTTTTCATCGTGATCTTCAGGTAGACCAATAATTTTTAAATTGTCTCCTGGACTGATTTTCCAGGTCAGTTGTTTTACCAGTGAGATATTTTACATTTTCATCTATTTTTTCATTCCTTTGTTTTTGTTTGACTGATTCTTGCTCTCTCATAGAGTCATTAGCTTCCATTTGCCCAATTCTAATTTTTAACAAATTGTTTTCTTCTATTAGATTTTGTACCTCCTTCCCCATTTGGCCAATTGTATTTTTTAGGGACTTGTTTTCTTCAGTGTATTTTTTTTCCAGTTGACCAATTGTATTTTTTAGGGACTTGTTTTCTTCAGTGTACTTTTTTCCAGTTGGCCAATTGTATTTTTTAAGGACTTGTTTTCTACAGTTAATTTTTGTCCTTCCTTTTCCAAGCTATTGACTCTCTCTTGCATACCTCTCATTTCTTTTTCCCATTTTTTCTTCTATTTCTCTCATTTGACTTTTAAAATCCTTCTTGAGCTCTTCTAAAATGGCTTTTTGGGCTTCAGACCAGTTCATATTCCCTGTTGAGGTTCCAGAAGTGGGTCTGTTGACATTGTTGTCCTCTTCAGAATTTCTGCCTTGATCTTCACTGTTCCCATAATAAGAATCTATCTTACATTTATTTTTGCTCATGGTGTTTGCTTATTTCCTGGCCTTTAAAGAGATTGAGCTCTCCTGCTGGGGAGCAGAGGGCACTGACCCAAGCTTCTTGTGTTGAGAGCCTAGAGCCTGGTCACTGGCTTTGTGTGCTGGTGTCTCCAATGCTGGCAGTTGGAGGCTCTAGGGTTCTGGCAGCTTACTTGATGTAGGGCTGGAATAACACTGGAACTCTAGGGTTAGGATTGGGTGATCTGGCCCCTGAAGGTTGCCTGCTCACCTGGGCCTTTACTTCTTTTGCTTTCTTCAGCTCCTTTCAGATGGATGTTGTAGGGTGTTTATCC
>NW_020952589.1:346536-385777 GCF_900497805.2 Vombatus ursinus
GGGGGCGGGCGGGGGGCGGGGGGCGGGGCGGGGGGGGGCGGTGGGGGGGGCGGGGGCGGGGGGGGGGCGCGGGGGCGGGGGGGGGGGGGGGGGGGGGGGGGGGGGGGGGGGGGGGGGCTGGGGTCCAGGTGTTGGTGTTTACCTGCTCACCACCTGGGTTTCAGGATGTCCTCCTGCTGTGCTGAGGTGGGACTTTCTGCTAGCTTGCTGGGATGCCTCCTGTTCTGTACTGCTCCCCTTCCCCCAGGGCAAGAGGGGCCTTTCCCGTTAATCCCTCAAGCTGTCTGGGCTACTGGACTGCTGCACCTCATCTTTCTTCTGGTTCAGCTGTTCCAGGATTTTTCCTGGGGCAATATTTTCTGGGCTTTCAGAGTTTAATAAGGGAGGGTAAGAGTGACTTACTTCTTACTCCACCATCTTGGCTCGCGGAAGTCCATAGCACTACATTTTAAAGAGAGACTTTGGCACATCTGGGTTCAACAAGTTATAAGTCCATGTAATTATGTTGTCTTCAGCTTTCCCTTTTGTCCATAATAAGATCATATGAGACTGTCAAATTCTGTGCTGAAATTTAAGTAAACGTCATCCATAGTGGCATCCCCTTTATTTCCCAAGTCTAGTCACTCTATCACAAAAGAAGATGAAGTCAGTGTGCCATGGTTGTTCTTAGTAACCCTCTGATGGTTCCTTGTGATCATGAAGAATCTACTCCCTTTCCCTTTAGAAATGTGGGTAGGTCATTTATCTGTTTTTTTTCTAGTACCTGTCCTGATATCCCTGATCAGCATTTGGAGTTCATGTGATCTCAGCTGGAAGTTCTTAAGACCCAGAGACATGAGTTTGGCCAGAGCAGCATGTTCTCTTGCTGTCTTTGATTTCAATTCCCTCTTAAAAGTTTTTTAATGGCTATCTTTTTTTTTTTTTTTTTAGTATCTGCCTTTTTCAGTATATCCCTTTTCTCTCCTCCTCCCAGAGGGCCTTCCCTTACAATAAAGAATAAAAAAGATGAAAAAAAAATAGTTCAACAAAACTAACTTATCAAAACACTTTGCCATGATGTGTAGCATTGCACACCCCAGCTCTACACCTTTGCAGAGAGGCTGGGTGTGTGAGGAGATGCTTGTTCCTGTCTCTGCGTGGGAGCCAGGCCTAATCAGTATGGTTTTGCAACATTTAATTTTTATTATTGAATTGCCAAGTTGTTATTGAGTTGTTGCTCTTCTTTCCATTTCTACTGCTGTAGTCACTGTATACATTGTTTTCCTGGTTCTGCTTTCTTTGTGTTTCACTTCCTCAGCCATATTTGTTCAACACTTCTCAACTAAGGAGTGCTTCTGTTGACAAAAGGTGGAATCAGAATAGGCATTGAGTAATTTTGCTTTCTTTCTGTTGCTGATTAATATAAATCCTCCCCTTAAAGCAGTGGGCTTGGTGTGTTCTTATTACCCTTAGTATAGATTTAAAATACAATGAAACCAACTGTTAGGCATATACCCCATTAAAGGTGTGTATGTGCATTGACAGCCCCCACCCCTTACCAAAAGTCGTGGTAGCACTTTTTGCGGTAGCAAAAAACTAGAAACAAGAGGCAGCTAGGTGGCGCAGTGGATAGAGCATCACTCCTGGAGTCAGGAGAACCTGAGTTCAAATCCAGCCTCAGATACATAATACGTACTAGCTGTGTGACCCTGGGCAAGTCACTTAACCCCATTACCTAAAAAACAAAACAAAACAAAAAAACTGGAAACAAAGTAGATGCCCATTGATTTGGGGAATGGTTAAACAAATTGTGGATAATACATGAAAAGGAATATTATTAGACCATAAGAAATAATGAGCATGAAGCATGGGAAGAGTTTTATGAATTGATGCAGAGTGAAGTCAGATGAGCCAAGAAGACATGTACACAACGATCACAACAGTGTAAATGGAAAGAATCAGTAACCAAAACTGAATATAATGACTGAGCTTGTCACTATAATTAGAGAAAAAAATGAAGAAATGTGTAAAGAAGGTGGGTAAGGGTCATGGCACATCCTGTCTGCATATACCCTCAAACTCCATATATTTGTTGATTAGTTTTGCAAAACTGGGGGAAGGAGAGGAATGGCTGGGTGAGGGGGGGATCCTTCCTTCCTGATACGTTGTTATGAGAGGCAGCGCTTTGAGGAGGGAAAGAAAATTGCTGGAAATGGAGATGGTATAAAAACAGACTATATCAATTAAAAATGTTATTAAAACTAAACAAAATCCCTAAATTGTCATTATTGGTTTTCCTAAAGACATTTTGGTCCCTTCCCCTCTTTTATGTTCTTTCTGGTAATTTAAAGCTCTTGATGGCTTGGCCCCTTCCTGCCTTTCTGATCTCTTTTAACATTCTTCTCCTCTACGTATTCTCCAGTCCTATGGTTGTGGCCACTTTGCTGTTCTGTACCATTGTGCCCCACCTCCCACCTTTGCACAACTTTTCCCCATGCCTGGGACCATCTCCTTCTGCTCCTGCCTCTTGGCATCCCTGATCTCCTTTAAGACTCCGTAGAGACTGCAGCTCTTCCCCTGGATGGGAGGCCTGTCCTGGTTCTATGAGCTCGCCCCGCTCCAGGGCTACCTTTTTTTCTGTTGTGTGTATTTTGTATTTGTCTTCTCTCTTAGAATGTACTGCTTGAGGGCATGGACTCTTTTGCTTTTGTCTCTGCTTCTCCAGTCCTGTGCGTATGCCTGGCACATTGGAGGTGTTTAATAAATGCTTATTGATTGATCTGTTCCTCAGTCTTATGCTTTTACTTCCATTTTCAGAGATATATCCTTTTAAAATCTGACTTTGTTGGACTTTCCTAAGATGTCTTCTCTGTCTTTGTTGGGATCATTTGCATTTTTATCATTAGAAATTCATTCTTGGGAAGACTCCAAATTTTCTTTTAGATTTTTTCAAAAGCCATGAAATCCTAATTGTTTTTTCTTTGAACTTTTAAAAAATCTGTTTCAATTCTAGAGAACATATTGATTGCTGTCATTTCTGACCTTGGTTGTTGTGAATTCTAACATGTCTTTCTTTGTTTCTTTCGTGATTCCCATTGATTTCATTTAACCAACTTTGTTGGTTAGAATTAAGTTCAGAGCAGCTGTCATATTACCTCCTCTTCCTTTCAAGAGATTAGTTTGTCAGCAAGACACATAAAGAATTTGCCAGAAGCTCAGTTTTTAGCAAAATATGATTTCCAGTGAATATCTAGATTGTTGAAAAGCCCTTTTGACATCTGGAATGTCTCTCTCTCCCATACTCTTTCCATTTTTCCAAATCCATCCCTCTGCTAAGCCTTAAGTCAGATGTAGTGTCTCCATAGCACCTTGTACCTTGTCTAGGTCCATACCACATTCTCATTTCTGTTAAAGCTTTGTTGTGTTCTCTCTCATCACCTCTTTGCAGGCAGGAGTAGTCCCATCACATTTGTTATCCTCAGTGCTTAATGCAGTCTTGCTTAATAAAAGTCAACTTGTTTACAATGGTTAATTATCTTGTCTTCCCACAGAGCCAGTGGCAGCCCCAGCTACAGCAGCTCCGAGACATGGGCATCCATGATGATGAGCTGAGCCTCCGAGCCCTCCAGGCAACTGGGGGGGACATCCAGGCAGCCCTGGAGCTCATCTTTGCTGGAGGGGCTCCTTGACCCCTGTCTGAGGCTATAGTGCACGGGCCATTTGGGATGCTGTAAAGATAAGATGATTGTAAGGGTCCTGGGACCAACATATTTCCCCAATACACTTTATGTGGAAACTGCTTGCATGTTGTGAAGGCTCCCTAGTCAGAGTCAGGGCATGTGACGTGAAGCAGGAGTGATCTGCCTGGTCCGGCTGCCCTTGATAGATAATGGGACGTTGGCATTGATTCTGGAGAGTTTTGGACTCGAGCCCCCACAGCATCATGGGCCGGTTCTGTGGGCCTGAGGAATCCAGCTCAACAGGGTCCATTCTCTGTTTATGGGAAGGGGATCACCCCAGAGGTATTCAGGGCTCAAGTATCTGAGGCCTCTGTCCCCTGAGAGGAGACCTGGCCCTGGGCCCAACGGTGGGGAACAGGGGTTCCCCCTTCTTCACAGAGAATTTTTTTTTAATTCTGTAACTACTTGGAAATCCTATAGTCAGGAATCCCTTGTTCACCCTAGGAAGTTAGCGCAGGATCACAATTTTGAGGGGTTCTAGTTCAATTCATGAGTTGCCTGTGGGACTTCAAGGAGCGAAGATTGGAGTAGGACATCCCCAGGTCTCCTTTTCCCACAAAGGGTTCAGAATTTGTAAGCTGTTCACACCCCCTAGTACGTCCCTCCCTCCTGTGCCCTAGTCCACTCTGGGGCCTTTCTGTGTCCCACCCTGAGCCACAAGCCTGAGGGCATGAGGCTTAGAGGCAGGGGACAGAATTACAGAACCTGGATTTGAACCCGGGCTCACAAACGCAACCAGCTGAGTGACCATGGGCAAGTGACGTCACCCCCTGAACATCACGTCATCTGTAAAACAGCCAGTAATCCCTCCAGTGTCTGCCCTAAAAGTGTTCTCCACCTAAGGAGCTATTATGATTCATAATAAGGGTAGCTGGCTCTTTGTGAGGGGTGGCCCAGCAATCAGAAAGTCCCTGGGATAGCAAATGCCTGCTGGCTTAGGCACAGTGTCCTTTGAAGAGCCTTTTTCTGAAGGTACATCCAGTCTAGACAGGAAGGCAAGGCACAATTACAGAAGGTATTACATAAATGGTAATGAAGTAGAAAGGTCCCCTTCAGGAGCACAGAGTCAAGTCCAGCGTCTCCCTGTACAGGTACCTAGCTCTTCTACAGCATCCCCAACGAGCGGCCATTCATTTAGCCTTTTCTTGAAGATTTCCTAAGGTGGGCCTTCCTACTTTGGGCCAGCTTAATATGAGATTTCCACCAAAATCTGCCTCGTTGCGACCTCCCATTTGTTCTTAGTTCTGCTCTCTGGACCAAGCAAAACAGGTTCTTCATGACAGCCCTTCACATGTGAAAATAGCTTGTGCCCCCTCCACGGCATTTTCTAAACTAAAAGTCCTGCATTCCTTCAATAGATCCTTCCTCAGCCTGCTGCTCTCCTCTGCATGTGCTTTGGGCTGTGCTCCATTGGCCCGCCAGCTTTTCCTGATTCTTGGTTTCCTGCGTGGTTTGTAAAGGGGGGGCGGGGCAAGAAAATTCCTTTTGTCTGTCCTATGTGGTTTACTTGGGCATGGTATGTTAATTAAAGGAAATCTATAACTCGTTTCTGTTGTGTAGCTGATAAAATGACGGTGCAGATTTCCCCCGCTGCCTCCCCGCTTTAGTTAAGTTTCTCATAAGGGTATATGAGCTGGCAGAGAACAGGGCTCTCAGGGCCAATAAGTAGTCCGGGCAGGGCAGTCATACTGGAAAAGCAATAGTCTTTGTGGTGGAAATAAAAAAGCAGAGAGGTCTGTATTTGTCCAATTCCTCTTCTCTCTCCCTTCCCCCTGCCAATTGCTTGCGTGTTGTGGGGGAAGTGCTGGCTTGGCACCAGGTTATACTCTAGGGCTTCTCGAAGGCTTCCATTCCATGTCTCCCACTCCAGAGGCTGCTTTAGGAGAAGATACTTGGCAGGAATTGGGCTTTTGTAACCTCTTACTTTGACAAACTACTATGCGTGGAGCCTGGTTTTTAGAGCTGGCCAAAACTGGTTAAGCATTTTGCAAAGTACTGGATAGAGACTGATTGTAGCTTTTGTCCACGTGGCATTTTATAATTATAAAAAGCTTTACCTGTGTTCTCTCCTTTAATCTTCAGTAATTCTGTGAGGTTGTTAATGCAAGTATTGCCCCCATTTTGCAGATGGGAAAACTGAGGCTCATAGAGGTGAAGGTACTTGCCCAAGATAACACATAACTAGTGGTTGTCAGAACTGAGACCACAGTCCAGATACCACATTACACTCAAGTACTAGTTTCTACTTCCCAGAAAGCTGGGTTTTAAATTGTAATAGTAACAGTGTCCTTGGTGGTCCTTTACACACTGGTTTCCAGGTAAGTGATCATCCAACCTTCATTTGAAGACCTTTGGCAGGGTGGGTGGGTGGAGGGTCTGTTCTGTTTTTTGACAGCTTTTCTGATCTCAGAAGAGCTTCCATGGCCCCTTAAATCTCTAGGGTCTTGGGGGCAGCTAGGTGGTACAGTGGATAGACCACCGGCCCTGGATTCAGGAGGACCTGAGTTCAGACGTGGCCTCAGACACTTAATACTTACTAGCTGTGTAACCCTGGGCAAATCACTTAACCCCATTGCCTAGCCAAAAAAGAAAAGATCTCTAGGTTCTTAGCCAGTCCTCCAGTGGGGAGGTCCTTCCCCACTCTAGTTTCATTCCTTTGTCAGTCAATCAGCAAGCATTAAGTTCTTTCTTTGTGCAGGCACTGTGCTAAGAGGTGAGTACAAAGAAAAACTTCCCTTTCCCTCCAATTGCTTACATTCTAATTAGGGAGATAATTTATATACAAAGGTCCATATAAAATATTGATGGAGATAGCACAGGCACAAGGTGGCCTTAGGGAGGATGGCATCAGCAGCTGGGGGAACCAGCCAAGACCTGCAGGAGGTGGAGGTGTGGAAGAAGAACATTCCAGACATGGCAGATAGCAGTCAGTGCAAAGGCACAGAGATGGGAATGGGGGTTGTGTGTGAGTCACCCCAAAATGGCCGGATTGTAGAGGGCAGGGAGGGGAATGATGTTCAAGAAGCCTGTTTATGGTCAGACCTACACTTTGGGTAGTGGTGGGGAGGATAGATTGGAGTAGGGGCAAAGAGAGTCAAGTAGACCAATTAAAAGGCCCTTGTAGTGGTCCGGGGGAGAGGTGATGAGGTCCTGAACTAAGATGGTGGCTGAGTGTTCATGGGAATGAGATGTCAATGAGATTTGACAGCAGATAAGACAACTTTCATATGAAATGAGAAATTTAGAGTGATAGCAAACTTGTGAACTGAGGTGCCTTGGAGCATGGTGGTACCCTTAATAGGGAAATTTGGAGAACAGGTGATTTTAGGAGGACACGAGTTCTATTGTTTTGGACTTGGTGAGTGTGAAAACATCTACAAGACTTCTAGGTGGCAGTGTCCAGAAGGGAGTTGGTGATGTGGCCTTGGGGCTCAGGAGAGGACTAAAGTTGGATATTATTGGGGAGGGAGGAATGACCTAAAATGTCACCCAGAAATGATCCAGATACCCTCTGACTAGGGCAAAGGAAAGCAACACTCACTCTCAACCTTGATTCCCCTCTGAGCACACTGGTTAATGTTTCTTGTTTCCCCAACCATACTAGGAGCTCCCCGAAGCCAAGGGGACCATGTTCCTCTTGTTTCTGCTCTGGGACCTAGCACAAGTCTGGGCATCTGCTCCAGTGTCTTGTAATCAGAAACCAAATGGTACTTGAGAATTTGGACTGATTTCTTGATTATCTGTAACTTTGTAGTGTGAGTACTTCTGCAGAGGGGCTAGGTATCTAGTCCATGTTCTTTGGGCCGGAAATCAGGTCCTTTGTGCACATCTCTCCCCATTCTAACGTACAGCTGTGTCTCAGGACATTAGGATAGAGCATTAGAAACTAAACTCACTGTGATCAGTACACCCACTGCCATCCTGGGCAGAGGAGAGGCAGTATAGCTGAAGGGCTTGATTTAAGGGGTCAAACGACTGCTTCCCCTCTGTGCCTCACTGGGAACCTAAAATATGGGGAAGCAATTCCATGGTTGGTGCTTATTGAAATACGGCAATAAATTTGTCACCAAGACACACTGTTGATTGTAACCTGACAGATTAAAGCCATATCTTAGAGGGAGGAAACCAAGAAAAATGGAGTGGAGGCTCCCTAAACATGAGATCTCTAAATAATTGCTACACTCCATACCAGTCTCTACATTTGACCAGTATCCCCAGTATGAGTGGAACAACGCTGGCAATAGAATAGTACCCTCTTCCCTGACTAGGTATTTTACATTCAGCCTTGAGGAATCTGTTACTTCCCCTGGTGATCAAGAAGTTTGTAGTCCACCTACAACCTAAGTTTCTACTCCTAGGGCAAGGAGTACCAAGCTTTTAGAAATAAATTCAGTTGGGGATGGGGAAAGGGGAGAAGAAGGGATTCAAACACTAACAGTCTATCATCCCAACCTAGGAATGACTGCTATATAGTGGAGGGGTGGAAGGCAGGCTGAGGAGGAGCTCGAATTATGGAGTGGAACAGAGGAGGAGAAGCGAGTAACTTTCTATCTTAGTTACTTTTGCTAACTAGGTACTAGGTTCAGTTTTCTGTTGTTAGAATGTGCCCTCATTTTTAGAGCCCTTGGACTGTCGCCTCACCTTAGTAACAACTGTTTAGGATTATGTCAACGAGAGGGAAAAACAAGAATGTTTTCTCTAGTGAGATTTCAAATTCACACACACACACACACACTAGAAAACCTGAAAGGAGTAGAATTGACTCAATAGGTTCAAGGTGGGGCCTCCCACAAGCTGTTATGTGTATAAATGTAGTTCTGTGTTCGGGCAGCAGGGATGAGAAGTCACCAACCACAGGCAGACTATGAAGAGTTGAGCACTTACCTTGAGAGTTTGTGAACAAGGACAATAGTCATTAAGGAAGAGTTCATACAAAAGGTGAGTTGTAGGAGCAAGCTAATCCCGGCTAGGCTAGGAGCCATGAGTTGTAAATACAAAAGCTGTAGGAGCTGCGGAAAATCCATTAATAGCCCATTGCACATATTTCGAGCATGTAGGAATTAACCTTACGTTTTTGTCCCGCTAGCACTTTTACATTGATCTCATTTGATCCTATGGGATAAATGGCTATTGAATCATTCCTGACCAATTTTACATGTGAGGAAATGGGATTATAGATTTTAGGACTGGAAAGACCCTTATAGACGCCATTCGCCACACACACTTTCACAGTTGAGAGAGGCCAGTATTTGAACTGAGCTTCTTTGATTCCAGAGCAAGTGCTTTTTCCATCCTACCCGGTTTCCCATAGCGATGAAATGACTTGTCCTAGGTTGGTGGCTGAACTAGGGCTAGAACCCAGGTCTCAGCTTCCACTTCAGCTCTCTTCTGAGGGGATGCCATTCCTCATTCTGTTCTCCTTTATCCCAGCACAGACATGTTCCAACCCAGTCACCTGGAATAGCAGGAACATGGCTATTACGGGGGATGAAGTCCAGAGAAAAAGTATACTGTGATAACCAGCATAAGCTGTTGTCTGTCCTTCATTCTCAAAGAGGACCATGACATTAGGAAGGTGATATCATGACTTACAAGTGAATTGGATTTAAGTGAGGAAGGGCTGTGCAAAGTCACCAGCCTCACTCCTCCAAAGCCACCTGGGTCCAGTGGCAAGAAATAGATCAGGTTGACTGGAGATGGCCCCCACCAGCATAAGCACTCTGGCTTTGGAGTCAGAGAACCTGGGTTCAAATACCCTCTCTGGCACCTAACTCCCGTATGACCTTGGGCAGGTCACTTCACCTATCAGGCCTCAGTTTCCTCATCTGTAAAATCAAAGGGCTAGACTAGATGGTTTCAGAGGCCCCTTCAAACTGTAGATTTATTTATTTATTTATTTTTTGGAAAGAGCAAGCTTTATTGTATACTTAGTTCCAACAACTCCAAGAACACTTTCCCCACAATTCCCAGGATAACAGTGTTGTCCTAGGTTGCCTACTACTGTGATTATAGACCCCAGTACTGCCCACCAGAACTATAAGTATGAACATATGTATTGCATACACATTGTAGACAGGGCTAAGATGGAAATAACAGATGTTGAATGTTCCAAGCTAGAAATGTCTTCTTTCCAGACCGGGGCTCCTGAAGGGTACGGTTTAAGGGCCTCACTTGAATCCATGTGGCATCCTAGCAGTTCCTATTCTCTAGGAAGGGCTATTGGGGAGCCTACTTCCACCAGCATTCCCATCTTGCTTCTGTTGCCCCATCCCTAGAGGAAATGCAGTCAGGGGGAGTTTACCATGACTTTGTCAGTCATTGAGAGAACTAAGCTAAAAATACACATTCTTCTCCCTCCAAGAACACACTGAAAAGACTAAAGCAATGCTCCAAATGTTGGCCTAAGCCTATGAAAGCTATCCTAAAATAATACTTCATGCCTTTGCTAGTGACATTTGGAAGACTATCTGAAAGCCATGATCAAAAAAGAGCCTAGACGTTATCTTTCACGAAATTATCCAGGAAAACTGCCCTGATATTTTAGAACCAGAAGGCAAAACAGAAATTGAAAGAATCCACCGATCACCGCCTGAAAGAGATCCCTAAAGGAAAACTCCTAGGAATATTGTAGCCAAATTCCAGAGTTCCCAGGTCAAGGAGAAAATATTACAAGCAGCCAGAAAGAAACAATTCAACTATTGTGGAAACTCAATCAGGATAACACAAGATTTAGCTGCTTCTACATTAAGGGACTGCAGGGCATGGGATATAATATTCCAGAGGGCAAAGGAGATAGGATTACAACCAAGAATCACCTACCCAGCAAAACTGATTATAATCCTGCAGGGGAAAAAATGGTCATTCAGTGAAATAGGGGACTTTCAAGAATTTTTGATGAAAAGATCAGAGCTGAATAGAAAATTTGATTTTCAAATACAAGACTCAAGTGGAACATGAAGAGAGCAACATCAGGAAAGTAATGGACGTTTGGTGTTGGAGTCCAAGAGCGGTGACCTTGAGGGTCCAACATGGAAACCGCAGAATATTTCTAGCCAAGACTTTGACAGTCTGAGACCAGGAGAGCAGCTCTATTCTAAATAGTTGCTAGGGACAGAATCTCTGACTCTCTCTGGGCTTCCTAACTCTGTGAACCACTCAGAAGTGTTAAGTAGTGAAAGCCCAGAACCTTCTTGAGCAGCAGATGCTCTAAAAGGACAGGCATCCTCCCAGACAGCTGTGTGCTCTTCAGGGAAGTTCTCTTCTGATAATTTACTCGTGGACAAACATGAAGAACATCTGAAAACTCGACAGGCGGCAGGTATAGATTTGGTTCATCATGAGGACTGGGAAATGGTACCTGAGCACTCAGTGTGGAGAGACGCTGGTAAGGGCAAGATCTCTGAGCCTTCTCATGCTGGTGCATCTATGCTTGAACTCCAGACGTTGAGCCCAAACCAGGATGAGACTCCCTCAAGGATGCCAAAGGTCCGGAGATTCATTTGAAAACAAGGAGAGTGGCAGCAGTGTTCCCGTTATCTCAGCAAGTCAATGTGCAGTTCCAGGTTCACTATGTCACCATGTCTGACACCACCATAGTGGCAGTAACTGGAGACCATGAGATCCTCGGCAGCTGGCACGGTTATATCCCGCTCCAGTATGGCAAGGATTGGTTCTGGTCCAGATCTGTTCCCTTACCAATGGATACAGCACTAAAGTGGAAATTTGTGATCGTGGAGAATGGGAGCATTGTCTGTTGGGAAGAGTGTGGTAATCGACTCCTAGAGACTGGGCATGAAGATACAATTGTTCATAAATGGTGGGGCTGTCACTGACTGGTTTGGGGAAGCATCAGAATAACTTTTGGGACTATTGTGGGTTTTTTTTATTATTACTATAGATTTATTCCACAAGAACTCCAGGGTTATCCTCAGTAGCTCTTTTAGTCCCTGGAGTTTATTAAGAGTTATTGACTGCATTTAAATGAAGATGCTGCTTCTGAGTGTGCCTCCTCCTTTCCCTTCCTCCACTCCATAGAGCTTTTAGGTTTCCCATCCATTAATGTCCTTGTGCCGGTCCGTTTCTACTTCATTGCTCAGTTGCCTTGGCACAAGGAACTAGCTAAAGTGTTCTGTCGAGTGGTCACAGTGGTTCAAACTTGTGGAGAACCAGCACTTCCTTTAAAGATCACCTGACTCCCTGCTAGTTTAGCGAATAATGATGACGTCCTTCGGACTCTGTTTCAGAGTCAAGGAATAATTTTGTTGCCTTTGTTTGTACCTCTGGTGCCTGGTACAAATGCCTGTTGAGTGATTGACTGATTGATTAATGCAGTGACTGACTGAGTAATGAAGTGAAAGAGTCTGGTCTTCCAAACTGTAGATTTATGATCCTATGATTTTAACTGGTAATATTAAGTTGGTAATAACTAGGACTGTTGCTTCCACACCATCCCACATTGATGACCACTAACTACTTAGCCAAAGAACCTCCAGGAGCTTTAGATAGTCTCCCCCTGGGGGATGGAGAGGCTGGCAGATTACAAGTAACAATGAAAGTTCAGGCTGGAGAAATGCTTCTCTCATCTCCAGGTGCACCAGGGAGGCTTCTTGCATTCCTTAAAAGGGCTTGAAAGGTCCTTGCTTCGGCAGCACATATACTAAAATTGGAACGATACAAAGATTAGCATGGAACCTGCTCGAGGATGACACGCAAATTTGAGAAGCGTTCCATATTTTTAGGGGCAGCTAGGTGGCGCAGTGGATAGAGTACCTCCCCGAAGTCAGGACGAGCTGAGTTCAGATTCGGCCTCAGACCAAACATTTGACGCTTACTAGCTGTGTGACGCCGGGCAAGTCACTTAAACCAAACAAACAAACAAACAAAAAAAACCCAGAAGGGCTTGAAAGGAGAAGAACATTTAGAAAGGATGTGAAGAAGCTAGAGGGACATTCTAACTTGCAGCAGGAAGTTAGGGAATAGAAGAATGAGACATAAAATGAGGAAAGAAGTACCTCTCACTATTTGGAGCTACTAGGTATGAGGCTTTTCCCCTAGAGTTTGAGCTGAATCCTCTCAAGAGGAAGTTGTTTCTCACACTTCTTGGTCCCCTGTTGTCAGAAGAATAAGACAACTTCCTTGTTTAGGGGATACAGAGATAAATTTGGTAATCCGACAACCAATAGGGGAGTCTTGTCATCTTGGGGTGAGTATCCATGCTGGGTCAAAGCCTCTGAGGACTTATCCAATTGAGCTTTATTGATTCAGGTCAAATGGTTGTGTGAGAATAAGTAATAGCGTGCGAAGAAACCTAGAAAACACAGGAGCAATGTGTCCTTGATAGAGTATGCCTGGCGAAGGAAAGGAAAGGAACTAGAATCTAAGGGTGTGTGTGTGTGTAGTGACCTCATCATTTGTGGAATGGTAGGAAAAACATGGAATATTGTTACACTGTAAGGAATGAGACCATTTCAGAGAATCCTGGGAAGTATGAACTGATGCAGAGGGAAGTGAATAGAACCAGGAAACAAGTTATACAAATGTCAGAAGCATCGTAAAGCAAAACATTTTGAAAGCCTTAAGAACTCTAATCAGTGCAATGATTTATGAAGAAACATGTTTGCTAACTCCTTGCAGGTGATGGATTCAAGGTACAGAGACATAACTTTTTTTTTTTTTTGAAACATGGCCACTGTGTGGATTTATTTTACAATGATGATGTAAAAAATTTTAAAGAAAGGAGGGCCAGCAAAATATATTTTTAAATGGCATAGGAACAGAAAAAAACATAAGCAGGACAGTTTTGAAAGAAATGTATGTAATCTATTGTGTGTGTTTTAAAAAGCAGCATGAAATAGAGACTCATTTTCATACACAATCCTGAATTCTACTCATTTGGGGTGGACTAAGTTCAGAATAAAAACAAAAAAAAAAAAAACCAACTTCCTTTTCATTTTTTCTCCAAGCCTAAATAGTTATGGGCATACCTTGGAGATATTGCAGATTTGGTTTCAGACCACCACAATGAACATGAAATAAAGCAAGTCACATGAATTTTTTGGTTTCCCAGTGCATTGTTGTTTATCCTTCATTTTTGAAAAGGACCAATGAAGTCAAGTGTGATGTCTTGACTTGCTCATGAATTGAATTTAAGTGAAGCAGAGTTTTAAAGAAGTCATCAGCCTCACTCTCTCTTCCTGAGTCATTGAAGTCCAGGGGCAGGACAAAAGTCAAGATGACTGGACAGCTGGGTGTCGCAGTGATAGAGCACTGGCCCTGGATTCAGGAGGACCTGAGTTCAAATCTGGCCTCAGATACCTAACACTTACTAGCTGTGTGACCCTGGGCAAGTCATTTCACCCCATTGCCTAGCCAAAAAAAAAAGTCAAGATGACTGGCAATGGCCCAAGATGCAGTGGATGACGTTGGCATCTTTGATGAATGACCAAATTCTAAGCGCTGCATATCACAGCTTCATGGCTGTTGGAACAAATTGTTCTCATCTGCCATATGATTGAGGAAATCTTCACGTGTTTGGTGTAGAAACCCCCCTATTAAATACCTAATATGTAAACTAACTAACTAACTAACTAAATAAATAAAAATAAAAGGGGCAGCTAGGTGGTACAGTGGATAGAGCACCAGCCCTGGATTCAGGAAGACCTGAGTTCAAATGTGACCTCAGACATGTAAAAACACTTATTAGCTGTGTGACCCTGGGCAAGTCACTTAACCCCATTGTCTAGCCAAAAAATAAATAAGTGCCTAATATGTGCCAGACAGTGTGGTAAGCATTTTACAAATATTACATCATCTGATCCTCACCTGGGAGGTAGGTGCGATAATTATCCCCACCTTATAGATGAGGAAATTGAGATAAACAGAAGTTAAGTGACTTGCCCAGGGTCATACAGCTAGTGTCTGACTCTGTATTTGAATTCAATTTTTCCTGACTCCAGGCTCAGCACTCTATCCACTGCACCAATCAGCAAGAGCCAGAAAGGACCTCGGTAGAGCATCTAGTCTAATCCCTTCCTTTTACAGATTAGGAAATAGCATATAAAAATTATATTTATACTACACTGTAGTCTATTCAGTGTGCAATAGCATTATGTTTAAAAAACCATACATACCTAATTAAAAAATACTTTATTGCTAAAAAATGCCAACTGTCATCTGAGCCTTCCTTGAGTTATAATCTTTTTTGCTGGTAGAGGGTCTTGCCTTGATGCTGATGGTTGCTGACTGATGAGGGTGGTGGTTGCTGAAGGTTGGGGTGGCTGTGTGTGGCAATTTCTTGAAATAAGACAATGAAATTTGCCACATTGATTGACTTCCTTTCATGAAAGATTTCTCTGTAGCATGCTATGCTGTTTGGTAGCATTTTAGCTCCAGTAGAACTTCTTTCAAAATTGGAGTCAATCCTCTCAAACCCTGCTGCTGCTTTATCAACTTGTTAGTGTAATATTCTTCAATATTGTTGTGTCTCAGGGAATAAGGATACCCAAGGAAAAGGGAGGGAGATGGAGAATGGCTGGTCGGTGGAGCAGTCGGAACATATATAACCTTTATTGATTAAGTTCTCTGTCTTATGTGGACAGGTTTGTGGTGCCTCAAAACAATTACAAGAGTAACATCAAAGATCAGTGATCACAGGTCACTGTAACATATAATAATAATGAAAAAGTTTGACATATTTCAAGAATTACCATAATGTGGCACAGGGATATGATGTGAGCACATGCTGTTGGAAAAATGACACCAGTAGACTTGCTTGATACAGCATTGCCACAAACTTTCAGTTTGTAAAAAAATGCAATAAAGCGAAGTGCAATGAAATGAGATCTGCCTGTATTCAACTCCTTTTATAGATAAAGATAGAGGCCAAAAGAATGAATGACTTGTTTAAGGCCTTACAGCAGATACTGACAAGCTTGGGATTAGATTCTTCCTGCTTATACCATAATGCTTGTTAAGATTCCCTAAGCCTCTTATCCTACAAAAACATAGATATATCTATATATGAAGGTATATGTATATGTGTGTATATATTTATATGTGTATGTATATATTTATGCAGGTATATATATATATGTATTTGTATCTATCCAATCTAATGGGGGGGAAGGACAGGAATAAATGCTTTGGTTAGACTCCTCTCTTTTACCCTTAAAGTGCAGGGCCCAAACTATTCTGGGTCAGTTAAATCATTTTTATTATTCTTCATACATACATCATAAGGCTGACTTAGGAGAAAGAGGTTTAGGTCCCAAGGTGAGGGTTTAGTCTCCCAGGAAGAGGCTAAATCCTAGAATGAGCTTCAAATCTAAGATATGATGATGTAACATTCTCTGGGGATTTGCTCAGCTCACAGTTGAGGCTGTAGCTAGCCATCTCTCTCCTTACCGCTTATTGCCTTAACTTTACTGTCACTTTTTAGTCTAGTCTCCCGCTCCCCCTCAAATAAATAGCAGCAGAAATGAAGAACTCTGTTCCTTTTTATTATGAGAACTCAGCTTGGAGGGAAGCTTTCCCAGGGCTGTCAGCCCTGAGGTCACCACAGCTAGTCCTGCTAAGTCCAGCAGCAGGAGGAGAATTCCCCAACTTCCACCTTATGCCAATTGGAGGAAAAGGAAAGGAGGAGGGGGAAAGGAATAGGTAGCATAAGAGTGGGGACAATACATCACTCCAACCCTCACAGTTGGACGTTCTCTCACTCCGAAAGGTCTTCTCTGAACATCTGATAGAAATAGCAGCCTTTAGAACCCCAACTCCCGGAGATCCAGAGTGACATCCACCTCAGTTCCCTTCACCCTAGGAAGATCTGTATGGGAAAAACCCCATGAATGATAGGGCAAGTGAGACCAGAATTCAAAAGGTAGCTGGATGAAACCTTCCTCTGTTGGGCCTGCTAAGTTCTGTCCATAAGAGGCTCCCATGTCCCCACTTCACAACTACATATTTCCTTAGGACCCTCCACAGGTACCCACCTATGGCTCTTAGGGACAGAAGCAACAGTGTTATTTAGAGGATGTCCAGGCTCTTCACCTTCACCTTCACCTTCCCTTTCCTTCCCACGCCATCAGGTGAGGTGGTTAGGTGATTCAGGCTTTAGAGCTCTAGGCCCGGAGTCAGGAAGACTAGAGTTCCAATCTGGCTTTAGACACTTATCAGTTGTGTGATCCTGGGCAAGTAACTTAATCTCAGCCTTAGTTTCTTCAACTGTAAAATGGGGATAATAATAGTCCCTACCTTCCAGGGTTGCTGTGAGGATCAAATGGGATAATATTTGTAAAACACTTCGCACAGCACCTGGCACATAGTGGGTGCTTAATAAATGCTTATCCTCTTCCCCCCCCTCCAGATTCTGGAAGAGCATTGGGGGCCTGGGAAGAGGTGGTGACCTTCAAATGGCAGGTAATATAGATATGGGAGATGAGAATGGAAGATGGGACAGCTTAGTTGGCACAGATTCCACAGCCTGGGGGAGGGAATACTCATCTTATTCCTAGAAGCCTGGTGTACACCTGAAGGAGTCCATTACAAAATGCATCATGGCCTGTTGAGGCTAGGGTGGGGGTGGACAGGTGGAAAGGGGAAGAAAGGCTGAGGGAGAGTCTCCCAGGTCTTCTATCTACCAGGCACCTCATCATGAGAGGCACCTATGTCAGACATCCATAGGCCACTGCCCAACCCTGATCTCATCTCTCTACCGCCTTACCCTTTGAAGTCAATGACAACATGGTAGATGGAAGATTTGGACTGGGGTTGGTCTGACCATGTATCTGTCTACAAAGGATCTCAGAGGCATATTGTAGCCAGTGCAGTTTCCTCCTTAATATGGAGCACATCTGAGTTGGAAGGACATCTGTGTTCTGTTTCCCTTCCCTGCTCCCTATGACCCCCACCTGACATAAATGACAGGCCCAACATTGTACCTGTGAGGACAACCTGAGCCACTGATCCTGGGACAAGGTGGAATGGAAGGGGACCCAGGTAGGCTGGATAGCTCTGCTACTTACATCTTCTATCCTAGAGGAGGAGGAAGGAAACTTGAAGGAGAGATCTAGGGAATCACAGAGTCTAGGATTAAGGGGGAAAGGGAGAGAATATTAAAGCCTCACTTTGACCCAGCAATAGCACTTCTAGGGTGTATCCCAAAGAGATCGTACAAATGGGAAAAGGACCCACATGTACAAAAATATTTATAGCAGCTCTTTCTGTGGTGGCAAAAAAGTGGAAATTGAGGGGATGTCCATCAATTGGGGAATGGCTGTGGTATATGAATGTAACAATACTATTATGCTGTAAGAAATGATGAGCAGATGGATTTCAGAAAAACCTGGAAAGACTTGTATGGACTGATGCTGAGTGAAGTGAGCAGAACCAGGAGAACACTGTACACAGTAGCAGCTACATTGTGTGATGACTGACTTTGAAAGACTTGGCTCTTCACAGCAGTGCAAGAATCTAAGAAAACTCCAAAAGTCTCATGATGAAAAATGCTGTCTACACTCAGAGAAAGAAATATGGAGTCTGAAATCAGATGGAAGCATACTATTTGGTCTCCTTTTCCTTTGTTGTTTTGTTTTATTGCTTCATTCTTGTGGTTCCTCCCATTAGTTCTAATTATTCTTTACATCATGACTAATGGGAAAATATGCTTAATATGAAGGTATAAGTAGAGCCTATATCAGATTGCATGCTGCTGTTTTGAGGGTGGAGAGAGGAGTAGAAGGGGGAGAAAATTTAAAACTCAACCTATGGAAGCGAATGTTGAAAACTAAGAATAAATGAATTAATTATTAAAAAAAAAAACCATACCCGACCTTGTAGAGGGAGAGAATACTGTAGAGTCTGAAGGGAAGGGTAGATATTGAACCTGGGGATGGGATGAGGGCAAATCTGGTTGAAAGGAGTACTAGTTCTATGAAAACTTGGCCCTGACTCTATAGATTTTGTGATACTTCCTCTACCTGAGATAGGTAATGGGAACTGAGACTGAGCTGCTTCCAAGGATCAACTTCCTTGCCTTGGAGTACAGTGAAACATGGCACTGTAGAAGAGAGTGCCTGAAGTTTAAAAAAAAAAAAGGACAAGCAAATCTCAGATCTCTGTAATCAGAGCAGGAAGTATTCTTTCCATGTTTATGGTTGGACTCATGCCCAAGGACTTTCAGATGAACCAATGAATCCTGAGTCTTGCCAAAGCACTCCCAGCCCTTTTTGCAACTCCAGAGGCCAAGGGTTGATAGCCCCCCTGCACTCTGCCCAGGGTAAGCCACCTCTGGAATATTGTGTGCAGGTCTGAGCACCACATTTTAGGATGGATCTTGAAAAACTGGAGCATGTTTGGAAGAGGCCAATCAGGACAGCAAAGGGCCTTGAGTACCACCAAGAGGATCTGTTGAACTGGGGATGTTAAGCCTAGAAAAAAGAAGACATGGAAAATAAGAGAATGAAAGCCCTTCAAATGCTTGAGGGCAGATATATAGAGAAGGACTGGAATCCTGGGTGGAAGCTGGGGTGGTCAATTTAGACATGATATCAGGAAAGATTGCCTAAGGATTAGAGATGTTCAGTGAGTGATGAAAGCCTCTGTTAGGTGCTTATTCTGTACAAAGCACCATGTCCCTAGGGTACAGTGGAAAAGCAGATGGTGATGACTCTTCTTTAGTGTTATTTCCATTGGTAAAGTCACATCTATTTCTGATGAATGATTAGACAGTGGACCTTGTTGGAGAGAGTTTTCTTTTCCAAATCTTCAATAGTGTGGTGCCCCTCCAGAAAAAATAATCTGGTCCAATTTCCAAAGCAATTGCTTCCCAGGATGATAGATATCAGGGCTGGGCTGGGAAGGAGGACCCTAGGAGACATTGACCTTCCTGGAGTTCACCTGCTGATTAGTGGTTCCTTGGTTAGTGTCTGGTGCTAATGAAGGGAAGGAAAATGAACCCCTTCTCCACAGGAGTTCACCTCTCAATGATGATTCTGGGACCAGGCTGGAAGCAGGACCGGTCGTCTGGGGAACACCACTTTTCCCAGCCTGGGTTCAGAGCCCTGGACAGTCTCTAGCAAGGTCTGAGGGGAGACAGTGGTGGTTAAATTGGTTAAATAGAGGTAGTTGTAGGACTTGCTCATAACATGCTACCTCCTTGTCTCTGCCTCGGGGTCTGTTGCTACTTCATTTAGACTGGCTTGCTTGCCCTTTTCCAAACAGGTATGTAGGCTGATTAGGGAGGTAGGTAGTGGGTGCCCTTTCACTGTGGAATCTTCAAGCAAAGGCTGATGTCAGGTGGTATAATGGCGATTCCTTTTGGGTATCCAGTTCTAAAGTTCTATGATACTTAGGAGGCCAGCTTAACCCTGGCCTTCCACCATGACCCCTGGGGAGCTTGAAGCACATGGTCTGGGAAGGAAACCTATCTTTTCTACTCCCACGAGAAAAAGTGAGGTCAAATTCAACTTGACATTTATTAAGCACCTACAGTGTGCAAGGCACTGTGCTAAGCACTGGGGTTACAAAAAAAGGCAAAAGAAAGTCCTGCCCTCAAGGAACTTATGTTCTAATGTGGGAGACAACATGCAAACAGATATGTACAAACAATTTATATATAGGATAAATAGGAAATAATTAATGAGAGAAGGCATTGGGATTAAAAGGGTTTGGGGAAGGCTTCCTGTACAAGGTGGGATTTTAGTTGGGACTTAAAGGGAGCCAGAGAAGTCAGTAGTAGGAGAGCGTTCCAGTTATGGGGGCAGCAAGAGAAAATACCTGTGCTGAGAGATGGAGTGTCTTGTTTGTGGAACAGCCACAAGGCCGGTGTCACTGGATTGAAAGGTAATAGTGGGGAGTGAAATGTAAGGAAACTGGAAAGGTTGTTGTTATTCATTCTTCGTTTTTGAAGAGAACCAGTGATGGCATTGGTGGCATCTTGATTTGTGAGTGAATTGGATTAAAAGGCAGAGTTATGAAAAATCATCAGCCTCTCTTCCCAAGTCATTCAAGTCCTGTGGCAGGACAAAAGTCGAAATGACTTTCAATGACCCAGGATGCAATAGATGACTTTGGTGTCTTGGATACCTGACCAAGCTAGGTAGGAGGGCCCTAGGTTATGAAGGGCTTGGAATGTCACATGGAGGATTTTATATTCACTCCTGGAGGTGATAAGAAGCCACTAGAGTTTATTGAGTGGGGGTGGGGATGTGTGTGAAAAAACCAGAACTGCATTTTAGGAAAATCACTCTGGTGACTGAATGGAGGATGGATTGGAGTGGGGAGAGACTTGAGGCAGGCAGACTTCCCCACAGCAGCTATTACGATAGTCCAGGTATGAGGTGATAAGAGTCTGTATCAGGATGGGGGCAGCATCAGAGGAGAGAAAGGGGCATAATGGAGAGATGCTGAAAAAGTGAAATAAGCAGCCCTTGACAACAGATTGGATGTGGGGTGGTGGTGAGAGATAGTGGGGAATCCAGGATGACTCCTAGGGTGGATGTTACCTTCTACAGTAATAGGGAAGTTGAGGGGAGGATTTAGTGGGAAAGATCATGAGTTCCACTGTGGGCATATTGGATTTAAATTCTCCCATGTAGGCCAGCTGAAGCCATAAGCTGTCATTTGAAGGGCTTCCTACCCCTGTATCTTCCTCACTTAGAAATCTGCTATTACTTATAGCTTCATTCCTTTTGGCCCTAGTATTATCTTTCCCAGACACGTCCCTGGAAGGACATATTCAGACTCTCATACCTCAGTGAAGAAATAGCAGATACTTTTCTTCCTAATAGGATGGTCTAGGACAGAATCAGTGGGAAAGGTAGGGAGGAGGGGAAGTGGAGGCAAAGTCAAGCTTTATTAATGTCAACTTTGCCTAGTCTGGTAAATGAAGTAAAGAGAAACCCAGACTGGAATCTCCCAGGACAGGACTGGAATTGAGAACAGCTGTGCCAGACACAGAATGGCTCCCAGCTCTCTCCCAGCTCCTGACCTTCCCCTAGGCTTCTTACAGATAGAGTCTCACAATTCACAAACAATTAAGCAAGGCACTGTGCTAAGGATGCAATTTTTAAAATAGCAGTCCTGCCCTGAAGTAATTTACGGTCTAGCTATGGGAAACAGATCAGGTGGCATTAGAAACTTAGCTAATCTTACCAAGAGACACACCTAGGCAATGCTGCTTGGTGAAGGGGCCATAGACACTTAACTGGCTGTGTGACCTTGGGTAAGTCACTTAACCTCTATCTGCCTCAGTTATCTCATCTGTAAAACAGAGATAATAGCACCCACCTCCTAAGGTTGTTGTGAGGTTAAAATGAGATATTTGTGATGAGCTTTGATGACATTCGTAAAGAGCTTTGCAAACCTTAAAGCTCTATTTAAGTGCTAGGTAAGGCCATGATGTCAGCCACTGCAGCAGCTCATGTGTCGTAGAATAGTCATTACCCAGGATACATCAGGCTATGACATAACTCTGACCCATGTGGGAAGGGTTAAATACATAGATGAAATGCAAACAGACTAGTGCGGGTACCCACCCTTGCACTTAGCAGCTCCTATGTGCCACGCCCTTGGCTAGACAAGAAACTGAGTCGAGTCCTTGGGGTGCTCAGTCCAGAGCTAGGGTGGGGGAGAAGACAGACAAGGTTCAAATGTGAAATGAATCAGGTTGGCTCATTAAATACCAAGTGAATGTTTGGAGTGTCATAGGAACTCAGTGAGGGAAGAAGGATCTTTGGTGAGATCAGCCTACATTTTGTAGTCTGAGTGTAGGGGTCGGGGGTGGGGTGGAGGGGGAAGAGAACTTGGGCTAGACCTTTATGGATAGTCTGGATTTGGATAGACAGAAAGGAAGGAAAGAATTCAAGGTGTATCTGTGACAGAGCAGCAATGAGCAGAGGTTTATGGGTAGAAGCAAGTATGGCTCTTTGGGGAGAAATCAAGGGTATTAGCTATAACTGAAGATTGGTATATAGGGGCAAGGCAGCTAGGTGGCACCACAGTGCACAGGGTGCCAGGCCTAGAGTCAGGAAGACTCATCTTCCAGAGTTTAAATCTGGCCTCAGACATTTACTAGCTGGGCGAGTCTGCTCTGTCCAATAGACTGAAAACAGCTGAACAATAATGTAGGGGTGACTTGAACATTAAGCACCTGTTTTGCTAATGCTTCATACTGGGGAGACAAACACAAAAGTGAACAATCCCTCCCCTTAAAGAATTTAAATTCCCAGAGGAAACAACTAGAGGCTTATACATAAGCCTACACAAAGCATTTGGAAAATAAACCCAAAGCCATTTCCGGCAGGGAAGGGCAATCCGGAAAGGTTTAATGCATGAGGTAAGAATAGTAAGCAGACAAGGCTGGATAGATCAGATAAGGGAGAGCCTTGAATTCCAGGTTTTGTTGTTGTTTTTTTTAGTCACATCTGACTCTTTGTGATGCCATTTTTAGTCATGTCTGACTCTTTGTGATGCCATTTTCTTGGCAAAGATATTGGAGGGGTTTGCCATTTCCTTCACCAGCTCATTTTACAGATGAGGAAACTGAGGCAAGCAGGGTTAAGTGACCTGCCTAGGGTCTCCCAGGTAGAAAGTGTCTGAGACCGGGACAACTAGGTGCTCTTGAATTCCAGGAGGGGTGGTTAGATTTTGCCCTGATTGTTTCATTGGGGAACCATTGAAAGGTCAGGCAGGGAGAGAACACTATTGTAGCCAGTCACTTTACCAGGCTGTCTGAGGTCTCTAGCTCCAAGCCCAGGTCAAGGGAAGTAAGTGTTAAATCACCTTGCTAAGGAAGACTCTGTCCTGCAATGTGTCTGGATGTCTCCATTCTGGCCATCTTTCTATCCTCCCATGATACCAAATATTTACGTCATGACCACTGTGGGCCACAGAAAATAGCACAAAAATAGTCCATTCCCTTTCTGCCAGTCACACACAGTCTCCCTGTTCACCTGGGGTTCATTGCCACATTCATGTAGTTACACCTTAAAGGTGACTGTCTTGCTCTAGGGATCTGAGGGGATAAGGACACAGGTTTCAGAGCCTAGATCAGGTCCTCTACTTGGATCAACTGCCCTGAGGTTCCTCCCACCAAATGGCCACTGCTGGGGTAGAAGGTGAGGCCCAAACAAGGTCCCAAGTAGCCCAAGGGAGGGTCTTAGTCTCAACTCAGGCACAGTCCTATGTAGTACAGAGCAGGAAGACAACCTTCAGTCTGGTTCTCTGACCCACTCTCAATAAAAAAAAAAAATTGTATTGTGTCTGCTATGTGCCAGGCACAATGCTAAATAAACACTGGGGATACAAAAAGAGGCAAAAAACGCCCCCAACATTTCCTGTGCATGCTGTCTCTGTCTGTCTATCAGTCCATTTGTCTGTTTCCTACCTTGGGAGAGAAAGCAGCTGCTCTGAGCATTTATACTCTGCTAATCCCAGACCCTAAACACCTGGTTTGGTCCTCCTGCCTCCCCCCCCCCCCCCCCCCCGCCCCCAAACTGAACCTGATTTTAATCCCAGTTTGAGCCTCAGAGTGGGGGTCAGTGATAAGGGCCCTTTGACCTTTGTCTTTCCCTTTAGCTTTACTTTCACTTTCTCCTTCACCAGAAGGGACTCTCAGTTCTGCTACTATATGACTGTCCCAGTCCCAGCCCAGAAACTGCCATGCCCACATGGTGCACGGACTGGAAACCAGAACTCCTGTGTTCTTTGACTAGGTGGGTCACCTGGGTATCATATGAATAGTCATCCCTGTCTTCATCTTCCTTTGGAAACCTAAAGATCACCTCCTGTCCTTGGCCTCTCATCGAGGCCAGCCTCATCCTTTAGGGAAGTCAGTGGATATTTATGTAATATGATATGAGCAGTGTCGGAAGAGTCCCTCAGAAATCTCTTTCCCATTAGCTTGACATGATGCCCGAAACTCCCCCTTTAGGCCCTTAAAGATAGTTGTTCTAGAAGCCCTTGCTAAAATTCAAACACCACTGGGAAGGAAAACCAAGCTAATGTCTTACTGGGCTCTGCTAACAGCCGACTGGGAGTTAGGACCTGAAAGAATGGGACCCTGGCTGAGGTCATTGGGCACTGTCAGGGAGAAGTTTGCAGAAAGAAGATGATCATTTACATTTCTCTGGCTCCTTAGGGTTATCAGATTTACATCTGTTAGACTCTACCCCTCTTCCACTTTTCAGGAGGGAGATTCTAAGAAGTGACTTTGTCCAAGATCACATGGGTGGAGGTGGCAGAGTTAAGATTTCAACTCAGGTCATGCCTCCCTTAAAATGACTATTTGAGGTGAGGCAAGGATTATTATCCCCATTTCACAGATGAGGAAACTGAGGCCCAGAGAGGGCCATAGTACCACAACTAGGAAACAATGTAGTCAGGACTCAAACCTTAGGCTTTTTACTCCAGATCCAGTGGTCTTTCCATTACACCCACATCATGAAAATCACTGGAGGTTCCTGGGGATGGGGTGTGTGAGGAAGAGATTTCATGATAGAGATTTAAGTTTAGATCATTGCTGAACGCTGTTTGTAAGTACAAGTCAGGATATATATCTCATTATATTGTGCAATTCTTTCCCGGTGCCCCTGTAAGCCTAGTCCCAAGCTAGTTGTGATATGAGGGAGATACAGATACTCAGCCCCTGCCCTCAGCAAGGTGTCAGTCTGATTGGGAACTATACTCTGCCTTTCAGAATCTTGCCATCAAAGTGATGGAGACAGGAGCTTGGCCTTTTAGGTCCATTGTGTACCTACCTTCGGTGGGTAGGGAGGCATAACTAAGAAAAAATAATAACACTTGCGAATATTTATATAGCATCTACTAGTAGAATCTAGTATCCTACTAGCCAGGTACTATGCTAAGTGCTTTGCAAATACTCTCTCATTTGATTTTTTAAAACATTTATTTATTGTTAGTTTTCAACATTCACTTCCACAAGATTTTGAGTTCTAAATTTTCTCCCCATCTCATCCCTCCCCCCAACCTAAGATAGCATGCATTCTGTATACCCCTTCCCCTAATCTGCCCTCCCTCTTATCTCTCCCCTGCCTTCTCTTATCCCCTTCCCCTTTTATTTTCCTGTAGGGCATGATATATGTCAATACCCCATTTCCTGTATTTCTTATTTCCCAGTTGCATGTGAAAACAATTTTTTTAACATGTGTTTTTTAAAACTTTGGGTTCCAAATTTTTTCCCTTCCTCTCTCCCCACCCACCCTCATTAAAAAGGCAAGCAACTCAATACAGGTTATACATGTGTAGTCATGCAAAACACTTCCATAGTAGTCATGTTGTGAAAAACTAAGTATATTGTCCTTCATCCTATCCCGCCCCACCATTTATTCTATTCTCTCTTTTGACCTTGTCCCTCCTCAGAAGTGTTTGCTTCTTATTACCCCCTCCCCCAATCTGCCCTCCCCTCTATCATCTCCCTGCTCTCTTGTCACCTTCCCCCCCTATTTTCCTGTAGGGTAAGATAGATTTCCATACCCAATTGAGTGTGTATGTTATTCCCTCTGTAAGCCAAATCCTATGAGAATAACATTCACTCATTCCCTCTCACCTTCCCCCATTTCCCCTCCATTGCAAAAGCCTTTTCTTGTCTGTTTCATGTGAGATAATTTACCCTGTTCTACCTCTCCCTTTGTCCTTCTCCTAGTATAATCCTCTCTCACCCCTTAATTTTATTCTCCAGATATGACCCCTTCATCTTCAACTCATCCTGTGTCCTCTATCTATCTATCTATACATATAATTTTTTCCCTCCAACTACCTTAATACTGACAAAGGTCTCATGAGTTATAAATATCATCTTTCCATGCAGGAATGTAAACAGTTCAACCTTAATAAGTCTCTTATGATTTCTCTTTCCTGTTTACCTCTTCATGTTCCACTTGAGTCTTGTATTTGAAAGTCAAATTTTCTATTCAACTCTGGTCTTTTCATCAAGAATGCTTAAAAGTCCCCTATTTCACTGAATGACCATTTTTCCCCCCTGAAGGATTATGCTCAGTTTTGCTGGGTAGGTGATTCTTGGTTGTAATCCTATCTCCTTTGCCCTGTGGAATATTATATTCCATGTCCTCTGGTCCCTTGGTATAGAAGTTGCTAAATCTTGTGTTATCCTGATTGTATTTCCACAATACTTGAATTGTTTCTTTCTGGCTGCTTGCAATAATTTCTCCTTGACCTGGGAACTCTGGAATTTGGCTACAATATTCCTAGGAGTTTTCCTTTAGGGATCTCTTTCAGGAGGTGATTGGTAGATTCTTTCAATTTCTATTTTGTCCTCTGGTTCTGAAATATCAGGGCAGTTTTCCTTGATAATTTCTTGAAAGATGATGTCTAGGCTCTTTTTTTTTTTTAATCATGGCTTTCAGATAGTCCAATAATTTTTAAATTCTCTCTCCTGGATCTATTTTCCAGGTCAGTTGTTTTTCTAATGAGATATTTCACATTGTTTTCTATTTTTTCATTCTTTTGGATTTGTTTTATAGTGTCTTGATTTCTCATAAAGTCATTAGCTTTCAATTGCTGAATTCTAATTTTTAAGGAAGTATTTTCTTCAGTAAGCTTTTGGACTTCCTTTTCCATTTGACCAATTTTACTTTTTAAGACATTCTTCTCCTCATTGACTTTTTGGACCTCTTTTGCCATTTGAGTTAGGATATTTTTTAAGGTGTTATTTTCTTCAGTATTTTTTGGGGTCTCCTTTAGCAAGCTGTTGACTTGTTTTTCATGATTTTCTTGCATCAATCTCATTTCTCTTCCCAGTTTTTCCTCTATTTCTCTTGCTTGCTTCTCAAAATCCTTTTTGAGCTCTTCCATGGCCTGGAACCAATTCACATTTTTCTTGGAGGCTTTGGATGTAGGAGCTTTGACTTTCTTGTCTTCTTCTGGTTGTATGGTTTGATCTTCTTTGTCACCAAAGTAAGATTCTATGGTCTGACTCATTCTGTGCTTCTTGCTCATGGTCCCAGATAATTACTTGAGTTATAAACTCTTTGTTAAGGTAGGAATCTGCTTCCAATGTGGAGAATGTACTGTCCCAAGCTTTGGGGGTTTTGTGCAGCTGTTTTCAGAGATACTTCTAGGGACCTGTAAATTTTCAGTTCTTCCAAGGTGGTATGATCAAGGGTGAGGTTTTACTCCCTTCCTGACCTGTGCTCTGGTGTATGAGTGACCACAAGCACTCTTTTCTGCCTTGGAACTGTGAGGAGGATTTCTTCTCCACTGCCACTCAAGCTCCACCATACCAGCTCTCCTCCTTACCCCAGGACTGCCCCCCAGAACTGTGACCCAGATCCAAGCTCAGGCAAAGCAAGAGAATCCTGTACCAGCAGAGAAAGATCCCTGCAATCCCCCTCTAATTAGCCACTTGATTTCTCCTCAGCCTGTGGGCCAGAAGCTCCAGAGGCAGCTGTCACCCTGGGGCCATGCACCACACTTCTCTCTCTCATTGCAGACACACCTACTGACCTTCTAAGCTGTCTTTGGTGTGCATGGGTTGAGAAGTCTGGAAACTACCACAGCTGCCCGTAATTCAGTCCTCTGAGGCCTGCTCCAGGTTCCCTGCAGCCTGTGCGTCCACACTGAACTGCATTCTTCTCCCCGCCCAGCGCGATATACCTTTCCGATCTACTATCCAGGTTGTCCTGGACTGGAAATTTGTTTCACTCTGTCTTTTTGTGGGTTCTGCTGCTTTAGAATTTGTTTAGACCCATTTTTTATAGGTATTTGGAGGGGTTTGAGGTACAACTCAAGCAAGTCAGTGCTTTTAGTCTGCCATCTTGGCTCCGCCCCCACTCCAACTCATTTTCTAGATTTATTTCCCCATATTCTTGCTCCTGTACTCTGCCTTCTATCTAAACTGGCTTATTGAGGCTGTTCCTCATATTCCATGTTCCATTTCCCAGTCTGTGCATTTGGAATTTCTTCCTTCTACCTCCAATGTTGTCTTTCCTGACACTAAGGACATCCCTTTCTCCCTTCAGGGCTCAGTTCAGGTATCATCTCCTAAATAATAATGATAATGATAAGAATAAGAATAAAATTATAATTATTAGTCAAACATTTATTAAGCCCCTACTATGTGCTAGGCACTGTGTTAAGTACTAGGGATAAAAATAAAGGTAAAAAAAGATCATCCCTGCTCTCAGGGAGTTGATAATCTAATGAGGGAGAAAAGAAGTAAATGTCTATGTAGGAACAAGTGCTATTCAGGATAAACTGGGAATAATCCACAGAGGAAAGGCATTGAAACAAAGGGGGATTGGGATATGATTCCTGTAGAAGATGGGGTTTTAGCTGGGTTTTGAATGAAGCCAGGAGATGTAGATGAGGGGCAGCATTACAGGCACAGGGGATGGCCAGTGAAAATGTTCAGAATCAAGACACGGAGGGTGTTATTTGAAGAACAGCATGGAGGCCAGAGTCACTGGATGGAAGTATACCTCATAGGGGGAAGGGTGGGAGGAGGTGTAAGAAGACTGAAAAGGTGGGGGCAGGGCCAAGTTATAAAAAGCTTTGAGCAGCAGGCAAAGAATTTTATATTTGATTCTGGAGGTGATAGGGAGCCACTGGGGTTTGTTGATTGGTGGGGGTTAGACCTGCATTTTAGGAAGATCACTTTGACAGTTGAATGGAGGATGGACCAGAATGGGGAGAGACTTGAAGCAGGGAGACCGACCTGTAGCTATTTCAATAATCCAGGTATGAGGTGATGAGGGCTTGCACCAGATGAGAGAAAGGGCATAGACAAGGGATGTCATATCAGTAAAATTGACAGTCCTTGGCAACAGGTTAGCTATGGAGGTTGAGAGAGAGTGAGGCATTGAGGATGACATGTGGGCTTTGAGCAAGGGTGGCTAGGAGGATGATGGTGCCTTTGAGGACAGTAATAGGGAAGGTAAGAGGAAGGGAGGTCTTAGGGGAAAAGACAACGAGTTCAGTTTTGGCCATGTTGAGTTTAAGATGTCTACTGGACATCCAGTTGGAGGCTGAAAGGCAGTTGGAGATGCAAGATTGGAAGTCAGGGGAAAGTTTAGGGCAAGACAGGTAGATCTGACAATCACCAGCACAGAGATGGTCATTAAATCCATGGGAGCTGATGAGATCACTCAGTGAAGTAGTATAGAGGGAGAAGAGAACAGGGCTCAGAACAGAACCCTGTGGGACACTTATAGTTAGAGACCTGGAGGAGGATCCAGCAAAAGAGACAGAGGAGTGATCAGAGAGGTAAGAGGAGAACCAGAGTAGTATTCCAAAAACCTAGAGAGAAGAGATTATCAAGGAAGAGAGAATGATCAGAAGTGTCGAAGCCTGCAGAGAGGTGAAGGAGGATGAGGACTGAGAAAAGGCTTGAATTTGGCTGCTGAGAGGTCATTTGTAACTTTGGAAAATATGATAACATTTATATAGTACTTAAGTTTGCAGTCTATATGCATTATCTTACTTGTTCATTAAAACAGACCCAAGAATAATAAATGCCAACATTTATAGATTGCCGAGTATGCGCCAGGCAATGTGCTAACTGCTTTACAGATGAAGAAGCTGAGGCTAAGACAAATGATTTGCCCAGGGCCAAACAGCCCATAAGTAATAGAAACAGGATTTGAACGTATTTCTTGACACCAAATCAATATACCTAGCTGTTACAGGCCTTCCTGATCCCCCCACCCCAACACCCTGCCAAGTTACACAATAGTTATTCCTTAGTATTTTGTATTTTATTATCTGTGTACGTATTGCATCTCCCCACTAGCTTTCCCTCAATGAATGTAAACTCCTTGCTGGCTGGCAGGTAGGGGGTCATTTTTATACCTCCAGTGCCTGGCAATGTATTATACAAGATTAACACTAAATAAGTGCTGGTAAATTAAATAGAATTGCTGTATTGTGAGTTAACCAGGTTTAGATCCTGGATTTCCCTTATGCTGTGTGTGATGTCAGGCAAGCACTGGCCCCTCTCTCTGGACCAAGTTTCATCATCTATTAGATGAGAGGCATGGATTAGTGGCCTGTAAGGTTGCTTCTATCTCTGCTTATCCAGACCTAACCTCTCTCCTGCTTCCAGCCCAGAATCTTCAATTGCCTTGACATCTCCGGATGGTTGTTTTGTAGATGTCTTAACATCAACATGTTCTATGCCAATTCATTCTCTTCCCTGCCCCCTTCCTACTTTTCCTATTTCTACTGAGAACACTGCTGTCCTGCAGGTCACCCAGACTCAAAAACCTAGGTGTCTTCCTTGACTTCTCACTCTTACTACCCTATATCCAATTTGTTGCTAAGTCCTATTGATTCTACCTTCATTAAATCTCTTATATATCCCCTCCCCCCACGTCCTTTGACACTGTCACTCCCCTGGTATATGCCCTCATCCCATCATGCCTGGACTATGTCACTCTCCCTCATTTAATAAACTCTGATGGTTCATTGCCATCTCCAGGATCAAATATACAATCCTCTGCTTGGTGTTCCAAGCCCTTCAGAATCTAGCCTTTCCGGTATTCTTCCACCTTCTTCCCCCTGACATATTCTGCAATGCAGTAACTCTGGCCTCCTGGCTGTTCCTTAACCCATCTCCTGACTCTGGGCATTTTCACTGGCTGTCCTCCATGCATAAAATGTTCTCTCTCTTCATCTCTGTCTCTTGGCTTCCTTCAAGTTCCAGCTAAAGTCTCTCCTACATTAATGATAGTGTCTTCTCTCTGAGACCACCCCCCCACCCCAATCCACCCTGACTATGTCCTATTTGTATATAGTTGTTGTCTCTCTCACTAGACTGTGACTGCTTCCCGGGGTAGATAAATATTTGTTGAATGATTGATTGGTTAAGCAAAGCCCTACCCTGAAAATTTCCTGTTGGGCCAAGAAGGGGAAATATAGTCCATAATTCAGATAAATGCTTGTAGACCAAGATAACATAGACCCAGCTAGTGGCTGGTGAGCCAAGGCTAGACAACAATGAATGTCAAAGGTGAGGGTCCAAGTGTTTAGTGGGCAACAGATTCAATAAGAATCGACCATGGATCTCATCTCAGCAGCTGAAAAAGCTAATGGGATTTTTTTTGGGAAGCAGATGGAGGAACACTTGCTCTGCAGTTTAGTCTTAGAGAGTTGCCTAGGGCAACAAGAGGTTAAATGACCTATCTAGGGTGACAAAGCCAATGTGTCAGAAACTTGATTTGAACCTAGTCCTGATCCTGACTCTCTGAGTGTAACTTTCTATCCTTCGAATGATACAACTACTTCTCAATATAAGCATGCTATGCATTAAAAAAAAAATGTTTATGGACAGCTTTTATTTCCATATAACCTACATTTCCTGTTATATCCTGCCCCCCTCCCAGAGATTCATCCCTTATAATATAGAAAAAGAAGAGAAAGGAAAAAAGTTCAGCAAAACTTGTCAACATACCAAACAGACCAGCATTAGCTGCAGTCTTGGGAACCACTCTACAAAGAAGGGTCAAGGGGAGATGAGTCTTCTCGTCTCTTCTTGGGGGCCAGGCTCAGTCATTCTAATTTTGCAGCATTAATAGAGGTCCTGTGGTGTCTAGGCTTGTGACAGTTCTAATGGATTCTGTCCTGGTCAGTCCACATCTGCAGTACTGCTTTTTAGGTCAAGAGGCAACATTTTAGGAGGGATATTAGTGAAAGGAAATAGAAATGTTTATAGTTTGGAGATGAAAGGACCTACAAGGGCACGATAACTCTCTTCAAGTATTTGAAGTATTGTCCCAGAAGAGAGATTAAATTTGTGCTACTTGACCTTAGAAAATAGATCCAGAAACAAAGAATAGAAATTACAAGAAAGAAAATGGAAATAATAACTAGCATTTATATAGTGCTTTAAGGTTTGCAAAGTGTTTTACAACTATTACCTCATTTTATCTTTGTAACAACTCTGGGAGACAGGTGCTAGTACTATCTCCATTTTACAGATGAAGAAATTGAGTCTGAGAAAAGTTAAATGACTTGCCCAGTGGCACACAGGTAAGAGTCTGAATTTGAACTCAGATCTTCCTGACCTTAAGTCCAAAGCTCTATCCACTAAGCTATCCAACTGCCTATCTAGCCTACTATCTCAGTTCAGTGGGAAGGAAGTGTTCTTAACAATCAGTGCTGTCTAAATGTTTAATGTGCTGCCCTGATAAGGTATTGAGTTACCCCTCTCTAGAGATTTTCCAGCAAAGGCTGCAGGAGCTATGGGTTAGGTAGATTGTAGTGGGGATTTCTGTTCAGGTGTGGGTTGGACTTGTTAATCTCAGATTTCCTCTTGAATTCTGAGATTCTGTGAGTCAAGCATTGGGGGTTCATCTTCACTGCCACGTAATTAAGTCGCATTCATTCAGAACTCACTACTTGTGAGTCAGGAATAATTTTGACATGGGGGGTGGGGTAGAGAAGGCAGTGTGGTGTGGAAGAGTCTTAGATTAGGAATCAGACTTTGGTTCTCAGCTCAGCCAGTGACTCATTCTGTGATCTTGGGCATGCCCCTTTCTTTTTCTTTAATTCTTCATCAGGAAACTGAGGAGGTTGGACCAGACAGTGCCCTGCTACTCTGAAAATCTATGACTCAGTAGAATTGGTATCACTCAGAGAAGGGCAAATAAAAGATGTGAACCAAATTTCAGGAGGTGTGTTTAACCTACTAAAGCAAGAAGTTGGTTTTAAAGGCTTTATACATAGCCTTCATTGTTTGTATAATGACATATATTTATATGTTTGTCTTTTCATTAAAACAGACCCAATAATAATAAATGCTACCATTTATAGATTGCAGAGTATGTGCCAGACAATGAGCTAACTGCCTTACAATTATTATCTCATTTGATCCTCACAATAAACCTGGGAGGTAGGTACTATTATTATCCCCATTTTACAGATGGGGAAACTGAGGTAATCAGAGGTTAAGTGACTTGCTCAAGAGCCCAGGCTAGAGTAACCTTTTGTTCACCTAGTTTGAGCAACATTACTCAGACAAACAAAAAACAGCAGTATGAATAAATGAATGGATGGATGGATGGATGGATGGATGGGTAGATGGGTAGATAGATGAATGGAGCATTTATAAGCACTCATCTTTATGTCACTAAGCACTGGAGATACAAGTAGAAAAGTCAGACAGTCCCCACTGTTAAGGATCTCACATTCTAATAGAGGTGACAACACAGAGAAAAAGTTCAGGTGGAAGTCAGTTGGAAAATTCAAAATTCAGTCATTTAAACATGGTGCTCATTCAGGCTGGTTTATCCCATTGGTCCAAATGAGACATGTCTCAGAACTAGCCACCAGGTGGCACCCTAGGTCTAGGTTCAAGGGTCCATAACAAAGCCTTGTTGCCTGTTTCTTGAAGGTCTGGAGTTTGAGGGGAGTTCTTTTGCAGTGAGGGACAGAAGCCCCTGACTTTCTCTTGTGTAGGACCTTGGGTAACTGTGAAGTGTGACTGCATCAGTGCAATGCACTAGCTTTTGTTGTTGTTGTTGTTGAGTCATTTTTTCAGTCATATCTGACTTTTCATGACCCCATTTGGGGTTTTCTTGGCAAAGATGCTGGAGTAGTCTGCTATTTCCTTCTCCAGCTCATTTTACAGACGAAGAACTAAGGTTAAAAAAAACAGGGTTAAGTGACTTGCCCAGGGTCACATAGCTAGTGGGTGTGTGAGGTTAGATTTGAACTCAGATCTTCTTGACTCCAGGCCTGGTGTTCTATCCACTGAGCCAGCCAGCTAGCCACACTGATTTACCTGTTCTACTGTGTAACCAGTGACATTTTTTTCAGATGTTTGAGCTAGCTGGTCAGCCAGAAACCAGTGTAGAGATCTCTCTGTGGCCAAGATTAGGAGTCAAGGTTTAGAACCGGAAAAAGGGATAGCCTGTCTTATCCCTATTAAAGGGAAAGAGCACTGACCCCAGAGTAAGAGGAACTGGGTTCAGATCCCACCTTTGCCACTTACTATTTCTGTGACCTTGAGCAAATCACTTAACTTTTCTGGGCATCAGTTTCTTAATCTATAAAACAGTATGATCGGACTAGATGACATCTAAAATGCCTTCCAATTCTAGATTTATGATCCGAGAGTGCTGGTCTTGAAGTCAAGAAGACCAGAGTCTGAATCTTTCCTCAGGTGCTTACTAGCTGTGAGTAGTAGGCAAGTGATTCAACCTCTCTCAACTTGTTTATTCGTCTAAAAAAATAGGGAGAATCATACCTACAGCACCTACCTCACTGAGGAGAGATCAGATGTTTCTAAAGCACTTTGTAAATGTTAAACCGTTGTATAAATATCAGGTTGTTACTCCTACTACTACTACTGTTGCTGCTGCTATTGCTACCACTGCTGCTATTACTGTTGCTACTACCGCTATTGTTGCTACTATTTTTTTTTGCTATTTTTGCTATTGCTGCTACTGTTGCTACTGCTACTACTCCTGCTACTATTACTGTTACTGCTACTGTTGCTATTGTTGCTGCTGCTACTGCTACTGTTACTGCTGCTACCGCTGCTACAATAGTTGCTTCTACTATTGCAATTATTTTTAGTACTTATTCCTTGACCTCTAGGAGCTATTAGTTTGGATGGAAAATTACTTGAGGGTGGGGGTGAGGTGAGACTCAGATGTGGAAGAGAATAATATGAAGTGAATGTTAAGTGCTAAAATGCTGGTAACTGTTTGGAGGAGGGAAGAATTTCTGTGGGTGGGCTGGGGCATCAGAGAAGGCTTCCTAGCCAAAGTAGAATTTAAACTGTACAGGTAAAGGGAAGACAGCAAATAAAAAACAGCATTTCAGGTGTGGAGTAGGGCAAAAGATTGAAAGCAAGAGTGACCAAGGCATGGGAAGGGGAAAGTAAGGGAGAGATGAGAGGGAATTGTGATGGCGGGGCCTTGCCAGTCAAACCCTGAAATCATTGTCAACACCAGTTGGTTCCAGATCCCAAGGTCAGACAAGTCTTCTTGGTTTCTTGGTTGTGTGAGCAACCAGAAGATCTTAGATTTAGAACTGGAAAGGATCTTAGAGATCACTGAGTCTGAAAACCCCAGTTTCAGATGAGAAACTGAGACCCACAGGGGCCTCAAATGATCTGCGCCAAATCACACAGATAACAAGTAGCACAATTGGGATTTGAAGCCAAGTCCATTTACTCCTGAACTGGTATTCTTTCTAGGACACCACCATGTCTTTTGCTTAATTAAGCTCCCATTAGTTAGGTTTGTGGGAAGCAGATTGCTGGGTCTGGCAGCTAAACAGTATTAGCCTGGTATCTGGTTTTAGTCTCCTGAGGGCTGGAAGATACCATTTCACCCTTGGGGACCTTGCTGTCTCTCAGAGAGAAGATTCACACTTGCTAACTGCCTTAGAATCTGAAGGGCTCTTAGATGCAGGAGGGATTAGGCTTGTTCTGTTTGAACCCAGAAAGGAGAGTTAGGAACACCAGGTTGAAGATATAAGGAAAAATTGGGATTGACCTAATTAAACACTTTCCAACAGTTAGAGCTATCCACAAGTCAAATGGGCTGCCTTGGAAGGGAATGGGTTCCCATCCATTGGAAGTTGACCATCATAATCATAGTTATAATCATAGGATCATAGGGTCATAGATTTTGAGTTGGAAAAGACTTTAGATGTCATATAATTTATTTTCTGATGATTAACAACAACAACAACAACAATATGGTATTAAAATCATGTGGGAACAAGAAGACGTCTATACCATGCCTGTCATCCTGTCTGCTTGTATCAAAGATGATTCCATGAACCTACCAAGGATGAGCTTATACCTTAATACTTCTCTTCAACTCCAGAAAGCAGTTATTTTGTCTACTTGAATGATAATCTCTGGAACATTAAATATTAAATAATAAAATCATGACAACGACTTTCCCTGGCATTGTTTTTATCTAAATCTCAACAAAAAGATGAGTATAACAAAAATATTATACCCAAATTATAAATAAGCTCCCAATGTATCTTTGAGAATTTAGCATATTAACTGTAGTGAGGATTGTTATAGAAAGAACTGTCATCCACAACTACTTGAACATAACATTGATATATAAAAATTTAAGAATAAAGTTTTTGATAGTTGCTGTCATATTGAATGTAGCTAGGCGATGCAGTGGATGGAGCACTGGGCCTGGAGTCAGGGAGATACATCTTTATGAGTTCAAATCTAGCCTGAGACACTTACTAGCTGTGTGACCCTGGGCAAGTCACTTAACCTTGTTTGCCTCAGTTTCTTCACCTGCAAAATGAGCTGGAGAAAGAAAAGGCAAACTACTCCAGTATTTCTGCCAAGAAAACCCCAAGTAGGGTCACATGATTGAAATGATTGAACAACGTCATATTGAATGCTTACAGTCCATGAATAAAGTGGAAAGAAAAACTCTAAAAATATGTAGACTGTGGGGGCAGGGTGAGATGCATCTCATTTCTGTAGTTCTGCCTGTCCCGAGGATGCTTTTAGTGAGTCCAGAGAGGACTTGGAGTCAAGAAGACCTAGGTTCAAATCCAGTCTCAGATATTTACCAGCTGTGTGACTGTGGACACATCAGTAACCCCTGACTTAGTTTCCTCAAAAGTAAAATGGGGATAATAATTAGCATCTACCTCTTAGGGTTATGTGAGGATCAAATGAGATAATATTTGTAAAGTACAGTGCCTGGTACATAGTAGATGCTCAATAAATGCATGTCCCCTTCCCTCTTCATGTTTCTGTTTTTAGCTTACACCCCAGTGCTTTTTTTTTTGGTTATTAATAATTACAAGTAGTGGTTAGTTTTTTCCACCTATGCAAAAGTCTGCAGTATATAGCAACTTGTTCTTGGGCCATTTCCCTGGCTCAGGTTGAAAGACATGTTTAGACTCTCCTCTGATATTCATCACCTGTGTCAACTTGGGTAAGATACTTCACCTCCCCAGGTCTCAGTTTCCTCATTTGTAAAATGCAGGGTTTGGACTAAGTGGCCCCTTCTAGCTGTAGAGCCACTATCCTATGGAAAAGAGATGAGAAGAATGGGATATTGAGGGCAGTGGTCATGACATTGACATTATTCAGAACTTGAAAGTTTGCCAGACCCTGAGCGAACATTATCGAATTAGATCCTCACAGTGCTGGCTGACCTTGGTTGATGAGGACGTCGTATAGGTTGGGGCTTCTTGATTGGGCCCAGCAAGTCCAGAAGGGCCTCTGAGGGTCCATCCAGCTCTGAGATCCTGTGATTCTGTGAAGCCAGAAGCAAAAGAAGGCAGGAGAGAATTAAAGGGCTCATTATGTTGTCCAGACAGCAAGTTTTATAGGTTCTCATAGAGGCCTGTGATAGTCGGGGAAGGCTTCCTGAAGAAGGTGAGGTCTTCTTCCTGAAGATTTGGATGGACAATGTGGCCTACTGGATAGGGCGCTGGGTTTGGAGTCAGGAAACTCAGGATTCAAATTCTGCCTCAGATACTCATTGTATGTCCCTGGGAAAGTTAGATAACTTTCTTGTGCCTCAGTTTCCTCATCTGTAAAATGAGGAAAGTTAGACTTAATGCCTTGAAGATCCCTGCCAGTTCTAAATCTGTGATGCTATGGTAGTTGTTGATTTGTTTCAGTCTTGTCTGACTCTTCATGACTCCATTTAGGGTTTTCTTGGCAGAGGTCCTGGAGTGGTTTACCATTTCCTTTTTTTTTTTTTTTTTGCTTTTTCGTGAGGCAATGGGGGTTAAGTGACTTGCCCAGGGTCACACAGCTAGTAAGTATTAAGTAGCTGAGGCTGGATCTATTCACTGCACCACTTAGCTGCCCCGTCATTCCTTTTCCAGCTCATTTTTCAGAGAGGAAACTGAAGCAAAGAGGGTGGGTCACACAGCTAATAAGTGTCTAAAGCTGGATTTCAACTCAGGTCATTCCGATTCAGGCCTGGAGCTCTATCCACTGCGCCACCTAGCTGCCTTTGATGCTATGGCAAGGAAGAGGTTATTTCCATCACCTTACTCTAAGTGGCCCTGATCACTGAACCCCAGGTATTATGCCGACCAAACTGGGCTGTTCTGCTGGTCCCCTTCTTGCAGGCAGACCTTGTCTCATTCCCTTAGGAAGTGCAGGCTGCCTCAGGAAATGATTCCAATCCCTGCTGGTTTCCGTATTGCACTCCTTCCTGGATGGAAGGTGACGCAGTATCATGGCCTCATCCCTTGCCATTACCAGGCAGTGTTGGAAGGGAGGGTGGACATGTAGCTAGGGGAGAAGGCCAGGAACCTTACTCTTCCTGGACCTCCCTGGATTTGGCCTGGCCACCTGTCAATTTCCCAATCTGCATCCTCTTCTTTGATCTGTCTCCTATTGGTGGTTTCTAGAGGCATCCCAATTCTCAGTCCACATCTCCCACCCTTTCCTGGCTATGATGTAGACCTCTCCATCACCACCTCAATTTAACCTTGACCTTCATCTGTTGCTGGCCACTGCATTTTGTTGACCAGGTTTCTTTCTCTTTCTTTCTTTCTTTCTTTCTTTCTTTCTTTCTTTCTTTCTTTCT
>NW_020952589.1:385787-500538 GCF_900497805.2 Vombatus ursinus
TCTTTCTTTCTTTCTTTCTTTCTTTCTTTCTTTCTTTCTTTCTTTCTTTCTTTCTTTCTTTCTTTCTTTCTTTTTCTTTGTTTCTTTTTCTTTCTTTCTTTCTTTCTTTCTTTCCATGAAATCACATACAAGTTTCCAATGGCCACCTGTCTCCCATCACCTAGAGAGAGACAATAGTGAGCTCTGTTCCAGGAAAACAAGACTTGTGTTTGAATGGGGCCTGGAATTGGTGGTCTCTGCACAGTCTTCTTATGGACTGTACCACTTCTGCGCAGCCCCTCTAAGCCAGAGAGATCACGGAGCACTATTTGACCTCAGACTCAGTGTAACCCAAAAGGTTGTTCCAAAGTTAGAAGGGAGCCTGAGAGATCTATGAGAAACAATAAATACATTGGGGGGCGAGGGGAGCCCTTTGCAGTCCCCAGGAAAGGAAGGGCATAGCAGCAGGCATCTGTTGAAGTTTCTATTTTGGATCTTTGAGGGGTGGGTTGTTTTTAAATTATTTTTTTAAAATCATAACTGAATTTTTTAAAGTTGTGTTGATGCCTTTGATTTTTAATATCCCAGTCATTTTCAGATATGCCCCTCCCTGCCCCAACTATGAACCTTCCTTTGCACTGAATAGTTAAACACGATGACCAAATCTGACAGCTCAGACAACATTCCACACCCAGAGGCCCCAGTGTTTTCTCCAGTGAAAGGAGGGAGCTGCCTTTCCTCATCCCTTCTCGGGGCTGAGATTAGTCATTATAGTTCCGCAGCACAGATTCTCATCTCATTGTTCCTTTTGTTGAAATTGCTCCATTCATCCTACGGATGCTTTCCTGGTTCTGTTTTTACGTCGCTCTGAATCAGTTCATACACATCTTCCCAGTTTGTTTAAATTGTTCCAATCCATCATTTGTAAGGGCCGGATAATACCCCTTTACATTTGTTTACTCTCATTTGTTTAGATATTTCCCCAGTCAATGGGCACCCACCTGCATTTCCAGTTGTTGGCTATTGTAATTCTTTGTTAAGAGATCCTGCCTGGAGGAATAGAAGTGGCCTCGGCCTTTATCTGCCCATTCTCATTATTCTCCTCTCTTTGCTTTAGTGTAATCAGCCGGGTTAATCTACTAGCAGCCCTCCCACCCCACCCCCTCCCCTCTGGACTCCTTCCTCCTCCCAGCCCATCCCGGTCCCTTGCCACCCTTCAGGGTTTGGTTCAAAACTTCCCATTTCCAGTCACCTTTGTGATGAATTCTAACAAAAGCGTATGAAAGCTTCTATTCAACACTTTCTTCTCTATCTGTGCCCCTCAGCCACTTTGCAGATAGTATACTGAGTCTGAACTCTGCTAATTTCCCCTCGCTGACCTGTAATTGTTGATGGTGGAGGTTGTAATCTGTGTTCATGCACTCATTTCCCTAACTAGATTCTAAGCTCCAAAGTTAGAGATTTGGTATTATGGGGAGCATCCAGGGCTCTATACAAAGGAAGCCATCTAAAGCAGAGTTGCCCCCTATTTAATTCAATTCAACATGTATTAAGCCACTTACTGTGTGCAGAGGACTTTGCTAAGGCACTAGGGGAGATATAGGAATGTAGATTTAGGTCTGGAAGGGACCAGAGTAAGTTCACCTCTCTTATTTTACGGATGAGGAAACTGAGGCTGGAGAGATACTAGAAGAATTAAGTGACTTTCTTAAGACCAGCCTGGTGTTTTCTGTGCATATGAAGTTCAGATAAAACACAGTCCCAGCGCTTCTGAAGGATGCAGTTCAATGGGGGATAAGCAGAAGCTGTAACTAGGACAGGGCGCAAGGAGCTTTGCCCTCAAAGGGTGAATTTAAAGAATGCTGGAATCCGAGGGCACTGAGAGTGCTAACAGTCCTTCAGCTAAGTGGAAGCCACAGAATTTAGCACCTAATTAGCAAGCATAATTAGTCGAAAAGGGACTCTACCAGATGGCAGGCTGGAGGTGTGCTCTTCCCAGTACCCAGTTCCCATTCTACCTTCCCATCCTCTCTCATGCACATGGCAGCCTTCCCAGGAACAGCATTGAGCCAGGGTCCTGGGCTCTCTGTTTCCCCGCCAAGGGGGTGTTCTCTTGCCTCACCCTACCTACCAAGGGATGGCTCCCTTCCTGTTACTTTCCCTGGGCCTCATTTGTGGTACAAAACCCTCTAATTACAGCTCTTGGGACAAGACTATTCACAAAAAACTGCTTCCTTCTTTGCAATGTCAGCTTCTTGAGAACTGGGCGGCTCCATTTTTTTTCCTGTATCCCCAATACCTAGTACACAGCAGGTGCTTAATATATGCTTACTGAGTGACTAAATTCTTTTGTGGGTGTGAGTTCTCTCTTTACCAACACAGATCTCAAGCCCTGGATGCTGTGGCTGGCAGTGCCCTGAAGCAACTTTGAGGTGACCTTTAGGCCAGGGGTTATTATATCTTTCCATGTCATGGACCCCTTTCACAGTGTCTGTTAAAGTCGATGAACTCCTCAGACTGCTTTTTTTTAATCCATAAAACAATATTTATGATTATAAAGGAAACCAATTATATTGAAATAAAGATACCATTTTTGCCTCCTTTAAGTTCATGAACCTCAGGCCCCTTGGGGGTCCCTTGACCCCAGGTAACAACCCCTGTTCTAGAAACTTAGCTTGGCTATACCTTGGACAAGAGAAAACTTCAAGCAGATCATATCTGAAACCTTTCCCAATGATCTTTGATCTAGGAGAGCCTCTGGTGGATTGATCTCTGTGGCTCAGTGAACAGAGCCCTGTACTGGGCAGTATAGGTGGCATGGTGGATAGAGTGCCAGGCCTGGAGTCAGGAAGAATCATCTTTCTGAGTTCAAATCTGGCCTCAGAGACTTACTAGCTGTGTGACCCTGAGCAAGTCACTTCACCCTGTTTGCCTTAGTTTCCTCATCTGTAAAATGAGCTGGGGAAGGAAATGGCAAACCACTCCAGTATCTTTGCCAAGAAAACCCCAAATGGGGTCATGAAGAGTCAGACATGACTGAAAAATGACTTAACAACACTACTGGCAGGCAGGCTCCTATTTTCCTCAGCTTTGACTGAGTCTAAGCCTTTTATTCTAGGAATATATGGTCCAGCAGGGGAGAGAGTACTTTCCTCAAGGTCACAGGCTGTATCAGAAGCAGAAAACTGGGAAGGAATCTTACCCAGGGTCACATAGGTAGTGTTATGGGGGGATTTGAATTTGGGGCTTCCAGACACCAAGTTCAGTGCCCTGTCCACCATGGCACACATTTCAGAAAGGGAATTCAGTAGCCATCTCATCTAGCCCCATCTGAACAAAAATCCCCTCTGCAACATTCCCAATGAATGCCCAACTGGGTGGCTTGGAGACTTCCAGGAAGGAAGGACCCATTCTCTCCTCTCTTGGATGGTTCCTCTCTAATTGTTAAGAGGTTCTTCCATATATCTTGGTCTAAATCCAACTCTGACTTCCACCCATGCCCCAGGTTCTGTCCTCTGGGACCAGTCAGAATAAGCTCACTTCCTCCTCTAGGGACAAGCTTTTCAGTTTCCAAATGCACTCTCATGCCCCTTCTCCTCCAAATTGTGGGGAGGAAGAAGAGCTAAGCTTTAATCCAGACCCCATCGCCAGCTTTGCCTGACCAACTTGATTGTGGCTTTTTATCATTGATTGTTTTTTTTTTTTACTTCCCCTTTGTACTTGAAAATATGAAAATAATCATGGCCCTGCCTACTTTCCCAGAGGAGTTGAAAGGTTCCAATGAGGTAATGGGCGTGAAAATGTTTTGGCAGACACAGAGAATAGTACAGATGTGAGGGATAGATTTTGTATTGCTACGAAATATTCACATACCTCTTTCCCTCTCCCCTTGAAGTGCTGGCCTTCAGAGATCTCCAGGCAGGACTTCAGGGATGTTTTCAGTTCCTAGGATATTTGGGCAGGATTTAAAGCCTGGAAATTCAGGTTTCCCTTGGTCTAACCACCCCCACCCAAACCTTCCCTCAATCATACTCCTGGTTCAAGCCTTCTCCTCCTCTTCTTCATCATCCAACTTTATAGGAAAAGTTGTTCACATTCCCTGACTTCATTTTCTCACTCCCCCCCTCACTCCTCAATCTCCTGAAATCTGATTTCTGTCCCCGCCAGTCTGATGAAACTATCCTTTCCAATAGAAGGTGTGCCGGCCGCGCCGTGCACTCTCCTCCTATAAAGAGCAGGCTGCCAGAGTCATACTACTTACCAGTCTTCGGAGCCTACCCGGATAAACACACAGAGACGAGCCAGCCAGGAGGTGCCAACACCCAAGCTTTATTCAGAGGCCATCACAGCAAGGCCAAGCAGGAAGGCCATAGCAAGAGAGCAGGAGCAAAGAGAGAGCGAGCTCCCGACCACGACCATTCCTTAAGTACCTACTTAGCCCCTCCTCCTCAGCCCGCCTACTAGTCAATGATTGTAGGGTCAGATACCGGAAGGGGATGTCTGAGTTTAGCGCACCAAGGGAGAGGAAGTGACGCAGGAGGCTAGGCCCAGATACAGGAAGGAGGCGTCTGGGATTAGTGCATAGACAAAGGGAAAGTATGTGACCCAGGAAGTCAGGAAGGACACAGGAAGGAGGTGTCTGGGGTTGATGTTGCACTTAGGGAGGGGACTAAGCAAAGGGAACTCGTCCTCTGCCGTCCCACTCCCACGTGGCACAGCCCCCTGCCTCAGGAGCACGTGCTCCGGCTACTTCCTTGTATTCTATTCCTTCCCCAGCTTATCACAGCTCCACATAGCACAGCCCCTGCCTTGGGAGCATGAGCTCGGGTTACTTCCTACTATCTTGTTCCTACCCCATCTTGCCACAACTTTCACTTGGCAGTAGCCAACATCAGACAGTCCCTCACAAGAAGGCTTGATGGTGGAAATGAACTTTTGGTGATGTTACCACCACTTTGGGATTGTTTCATAATGGGCATCGATGGTCATTTATAGCATCAGAGTTCTAGAGCTGGAAAGGACTCCGAAGCACCTGTCTAATTTCTCATTTTATAGATGCCCAGGGATGTTAAGTAGCTTACCCAAAGTCATACAGATGGTTGCAGTAACACATTAGGAAGAGGAATCCAACAGTAATATTTAGGACTTGTTAGAGGCAGGCAACCAATTTGGACACCACTGCAGTAACTGACCTTTATGTAGCACTTTTAGTTTGCAAAATGCCTTGCATATATGGTCAGTCAATAAACATTTATTAAGTGCCTACTATGTGCCAGGTACTGTGCTAAGTGCTAGGGATACAAACAGAGGCAAAAGATAGTCCCTGCCCTCAAGGAGCTTACTACAATCTAGTGGGGAAGGTCATATGCAAACAAATATGTCCAAATAAGCTATAAATAGGATGAATAGGAAATCATTAACAAATGGTAGGCACTAGCATTAAGAGGGATTAGGAAAGTCTCCTCTTGAAGGTGGGATACTTTATTTCATTTCCAGTATGACAGATATTGTAATCCCCATTTTATAGATGAGGAAATTGAGAAGTGATGGGACTTGCCCGTGGGTGCCCAGTGGGTAAGTATCAGAGGCAGGGCTTGAGACCTGGTCTTCTTGACTATAGGTCATTCTCCATTCTAGTACTCTAGCTCTCTGCCTGACACATGTAGAATTCACACCCACATCTTCTGACTGTATCTAGGGCTCTTGCCCACAGACACACAGAGCCTCTCAAGAGCTCCACCTCTAAATCAAGTGCCCAGACCCAAAAGCTGGGGACAGGCTCTGAAGCTCAGTAATTCTGGAGGCACCCAGCAGAAAGCTGAGTAATCATCATCTTGATGACTTAACAGCAATGGAGAGCCTGCATTTTAAATTGGAATTGCCACAAATAACTCCCCTTGATTGAAATAGCTCTCAAGGCACAGGGCTGGAGTGCAAAAACAAATAATAATCTTCCTCTGAAAACCCTCAAAAATTCTCCTCATTTCTCTGGCTCTCTGGCTTCAAATGTTCAGATAAGCCTAAAATGTAGTAGTTCACAAGTGCTAGGTAAAAGAGATTTCTCCATCATCCCCCATGTCTAATAAGTTGACAAGTCCCTTCTGTTCCACCTCTAATATAAGCTCTCCAGCCGATCTGTCCCCTCTTCTCCACTCTCACGGCCACCATCCTAGTCCAGGATCTCATTAGCTTTCTCTAGACATTGTATTTGTCTCTTAATTGGTTTCCTACCTCCAAACCACCCTAAATATTGTTGTTGGATTCCTCTTCTTAATGTGCTGCTCTGATCAGGTCACTCCCTGGCTCCCTACTGCCTACTAAATGAAGTCCATGCTCCATAGGTTGGCATTCAAATCCTTTCACAATATGGCACCACCCTACCTTTGAAGCCTAACCTGCTTTTCCTCTCCATGGACTCTAAGTTTGAGCCAAAAGGGTGGAAACTACTCCTGGTTTTCATTTCTCTTGGTGTGCTTTTGTTCATACTATTCTCCATACCTGGAATGGATTCTGCACTCTAGCCATTCTGCCTGTTGAAATCCTCTTTCTTCATGACCCACTTCAAAACTTATCTCCTTTATGAAGCCTTTTTTTCTCCCCTGAATATGTCATGCACATTCTCATCTCCTTATCTTAACTCACACCATTCTCTGCATCTGGAATGCTCTCCTGCCCTCCTTGGCCTCCAGAATTCCTACCCAACCTTTAAAACCTAACTCAGATGTTAATTTCCATAGCAGCATTCCTCATTCTGTGGATTGCAGACACCTGGAAGGGATTGGGATGCAAGTTATAAATACATAAAACACTGAACATACTTTCTTTAGACCTAAGGATGGACACTTCATAAATAAACCAATTATTTTTTTAATGTATGCAGATGCTGTTGTGATTTTGTTATGTAGAGGGGAGAACAGAAAGGCATTTGATGTGGGGGAGCCATTCACTTGGAGGGGCAGTAGGTATTAAGGTTGCATAAATAATGTGGGATCACATTGTGGAGGGCTTTCAATGCCCAGCTGAAATGTTTAGATTTGAGATAGTAGGAGGGGTAGAGTGTTTTTAGAACAAACGAGGGGGTAGCCCCTGATCAAACTATATCTGAGGTATTATGTTAAGTTCTGAGTACCATGTTTTAGCAAGGTCAGAGAAGGTGAGGTGGTTTAAGAAGAAGGTAACAAGAATGGGAAGGGAACTAGAGATCATGTCATAGGAAGAGTAGTTGGATGATTAGCTATAAGAGAAGACTCAGGGGAAAATGACAGCTGACTTCAAGTATTTGAAGAGCTGTCACATGAAAGAGGTATTAGACTGGAGGAACTGGAAACCCTGACTATGAGGAGTAGTTGAATGATTAGCTCCAAGAGAAGACTCAGGGGAAACGATCGCTGTCTTCAAGTATTTGAAGGGTTGTCACATGGAAGATGGATTAGACTTGAAACAAAACTAGTAGTGATGGGTGGAGGTTGTAGAGGGGTAGAATTAGCCTCAACAGAAGGGGAAAACTTGCTAAAAATTAGAGCTGCCAGAGTGGAATGAGCTGCTTAGAGAGGTGGTGGGTTCCTCCTTACTCAGAGTCTTCCAACAGAAGCTGGATTACCACTGCTTAGGGATGCTAGAGAGGAAATCCCTGAAAAGTTACTGAATGGACTCAACCACCCCTTCCAATCCCAAATTTCTATGAAATCAGTGTCATTGAAAATTTTCCAGGAAAGGAATGATTGAACAAAATCCATTTCATTGTGTCAGAGTGTGCACAGAGTGGACCTGAAAGGAAAAGTGGAAGTGGGGAAGTATACATTTTTTTCTTATAAATATGTTTTACACATATAAATATATAAGTACACATTATTTTTATTATGAATATAAAGACAGAGTTGAGTAATGGATAGAGTACTGGGATTAGAATCAGGAAGACCTTGGTTCAAATCTCTATCACACACTGGTTTTGTGGTCCAGGGCAAGTCACTTATCATCATTTCGTGCTTCTCCAGAGGAATGGATTTAGGCTGCCCAAAGCATTTCCTTTTATTATTTTCTAAGTGTTTTCTATCTGTGAATCTTCTCCCATCAACTTAAGCTTGGAACTCCAGAAAGATAGTGATGGGACCTTCTTCTTTTTTCTCCTCCATGGTGACTAGTACTAGGCTTGGTTCATAGGGCAGGCTTAGTAAATGATTTCTGAACTTTCTCAAATTGAATTAATCTCCAGAAATGAGTCCATGGGACTATTCCAGGGGTCATTCAGGAGGCAACATGGTGTTGGGTAAAGAGTCAGAGGGCCTGGATGCTAGTCCTATTTCTCTATCACTTATTAGTTGGGTGACCTTCGATAAGTTACCTTTCTCTGGGTTTCAAAATGTGTGTGTGTGTGTGTGTGTGTGTGTGTGTGTGTGTGTGTGTGTGAGAGAGAGAGAGAGAGAGAGAGAGAGAGAGAGAGAGAGAGAGAAACACAGACAGACACACAGAGTATTTAATCTCTAAGTTCCCTTATATCTTTGACATTCTATGATTGCATAGCTATCTGTGGACAGCAACTGAAAGGGCTGTCCTTGATCCCTGTTAGCTGGAGAATCAGAAGAGGGCTCTCTTGATCTCTGCTAATGACCATGGTACTGCTAACAGAGAGTGACATCGCTAATGAAGATGCTTAGGAGGCAGTGCCATGGGGACTATGTGACCAGGTTGCATAAGTGGGCTGTTGCAGGGCAAAGATGCCAGGGTAATACTGGCCTCAGTGATCTCCAGAATGCCCACTAGTAGCAGGACAAACACCATCTGAAATATTGGATCACACCAAGAGCCATCTCTAGGATACATGGGAAGGCATGCATCAATTTGGGTGTTTTTTTTTTTTACACTGGAGTTTTCTTCCTAAGTATATCTTACTCAGACTGATATTAAAATGAGTTGGGCTTCTCTCCTTGTACACCAGCTGGGTGGTTGAGGATGGAGGGGGAGGGGAAAGATGGCCCAGGAGCCGGCTGGCTGGTGAAAAGAAGCCAGCCTGAGATTAAAAATTCTCTCTGAATAAGCCACAGTGCATATTCCACCAACTCCCCTCCTCCAATCCACAAAACCTTTCCAGTATCAGGGGAAAATGGATTTTTCTCCTTTAAGCCCTCTACCTCTGCCCTTCATCCCAACCAAGTCAACCTTTCCAAGATTTTGCTTCAGCAATCATGGTCTCTTTCATACATATTCAATCTCTTAGGTCCACAGGCTTCTTCTCTGCCTACATGCTCAAGACTCCCCAGGCCTGAAATAGCCTTCCCTTGACTTTCCTACCCCATCTACCTACTCTCCAATTTCTTTCTTCTCCAGAACAACCAACCTTCTTGGAAAGGTTGTCTATACCCAATCCCTCCACTTCCTGACTGCTCTGTTTCTCCTCAACCTCTTGCTATCTGAATTTTTTTCTGACCACCCATTGAAACTGCTCTCTCCAAGGTTGTCAGAAAAAAAAAAAAAGACCTACTAACTATCAAACCCAATGCCCCTTTCTTTCACTTCTCATTCTCCTCAACCTCTCTTCAGCATTGGGTATTTTACTATACCCCCTTATGCATTTCACTTTTCTCACTACCTGTGTGACCTTGGGCAAATCCCTTCAGAACATTGACCTTGATGCCAGGAAACCTCAGGTTTAAATCTCACCTTAGACACTTGCTAGCCAAGTGACCCTGTGCAACCTAACCTCTCTTAGACTCAATTTTCCCATCTGTAAAATGGGGGGGGTGGACTCAATGACTCTTAAGGTCTTTTGTGGCTCTAGAACTATGACTCTGTGATCCTGTGAACTCTTTTTTTTTCTGATGAGGCAATTGGGGTTAAGTGACTTGCCCAGGGTCACACAGCTAGTAAGTGTCAAGTGTCTGGGATCCTATGAACCCTTGACAAAATCTTGTAATCCTTTATGATGATTTTCTGTTCCTCTTTATCTTCAGACATTGCCTACAGACATTCAGAAATGTCTTCAGAGACATTTCCTTTCCTGGACCCTCTATATTTAACTGTTTCTTCTCTGTATTCTTCATTGCCTCCTGACCCATTAAGGTAGATGTCCCCCAGCATTCTGTCTTGGGCCCTAGACTCTTCTCTCTCCCCTCTCTCCCTCAGCAACCTTATTTCCACTATCTTCCTCTATCACCTCAGTGTTGCTTACTCTCCAATCTTTATCCTGCCAGTCTGGACCACTTTCCTAAAATAAGACCATTGTTGGCTTTCCCAATGGCATCTCAATCTCAATAGATCTAAAACAAAAAAACTAAAAAGCTTATCTTCCTCCTCCTTTCCTCCAAACTACTGTCCCTTCTAACTTTAAATTTCTGACAATGGCACCATTGTTCACTGTATCTCTCCTGGCTAAAACCTTGGTATTTACTTTTTATCTTGGACTTTCCCCTTCTCCTCTCCTCTCCCCTCCAATCAGTCAAGGTCAAGACCTGTCACTTTTATCTCTGTAATATCATCCACATTTATTCCCTCTTCTCTTGTTCCTACTGCCACCTCCCTAATCCAGGGTCTTAGAGAGCTGCTTGGATTATTGTAGTGCCTCCTCACAGATTTTCTTGGCCCCTCTATTCTTCTCTAGTTTCCTGAAAACCGTCCTCCATCTCTTCATTAACACCCCTCCCCTTCTTCTTCTTCTTTTTTAATCACACCTGTTTAAAAAGAGCTCATTGACTGACTGATTTCATCCATGTAGGGAGCTCCCACTGAGTAGCTTCATCACCAATGTCAGTGCCTTCCCATTGGGATCCAAGTTAATATGTGTAGATCTTGTCTATTTATATGATAGTTATTTGCATGTTGTTTCCTCCTTTAGATTGTGAGCTCCTTGAGGGTGGGGACTATTTTTGCATCCCTAGTTTAGAGAAGTGCCTGGCATACAGCAAGTGTTAAACAAATGCTTGTTGCCTTGACCACGAAAATCTGGAATCTTCTCTGTAATTTATAGTTTAAGTGAGTTGTCTGGGGCACTGAGGAGTTAAGTGACTTGCAGTAGGCTCCTAATGAGTTTTTGCTTTTGTTACTCTCTCAGGGTCACACAGCCAGGATGTATCAGAGGCAGGATTCAAACTCAGGTCTTTCCAGTTTCAAGGTCAACTGTCTAGCCACTACCGCATGCAACAGCCTAGGTTAGGGTCTCCAAGAACCAGACTGCCTTCTGACCTAAAGTTAACTAAAATCTAACCATAGAGACACTTGGTTGGGAACCAAGCCATATATGGGTTGGTTCCTTTCTCTGATCTTGGTCTTTTGGGGACGCCACACCCCAAAGCTCCACCCTACCAATGTTCTTCAGCTTTTTCATGATTTCCCTCCTAGCCTTGCCTTTTTGACCGAACTCCATATGGTTGTGGGGGAAGTAATTGGGCAAGAATTCCAGAACAATAGTACTAGCAAAGATGGCTATTCTTTAAAGATAAAACAAAAACCAAAAAACAAAAACCACCCTCTTGCTTTGATAATGACTTGACCTGTGTGGGGCAGCTTTTCTTTTCACCGAACCATAGAATTTCAGAGTTGGAGGCAACCTCAACCATCATTTTTTCCCCCTAGAAAAGAGCCCTCTGATAAGTGGTCACCCAGGCTTTGCTTGAAGACCTCCAGTGGAGGCAGGGAGAAGCCCACCTCATCTTGAGGCATTGAATTCCACTTTGGGACAATTAGGATGGTCCTCCTGACATCAAGATTAAATGGGGCCCCTTTGAAATTTCCACCCTTTCCTCCAGCTTCTTTCTACCTTCTGGGGCCATATAGCACAAGCCTCATCTCTTCTCCCCTTGAGAGTTCTTAACATTCTTAAAGACATTTATCATGTCCCTTAGAAGCTAGACATCCCTGGGTTTCTTTAGCCAACCTCCACATGACATGGTTTCAGACCTTTCATTATCCTGATTGCCTTCATCTAACTTATCAATATCCTTTATAATGGTGGCATCCGGAACTGAACAGCTAACTCCTCTGAATTTTGTCTGACTAAGGCAGAGCACAGGAGACCAGTAAAACTTTGGACTGCTTGTGTGGGATTCCTGGGCTGTCAAGAAAAAAGCAAGGAAGGGAAGGCCTTTAATGTACTAGGTAGATTCCATTCCTTTCTCTTCCCCTGAGTGGTGCATTTACTGGAGGACTTGGAAAGAGACAGAACAGGGCAGGCAGTGTGGATGGCATCATAGAATTTGAGTATATCATGGGCTCTTCACAGCAACCGTGGGAGAGAGGCAGGATAGGGACTGGCCACTAGGTGGCACAATGTACGAAATAACCCTAATCCTAACCCTTACCCAACCTTAATCCTAACCTAATCCTAAATCCTGTAATTTTGTTTTCTTCTGTGTTTATAGTCAGAAAGACCTGAGTTCAGATCCTACTACCTCAGGCTCATACTAGTTATGTAACCTGGACAAATCCCATAACCTCTTTTAGGCTTAAACACAGTTTCCTCATCTGTAAAATGAGAGAGTTGGATTCCACGACCTTTAAGATTCTAGATTGAAATCTATGATTCTGTGACTGTTATCTGCATTGTGAAGTTGCAGATCAGAGGGGTTATGTGATGTTTCAGGGTCCCAGGATACAATTTCATCATTGTAGGGGACTTCCAGTAAGAATCTCCCCCTATGAGGGCAGGTTAGACCTGCTCCGCAGTGAAGAGGCTCAGAGGTTGTCTAGGGGCACTGAGAGGTTAAGTGACTTCACCTTGGTCACACAGACAATATGTCTCAGGGCAGAACTTGGATCCAGGACTTCCTGACTGTGTGGCCATCTCTCCATCCACTCAACCGCACAGGTGCTCCATTTTACAGTTGTGGAAACTGAGGATCAGAAAGGGGAAGTGATTTGTCTGAGGTCACATAGTTAGTTATATGTTGAACCCTAGAGTCAAACTCAGGCCTTTTTACTCCACATCCAGTACTTTTTCCCCTTACACACCATACTGTATCTTCCCCACCTATTTTTATCTACCAACAAGGAGATTTTCTTCCTTGCTAGACTATAAACTCTGAGAGAATGAGAATCTTTTTTTTAATCTACACTTCAGATCTCCCCTAACACCAAGCAGGTTCACCATACACAGCAAGAGTTTAATATTTATTGAATTAAATTACTTAATTCAAAAAGATCTCTTAAATATTACTATGTGCCAAGTCTGGGAATACAAAGACAACAAAAGTAACCGCCTCTGCTCTCAAGGAATTTACATTTTATTGGAAGGCAGCAATTGTAGGTACAAAGAAAAATATATATGGATAGGGATTTGAGGGGAGTCAAAATGCTGGAGAAAGCCTGAACGAGCAGAGGAAATGCCCACCTAGTTTCTGGGCCTAAGCAGGCGACCTCTTTCATGGAGCACCGAGGAGAGGAAGGGGCAGGAGGATACAAGTGAAGGGACCAGAGATCAGGATAGTTACCTGTGAGAAGTGGGCCTTGAGCTCAACTTTGAAGGTAGCAAGGAGCTCTAAGGAGGCCACTGGGTGGCGCAGTGGATAAAGCACTAGACCTGGAGTCAGGATGACCTGAGTTCAGATGCGCCTTCAGACACTCGATTAGTTGTGTGACCCTGAACAAGTCATTTAACCCTGCTTGCCTCAGTTTCCTCATCTGTAAAATGATCTGGAGAAGGAAATGGCACTATTTTTGCCAAGAAAACCCCAAATGGGGTCATGAAGAGTCGGAAACAACTGAACAACCACCACCACCCTTGGGCAGAGGCTGTGTGAAGAGTGCCAACTTCAAAGGCAGGAAGACAGGTGCAAAGCCTGCCTATGCCAGGACAAGTCAGTTAACCTTACAAAGCTCTAAGAAACTCTCTAGGGCTATACATGCAGAGACGGTACTGATCAGCATGGCTATATACATTTTATCTTGATGCCAACCCGAAGAACCCTAAACTGGCAGTCATCAGTCCTTGACAGTCACAATTCAGGGTTGGTTTCATGAATGTAAACTTGAGCAGGGGGGAAGACAAGACTGCTTACTTGTGTGTGTGGGGTGATGTTGTAAAGGGAAGGTGATTGTGAAATTTTCCATTTGTTTATAATAATAGTTATCTTTATATAACTCTTTAAGGTTTGCAAAGCCTTTACAAGTATTTTGTCATCTGATCCTCACAACTGTCCTGGAAGGTAGCATCTATCATCGTCGTCGTCGTTGTCATCATCATCATCATCAACATCTCTATTTTACAGAAGAGGAAATTGAGGCAAACAAGCTCGGTGACTTGCCTAGGATTACACGGCCAAATAAGTATCTGAAGCGATATTGGAACTCACGTTTTCCTGGCTCTATCCACTGCTGCCACCTAGCTCGTGTAATAATAGCTGTCTTTTATGTAGCGCTTTAAAGTTTGAAAAGCACTTGCTATACGTTATCTCTCAAGAACCTTTTGAGAGACGCTTTGCAGGTATCAGTATTCCCGCTTTATCGAGGAGGTGGTTTTCAAATCCGGATCCAAGCCTAGTGCGGTATCCGCTTCACCTCACTGCCTCATTGTTTCAGAGTCTCCAAGTATCAGCTACCCAGCCTGAAGCGTGTTGGCTAAAAGGACCTCGAAAAGGTGCTTTCTCAGCCAGGAGGCTTCCCCGGGATGATTCATTCTTCTGTTAAGCTCTACCATTTGGGCATCTCCCGGACTTGAAGGGCTCGCGCGCGCGTGTGATTAATTCTTCTAATAAGGCAGGGGGAGGGAAGCGGAGCTTTGGGGTGCGCACCGGACCTAGGCATCCCGGTAGCCCTTCCCGCCGCTCCAGTTACCTGCTGGCCCCGGACCCCGCTCCGCCCCCACTGCCCTCAGCGGCCAGAAGCCGGGGGTGGGGGGTGGGGTGGGCGGAGAGGGGAGGGCGTGCCCCGCGCTGGTGCTTGCCCGTCCCTAACTCCGCCCCCAGGCTTGGGGTTGGTGTGGCTCGGCTTGCACGGCGCTGCCTCCAGTCACTCGCTAGCTCGGGTGGCATTAGCTCTCTAGGCTCCCGGCCCCGCAGCCTCAGCCCACCCGGGCCATGACACCGCTGCAGCAACTCCCAACTCGGCGCCCTGATCCCTCGCCGCGGCTCGCTGCGCGGCGCGCACCTAGGGCTAGCCGCCTCCTGGACCTCCCTCTGTTTCTGCTGCTGCTCCGCGCTGCTACTCCCGCAACCGCCGCCGCCGTCCCCGCCGCAGCCGCCGGCAGCCACTCCAAGACGAGCCCCCGCATCACCGCAGCCTGGAAAGGTGGGTGCGCTCTGAGGGCAGCAGGCGAGCGCCGGGAGCCAGCGCTGGCGCCCGCTCGCTGCTGGCGCTGAGAGGGTCAGTTTGTCAGCCGGGGTCAGTGTGTGTCCACGAGTGTGTGTGTGTGTGTGTGTGTGTGTGTGAGTGTGTGCGCGCGCGCGTGTGGCAGCAAGCAGCAGCGGCGCCTGGCAAGCGCGAGTATGCCTGGATGAGTGTGTCCGAGTGCAGCCATGTGTGTCGGGGTCTAGGTCTGTGTGTGCCACTGGACGTGTGAGTAAGTCTGTCAGTATGGGTATGTGGGAGCGGATTGTGTCCATGTATCCATCACTGGATGTGAGTGTACGTCTGTGTCGGGGTGTGTATCCGTATGTGAGTATGCCGGCGTGTGGTCCATGTTTGTTGGTGTGTTCCTGTGTCAGAGTGAGAGCCAGTCAGTGTGTGTCTGGATTTGTGGGAGTGTGTGTGTATATATATATGTGTGTGTGTGTGTGTGTCGCATGCCAGAGCCTCGTTAATGCGGCGGCGATCCCTGGCTGCCTGAGCCTGGAGCTCAGTCTCCACCGAGACCTGCCCGCAGCCCAAATCTGCAGCGTTTGAGGGGGGAGGGAAGTGGAGAAAAGACTGGATGGAGAGGATCTCCGAGCGCCCCAACTTCAGCTCACACTCCTGCTGCACCAAATGCCCTTTCCCGAGACACTTTCTCCTTAGCCTGAGGGTGACCTGCCCCGGCCCCGTCCTTCTGTGTTCCGCTGTCTCTAGCTAGCGTGGGGTGATGGGGAGCGCCGTGCAGGGGCGCCGCTGGGCCTGCCTCCAGCAGGCTGCCAGCCGGCCGAGCGGGGCCCGGGGGCTGGCGGCCCCGAGCTCTCTTTCTATTCTGGGGCTGCAGAGAGCGTGGCACGCGTTGCTACCGCCTCTCTCAGCTTCGCCTATTGCAGACCCCGCCTGCCTGCTGGTATTCCTTCTCTTGTTGCGGGAACAAAGACCCTTCTCGCCCCCTCGCCCCGCCACGTGAGCGGGGGTGCCTGGCTCAGGGCTCCTGGGAGTGTGTGTGGCTGTCCGAGAAGAGGGGGCCAGTCGTCACTCTGCCCTTCAGCTGCACCCCGACCTGCGGGCTGCTCCTCGGGGTGCAGCCCCAGCCCAGCAGGGGTGGGCGGGACAGCGGCCATTGGTCCCCCTCCCCGGGGTGAACCGCTCGCTGGGCAAGGGGGCAAAAGGGGTTTTGATGGCTCAGGCTCTCTCGTTGAGTCTCTAGACCTATCTGGCTGGTTGAGTCTCCCTCCGGCAGGCTTTCCCGGGGTAGGGGGCCAATTGGAGGCTGGCCGGGGAAGGACATGGCTCCCGGCAGGTGGCAGATAGGATCCTGGGATGCCAGGGCTTTTTTTTTTTTTTTTCCCTCCTCCTGTTACAGCAGTGCCCGGGAACGGTGCGGGTAAGGGAAGATGGCAACATAAGGCTCTGACATTTGAAAGAGCAGGGTGGTTTTTGGGGGGCGCGTTGGAGAAGGAGGAGTAGCGGAGTGCCTTAGCCCTAGGAAACGTCCCTTGTGAACTTGGAGGCCCCTGGCGGATTTCTGACTCTAGCCTTAGTTTTGTCCTTCCTACGATGGGGATACTGGCTGAGAGGTGGAGTCCCGGGCTTGTGGTTTTGAAATGGGAGGGGGTGGCGTTCACTCCCAAATGTCTTTTCTTCTCTTTCCCCTGCAATGCACAAATGCCTCTCCCTACCTGGGTCCGGGGTCTGGCCCAGAAATCTCTCATCCCTGCTGTGGTTTGTGGTGCAGCCTGGGGCAAGCTTTCAGTCAGAGCTCTTTGATGTTGGCTAGATTCGCAAAGGAATGCGGAATCCCTGCTGCTAGGAAGGCAGTATCTGGGGCAGGTATTCTTAGCCCGAGGTGGTTGAGGGGAAAAAAAATCCCCAAACTGCGGCACTGGGAAGGAAGATGACTTGCTCAAGGTCACACAGCACACTAATACTGGACTTGACTGGGTTGGGGGAAGCCTGGAGAGTGACTGAATGAACCTGGAAGAAATACCAGTCTAGTTTCTAGGTCAGAGCAAGCTAACTGTTCATTCATTCAACCAATATCTACTAAATGCTTATTATGTGCTAAGCATGGAACTAGACGTTGGGGATACAACAAAGTGTACATGTCCTATTATGAAGAAGCTGATGCCTGCTTTGTATCTTAAGTTACCTTCTTTACCAGTATTGGGAAGGGGGAGGAAAGAGGTAGGGAGGTAAAGTGGGAAGAGCACTGGAGCCAGAGAACCTGGGGTCCAATTCCAGCTTAATACCTGTGTGACCTTGGGCAAATCACTAACTCCCTCGGTGCCTCAGTTTCCCCATTTATAAAAGAGAGAATACTAGATGAAATCTAAGGTCCCTTTCAATTGTACATCTTCGAGTTTACGATCGTTACAGCCTGGACTGCAGCAAGGAAGCAGTTGGGTGGGTGGGTGGGAGATAGTATTTGACTTACTGAAAGTATGGGAAGCAGCAGGAGCAGATACTTCAGGGGAAAAGAGGCAGCTGTGATCTCAGACCTCTCATCAGGGAGCAAGGCTTCCCCAGGAAATCCTCTGTGTGTGTGTGTGTGTGTGTGTGTGTGTGTGTGTGTGTGTGGAGTCCCAGCACACAAATCTGAGGGGCTCAGTTGACACAGCCCCATTGTGCAAGGAGGTCAGGCTGAACTTAAAGGTTAGTGGGGAGGTTTCCACCTCTCTCTGTCCTGCCCAAGACTCTGCCAGAACCTGATGCCCCGTGTTATCAGTGTCTCCGTTTTTGTTGACGCTCCTCTTGCTCTTTGAGGTGGTGGCATTCATGGTGGTGGGGAGGGTCTGGATCAAACACTGTCCTGAGCTCATTCCACTCTTCCCCCACCCCCAAGATTGGAGTTATAAAGTGCTAAGACATGGATGGAGTGAGAAAACAGTTGTGTTGTGGGGCCATATCTGTGGGTTCTGCACTTCATCTCCCCCATGCCATTAGCACTTAGCCCCCTCTCCCCATTCTCTGCACTGGGTTATTGCCCACCTCCCCTATTCCCAACACTTACCCTTTCCCCCCAGGCTTGATACTCAGTACCTACCCACACTTCTCTCCAAGTTCCCCAAACTTAGGGGCACTTGGTAGGAGGTATTGCCCCTATTCTTCCCCATTCCCTGGCACTTAGCTTTCCTTCCTTATAGGATCAGGATGGGGGGTGGTGCTGAAAGCAGTTTTGGAGTCCATGTTAGGCAGTCAGAGGAAATCCTCTCAGACAGTTTTGAACGCCCCCGGACTTGCTCCCTTTCATCTACCTGTGCCTCTGCATTAAGAGGCTGACTTCTGTTCTCATGGTGTTAGTGGACTACTGGCTTCATCTTCAGACTCCGAAGCTTTCTCAGGATGGTAAAACAGTGATGACTTAGGATTGGGAGATCCTCTGAGGCCTTCCTCCTTTAACCCCAGGCAGGGTACCATCTGTTCCCAGCTCATTTTCCAGGACTCAGTTGCCAGGAGTCGGGGAGGGGTCCCCATCATCCAGACCTTGCCACTTGCCCCATCCTCCAGCTGCTTTCAGGAAACCTATGGGGCATATGGCTCCCAGGGCAAGAGTTGGCCATGAACAGAATGACCACAGGGTGTCTGGTGGAGAAGCCCATGGGCCCAGCATCCCCTTTGTTATGAGAAGTATGGCCATCCCATTCCCCATTCCCTGGCCTTCAGCCCTTGCCTTCCTCTGGCAACTCTGACTCCTTCATCCACCCTGCCTCCTCTCTTTCTCCCCTTCCCCCTCACTAGCTACAATTTTATTAGAAGGGGTAGCAGTTTGTCGGAGAGGCCCCTACTGAGGGAATGGCCTGAGACAGGGTTACAATTTATGAGTTTTTAAGTTTGGGGAGGAGGGCATTTTTCTCCCTAGCCTTACTCCACCGCCTGAGACCCTAGAGACCCGGGGAGAGCCCAGATCAGGAAAGTGTGTCAGGAATACTGCCCTTCACAAGTGGGACAAAAAAAGACCAAAACCTAGAGAATTGTATAGGTTAACCTGTTCATTTTTAACAAAGGAATCAACGAGATCTGGAGAGGATGTGACTCGTCCGAGGTCACACAGGGGTAGGAAGGATTTGAACCAAGGTGCTCTGACTCAAACTTCCTTTTTCTGGCTAAGACGTTGAGTAATTTCAATTGATATCTGGACTTGGTCAAGCTATGTCCTTTTTTGGGGTGGGGTAGGGATCAGACAATGGCTAGTGGATTTCCTCTGACTCTTTGTCCCCCAAATATCCTTCGAGTGTAATATCTTGAACTTCCAGACATAAAATCTGCAGAGGGAGAGTATTTCTTATACAAGGAAAAAAATAAAAGCCTTTATGTAAGGAACAAACAACCAACCTCTTCCTAATGATGGGGGCTGATGAACAGTGAAGTGGCCTTCCTCAGGTGAGAGCCAGTTTCTCTGTAGGTCCTCAGTCACCTGAGGCTGTGATTTGTGGTAGAGAGAATTCCTTTTCAGGTATGGGTTAGACTGGATGCTCACCGAGCTCCCATCAGACTCTGGGATTCTGTGTCCATGATTCTTGACTCCAAATTTAGCATTCTTCTCAGCACTGATGTTGATACTGATCTAGGGACTAGGTCAGTCAGCTAATCAGCCAGCATTTCTTAAGAATAGGGGATTGAAGGGGAGGCCCCAATTCCCTTCACAATACTCTAACTCTTTATCTGAACTGTGGCCTCTGACAAGGTGGGGCACTGGATGGGCCACCAGCACATCTGGGTTCTGTTTCTGTTAGCCCTTGAATCTATAATCTTGATTAAGCCATTTTTCCTTCTCTAGGCCTTGATTTCTCTAGCTATATAATGGGGAGAATAATGCTTGCCCTGCTCCCCTCCCAGGGGTGTTTGTTGTGACAATCCTGAGATAATGGATGGGGAAGTACATTGGAAGGGAAAAAGGTTGTGCAAATGTGAGGCTTGTCACTAATGGAGGAGCTGAACAAAGATGCAGGGGGGCAGGACTGAGGCTCCTGAAGGAGGAGTCCCATGGGGCGTGATTTCAGGGGCCTACATGGCTACAAAGCTTTCTTGGCTAAGTAAGGTAGGGTTAGGAGCTGGAAGACTGCCAGTTTGAGGAAGGTTCTGATCATTCCCATCATTGCGGCCAACATGGTAGAGAGTACCAGGAGTTCAAAGACTTCAGGTTTGAATGTTGGCTCTGCTAAAAGCAATGTGACCTTGGGCAAGTCATTTGCCTCTATGAACCTCAGTTTCTTCATCTGTAAAATGAAGGAGTTGGATTAGATACTTTCAAGGTCCCTCCCTGCTTTAATGATCTATGAAATTGCTCCCCTCTCTTGCTGAATACTTCATTGGGAGTGGGAAAAGAGGGCATACCTGGCCTTGGGGGCAGACAGGCCCAGGGAAGTCCACTTCCCCTCCAGGCTAGCATATGGCAGTGAAACCCATGGCTCTGCCCTTCCAGCTGGTCTCTTGGCCCCCTTCATTGGCCCAGATTCTCTCCTGAGGCCAAGGCAATTAACAAGTGTGAATTTGTTTCCGATTTTGGTCACCACAGCTGGGGGAAGGATGATGTCTTATTCCCAGTGGGTGGTGTGGGGGTGGAGGAGGGAAATTGTTACCCTTCCTCAGGCTGAAGTCACTGTTGGGCCTCCCCAAGCATGAGCATTTCCAGTGGAAATCCTCTAGTCCCAAGGGGTTTTATTTGCTCATCTCTTCTGGGAGTGAACTCTGTCCCCACATGATAGGATTCTGTCCCTCTGGGGTGGAAGCCTGACAATTCCGTAGCTGCCAAGTCAGTGTTGGTGGTGGTGGTTGGGGAGGGAATTTTCAGTAATTGGAGACATCTTGTGTGACATCATTGGGGAAGGGGAGGTTGGAAGTCCCCCCTACCTGAGGACTCAATAGAATAGTCCCCAGGGCCCTCTGGGAGTATCCACTTAGCTTTTAGCCAGAAATAATTGCAGCTTCCGTTTCTGTAATCCTGTACAACTCACTGATGCCTTTCCTTTCAACAACAATTTAAAGTAGAGATTGCCAGCATTCTCCCCATTTTACAGATGGAGATACTGAGGTTCAGATAGAGGAGAGACAAGTGCCTTACATACACTGGGTTAGAGTCAAGATTTGAACCCAGGTTCTGGTTCTAAATTTAGCATGTCCTGCCTGATTTCTATCTTTCCTCCAAGGAACAAACCCAGCCCAGGTCGGGATCTTTCATGTGCTTTCTGTGTGACCAAGGATAATCTGAGGTTCACTTCAAATTCTTCAGATATAAAATGGGATTAACCGTTCCTGTAGTATCTGAGTTTGAAGATTGAAAGAGATAATTAATGTCTGTGAAATACTTTGCCAACTTTAAAGCACTGTAGAAATGTCAAATATTGCTCTTCCTGTTCTCTGATAAAAATCCCAGAATCACAAAGTTGGAAAGACCCTAGAGGCCACTTAGTAAAATCCACGCATTGCACAAAGTCCCTCTATGACTTACCCTCTAAGTGGTCATCTTGCTTCCAGTGGGGGAATCCACTCCCTTCTCAAACAGCCCATTCACTTTCAGGATAGCTCATGTTGTGAAGAAATTTCGCTCGTTCATCTAGAACTGGAAGGCGCTGTAGAATCCATTTGGTCCACTCCCTCATTTTTCCCTTGAGGAAACTGAAGTCACACAGAAAGTAAAGAGCAGAGAGAGCCAGGATTGGAACTTGGGACTTTCAAGTCCAAATCTGCCATTCTTCCACTGTATCCCATACTTCTAAGCTTTTCTTGGTTAGCTGGGTGCCATAGTAACTAGAAAGCTAAACTTGGAGTCAGGAAGACCAGCATTCAAACCTTCCTTCAGACATTTACTAGCTGTGAGATCTTGGTTAAGTCACTTACCCTTTGTCTGCCTCAGTTTCCTCATCTGTAAAAGGATTAGAGAACAATACAGGATAGTGTGAGATCAAGGAGCTGAAGGAGATCAGAAAAGAGGTAGATACATTGGCAAAATAATCAAGGAAGGCTTCTAAGAGGAGGTGCAAGGGAGCTGGGGGTAACTGTTGGGATATAGCACCTTAGACGCTGGAGGTAGAAGGGGCCTTAATAGGTTATTTGGTCTGATCCCATCATTTTTGCAGATGGGGAAACTGAGGTTCAGAGAGGTTAAGTGACTTGTCCATGGTAGCACACCTAGTAGAAGGAGGATCTGAACCTAGGCCCTTTGATTCCATGGTGGGGGCTCTTATCTACTATATCACAGGCTTCTGTCCCTTAGCCCTCCCCCTCTAAGCAAGAGGAAACAAGGAGGTGGAATTGTTACATATAGGGTTCTTCTTCTCACCTCAGAACACATAGGAAATATCCAACCCCATATGAAGGACAGAAAGGATAGCCCTTTTTCTTAGAGGGGGACATAAAGCTTCTCTTATAGACCATCAGTCTTTGACTAATCCTATGGCCTCATCCCTGTCACACCAGGTCTTGGGAACATCCTCTACCCTCAGCCTTCTTCCACCCTCTTCCATGACCCTAATCTTCCTGAGCTGGCATTTTTGCCTCCCCTCCCTTATCATTCTCTCCCCCTCCCCTCCTAAACTGGACAGACTGGGGCGTGTCACAAGAGAGAGTTCACACTTCACCTTCTTCTCTGAAGTTACTCATGGTTTGTTAGAGAAGTCATTTCTCCTTCTTTTGATTTCCTCATGTGGTATTTTGCACATGGGACTTTAACATGTTCTTGGCTTCCCAATAGGGGACAGATTCCTTTTGTCACACCTGGAGTGCCCGGGTCCATGTATTGGGGCATGCAGGGGACGGGCAGGTTCCTAAAGGGTCAACCATGGAGCCTCCAGTTCCACTCCTCACTCCCATCTGCATGGCCATTGCCCTTTCTCCCATGCAAATCAATTTTGAGAAGGAAAACCCTCATAATTTCCACTTTTTCCACATGCATCTCTTTGTCTCCTCCCAACTCACACTGAAGAACCTCAACATTTTCCTATAGTTTTGCTCCATCCCCTATCTTCCCAATCACTTCCAAGAAAAAAACAGAAAACAATGGGAAAAATATAGACAGGCAAGGCAAACTTGAGATTGGCTCCCTCAAAGGTCATGGGATCATCCTGGAGTGGGAAGGGACCTTACTCATTTTGACCAACTCCTTTTGAAGTTAATGAAACTGACACCCAAGATAGTTTTGTGATTTCCCCAAGATCACGCAGGTACTAAATGGCAAAGCTGAGTTTGGAACCCACATCCTCTGGCTTTCCTATATGTCTTGTTGCATGGTTTTTAATTTTTTTTAAAATTTTTGACCCTGGGCTTCTCAGGTGTCTCAGTAAATAGTCCTTGACCAATCTCTGTTTCCACATATCGCCCCCTATCACTTCCCCTCAGTTGCTAGCTCATGTTACTAAAGGTATCAGAAGTGTTCTTCCTCTTTCCCAGCCCCTCCCTTCATGTCTGAGGAAACTTTGTGCCTTTCTTCACTATCTTTTCTCTGCTGGGTCTTCTCTCCTCCCTCAGCCTCTCAGTGTTGTCCATCTTATGGGGCTTACTTAGCTTGTCTCATCTGCTCTAGGAAGCCTGCCCGGATGTCTCCAGTTAGGAATGATCCTTTTCTCTGGCTTTACATAGCACTTTGTATGCCCCATGTAGGTGGATCCATGATCATATCAATGTGGATACTCCCTCCATGGGTGCGGGTTGCAACCTATCTATCCACTGCCCTCCCATCCAGTGCCATTTTTGTCCATGCCTTTCCCTGAACACTTTGCCGTAGATCTGGACAAAGTTCTGGAGCTTCCTTGGGAGCTCTGTGTATAATAAATTAAAATTTAGTAAGCAGGTGCTTAATAAATTCTAGTAGGATTGGACAGGACTGCAGTGGATTGGAGGCTTTCCTCTGGTTCTGACATAATCCCAGTTCCAAACTAAGGCTGTCCATCTGTTAGCTCTTGCTTTAGCTCCGTGGCCTCCTTTTTTGTCCTTGGCTCTGCCTTTTGCTTCAATTTTTAAGTACAAGTCATGGTTGGTAACTCATTGCAGTCTGCTTACCCCCACCCTTGGGGTCACCTGCAATTTTGATTCTTTTGAGCTCACGGTGATATCATATGGCATCACTGGGATAATATTGATATTGAGGAAGATGAGCTTTTGTGTCAGGGAGCAGCTTAATATCAGTGACAGTGCTGCTTTCCCAAATGGGATCCAGCCTTATCTCTTTTTTATTCAAGTCAAGGCATAGTTTATCGTCCATCTCCAGTGCCTGTCCAATTCAATTCAATAAACATTTATTAAGGCAGTATAGAATAGTGGCTAGACACTGGATTTTTGTTAGAATTTGCTCACTATCTTACTATCTGTGTGGCCCTGGGGAAATCATTTAAACTCTCTGCCTCATCTATAAAATGAAGGGGATGGATTGAGTGCCCCCTAAATCCCTATTATGTGCCAGTGCTGGGTTAGGTACTTGGGATACAAAGTGAAAAAACAAAATAGCCACAACCTTTAATACATATTATTGATTGATTGAAGGAGCCTCTAGTCTCATCGGATGTGAAAGACTTATCTCTTGGTGGACTAACTCAATGGGTCACCCATTCAACTGAGTGCCATAATCTGGGAAACATGCATTCTTACTCCACTTTGTTTTTCTCATATGGATGGCTAAGGTCGTCTGTTTTAGGTGATCAGTGGATCTCATTGACAAGACCTGGTGGTGTTCCAGGCTTGATACAATCAGGATGATTACATCTTCAGAAGTACCTGGAAAGCCTTATTCCTGATGGGGAATTGATCTTCTAATTGGACTTTGCACAGGAAATCCTCCATGGCAAGTAACTCGGATTAGTGCAGATCTCCTTGTTTGAAGAATAGGTAGATATTGATGCTCATCATTTGGAAGCATAAAGTTAGATCATCCCTGTTACACCTGTCACAGAAGATATGTGCATGTTCTTTACATGTCATAGAGACATCTTGTTGGAGGAGGGCCTTTGAGGCTGTATTTGAGTTGAATCAAATGTTCTTTTGTAAATGACTGACAATAAATGAAGTAGGATTTTCTCTTTTCTATACCTTTCAGTTAGTTGTGTGTTTGTGAAGATGTGGTCTGCTACTGAAAATTGATGGCTAAAGTTGGCCTGTTCCCTTATGTTTTCATTAAGGGTATCTTGATACAGGAATTGATCATTATCATAAAGATTTTATAAAGATTAGAGACGAGGCATATTGGTTGGTAGATGCTGACACCTTGGTGGTGACAATACTGTTTATAGTCTATTCTTTTGGAATCTTCCCTTCTTTGAAATATCTTGAAAATTGATACCCAAATAATTTAAAAATTTCATCCTCAGGAGCATGAACTCTCCCCTTCCCCCTTTTCTGTGTATGTTTGATTAAGCCTAGTTACTCATCTGTCTTCATCTTCCCAAAGACCATTTCTTCTTTCTTGTACAGAACATTGGGCACTACTGTAGTAGAGTTCAAATGCAGTGATTTCACTAATATTGCTAATGAGAATGTTGTTGTTCAGTTGTTTCTGACTCTTCATGACCTTGTTTGGAGTTTTCTTGGTAAAGATCCTTGAGTGGTTTGCCATTTCATTCTCCCTACCCCATTTTACAGATGAGGAAACTAAGGCAAATAGGGTTAAGCAAGTTGCCCAGGGTCACATAGCTAGTAATTGTCTGAGGCTGGATTTGAATTCAGAAAGATGGGTCTTCCTGACTCCAGGGCCTGAGCTCTATGCACTATGGTGCCCCCTATTTGCCCTGCTAATGAGGCTAGGTAGACATATAAATACAGATTGATCTGGTTCATTTCATGTCTATTTGTTGCCCTCCTTCTGGTTGTATATACAAATCCTTTTGGTAGTTTCCTATGCTGGGGTCTCTACAATCTCCTTCCCTCTTTATCTACTATTATCTTTTAGTAATCTTCCATCTTCATGCTTCCTAATATTTCCATAATCTAGATTGTGGTTTAAAACATTGTCTTTCACTGCTACGTCCTTCTTGGCTAGGAAACTGAATGTTTGTTGCTTGGGGCAGGTTACCCGTTGTTGGACCTTTTTTGTATGTGGTCTTTCCTTTGAATAAGTTAAACTTTCTCTGGAAAAATGGTGACAAGAGTCCATGTCTTTACTTTTGGCCAACTGGTTGGGTTGGAAGTGCTGTGATTGCACATAGTGGTTTCTTTTTATCTTTATCCTTTCCTGTAATTTATAGCTGGTTTTGGCCTTTTCCCTCATCAGTTAACAATCTAATTATATATAGATAGCTCATTTTGAAATAATACCTACATCTATAACAACTTATTTCCTCTTTCCTAAGACAGCTAATTTCTTCCTTCCTTCCTTCCTTTTTTTCTTTCCTTCCTTCCTTTTCTTCTTTCTTTCCTTCCTTCCTTCCCTTCTTCCATTCCTCTATCCCTCCCTCCTCTTTCTTTTTTCTTTCTTTTTTCTTTCTTTCTGATATTCAGTGTCCTGGGCCTTCCAACTCTCTCCAAAGTGTTCATGATGTATGGGTGTGAACCTTTTGACTAGTCAACCAGCTTTTGCTTTCTTTCATTTCTTGATCACAAACCAAGTTTTCCAACATGGTTTTGGTTGTACATAATGTTGACTTAGAGTAGATTTCCTTTTTAAGTACTTCATAGAACTTCTTTACTCCATTTTTTGCACCAGATGTTGGCACATTGGTGGCAATTATTTTCATAATGGTCTGCTTCATGCTTAGGTTCTTGGTGAAAAGGGTAGATGGCTAAGTGTTCCATGGAACAATATTCCTTGTTGCTTTTTGGCACACAGTAAAATGTGGATAAAATGAAGACTTGTTCTGCTTGTTCTCAGAAGGCAGAAATAGGAGCAATAGGTAGGAGTTGCAAATTGACAGATTTAAACCTTATATAAGTCAATCAGTCAATCAACCAGCATTTATTAAGATTCTACTATACCGCAGATGCTGGGGAGGCCAAGACAGCATCAAAATGGTCCTTGGCTTTAAGGAGTTCATATCTTTATGGGAGAGGAGTACAACTTCCTAATGATCAGAACTGTTCTAAAGGGCAATGATCTATCTTAGAAGGTAGTGAACTGTCTCTCACTAGAGGTCCTCAAGAAGAGTATGGTTGCTCACTTGTTAAGAATGTTAGAATAGATATAGGGTTTGGACCAGGCAACTTTCAAGGTCCTTCCTCCTCAGATATTTTGTAACTATTCTATCTCCTTTACGTGTCTCCTGAGGAACACCCCTGAGTTGTCTTTCCATGGAGGTACAACCTGTTTACATCTTCTGGCTTAATTTCTAACAAAAGTATCAATATTACGGAGGTGGTTCATTTCTTCTAGCAGTGTGTCTACTCAGTGGTTGGCCAAAAATCACATACTTAGAGTGTTAACATTTCGGTTAATGTTTGTAGGTGGGTCTAATAATAATGATGATGATAATGTTAGTATTAATGATATCTAATACATATCAATCTTAAAGTTTTGCAAAGCACTTGGCATTATATTATCTTGGTTGACCTGTGAGGTAGGTGTTATTATTATATCCACTTTAGAGATGAAGAAATAGGGGCTCAAAAGTGGTCAAATGCTTCCCCAGCTTAGTGTCAGAGACAGGATTTGAACCCAGGTCTTCTGGACCAGTTCAGCACTCTGACCACTCTGCTGTACCGCTTTCTTAGTTCAAAACAGGTGCGATTCTTGGGGTTCTCTCCTACTTTTTGCACTATTCCATCAGGGTCACTTTGGAAGTGGGAGGGGGCTACATAGGACTTAAGATGATTTTGAATTTTTATTGGTTTGCTGGGTTCTTATGGCAGGGAGAGAGAGAAAGAGACAGACAGAGAGAGACAGAGACAGCCAGAGAGGAAGAGAGGGGAGAGAGAGAGAGAGAGAGAGAGAGAGAGAGAGAGAGAGAGAGAGAGAGAAAGAGGGAGAGAGAGAGAGAGAGATCGCTTAGTGGCTAGCCTTCTGGTGAGAAACCCCTTTGCACGTAGGCTGTTGGGCAGAAGTGGCTAAATCTGTCCTGGGGACCATTATTTCTCTGATGCCCTTATTATAGTCTGTTCTGCACTATAGCTGTTGGATAATTATGGCATCGGATTGCATACTTGCCCATGTGTTCTATCCCCTGCTCTCTCACCCCATCCCTCCCAATCCCCTGGCCACTCCATGAGAGCAGAGAGCAGCATCTTTCTTGGTTCCTAGCGTAGAGTCTATATACAGGAGCTGCTTACTAAATGATTGATGGATGAATGAGTGAATGTATGAAGATTTGGGCACAAAGTAAATGTCTTTTTGCATCGGGTTAAACCCAATACATTCCTCCTAAGAAGCTTGATGACTGAGGTCGTCTTGGAGTGGCAAAAAGCTGGGAGCTCCTGCCTTCGACCTGCACCCCACTCCCCCAGGGTCCCTTCCCTACCTCAGGAGTAGCTATGGTATAAGGGAACTGTCTTTTACCCTGCTGGAGTGCCCTTTCCAAGGTCATGTCTTCTTCCTGCCTAATTGTTTGGTGTTTTTATGGGCGAGTGTAGTGGCCTGTTTTCTCCAAGGAGAGAAAACTGGTGTCAAGGTCAAGGTGGAGGAATGCGTCTGGGGTTATCAAGCCTGAGGGAGGGGCGTAGGGAGACTTTAGCCTCTTAGAGACTATCATTATTAATACCAAGCAGCTTTCTGCTGCTCCTCTGATTAATCAAGGTTTAACACATCAGAACCATCTGGCCATTAGCCAGGCTTGTCAGCAATCTCCCAAGGCTTAAGGGATGGGCCCCTCTTGGTTATGTGGTGGATGTCCAGATGGACTGACCACCTTCTGGAGACTTATTGGGGAATAACAGTGATCTGTGAAATTCTGTAGATTTACTGAGTGCTACCTGTGTGCCCAGCCCTGTGTCAGGCCCCAGTGGGGAAAAAGGAGAAGACATAGACTCTATCTGTCCTTTGGGAGTCCCTATTCTGGTTGGGGTGACAAGATTCACCCACCTGGAACCGAGAACACTGTCAGGGAGGATGGCCATGGGAAGCCATGAAAGAGGAGTTTGGGTGGGTAGGGTGGAATCAGATTGTGGAGGGCCTTGAACGCCAACAGAGGAGTATAGGCTTGAAATACTAGGCAGCAGGGATCCACTAGGGTTCATGAGTTATCCTGACCAAGAATATTGTTGGGGTAGAAATTGAGCTGTTTCCAGTGGGGGGTGGTAATTATTCAATTCAACATACATTTATTAAGCGCCTACTGTATGCAGAATACTTTGTTAGACCCCAGGGAAAAAGCAACATTTAGATAAGACAGGGTTCTTGCCCTCATGGAGTTAATGGTTTAGTAAGGAAATAGGACATAGATAAAAATAATTATAATGCATAATGATATGTGTTGAGTGAACACAAGAGGCATAAGAAAAGTACTATGTGATCTGGGAAAGATGTGGTTGAGGAAATGGAGGAAATTCAGTATTGGCTGAGAACATCAAGACTTCCTTTAGGGCATTTGAATTGAGTTTCAAAGGTGAGATCAGTGGAGGAAGAAGAGGTAAGGAAAAGAGGAGAAGGAGTCCTGGGAAGAGCCTGGGCAAAGGCACATAACATGTAGGGTGTTCATAGAGGAAAATAATCATTGAGCTTGGATGAGATGTGAAGCACATGGAGAGGAGTAGCCTGAGTGAGAGAGGTGTAGCCTGAGTGAGAGAGGTGGAGGGGTGGAGTGGAATTGTGCCAGGTCACAGAGAGTTTTGATCATCAGCCTAAGTAATCAGAACTTTATTCCATAGGCAATAGGGAGCTCGAGTAGAGGAGAGATATAGTGGGAACCATATTGGATTGGAAGAGAAAAAAAATGGTGGAAGGAAGACCTATTAGGAGGATATTGCTGTAGTCCAATCAGATACTAATGGTAGTCTCTACCAGGGCCAGCACCCCCAGGGTCCCATCTCCTACTACATTCTTCCTTCCTCACTCGATCCCTGAAGGGCAGGAGCCATTCCCTCTTCAATATGGGCCATGTCTTTTGACCTGACTGTAGCTATGGTCAAACTAACCCCAGCACCAATGCCACCAACTGCTGCCCCAACTTCACTGTTTTTGCCCAAGGTGAAAGAATTCCTAGTTACATCTCAGTTTGAGTCTTCTTTGTACAAGTATAATTGAAGTCATGTGAGTAGATGAGATTGGCAAAGGAGAGAATGTAGGGTGGGGACAGAACTTTGGCAAAACCCATCTTAGGGAGTGGGGAAGAGAGGGGAAGAAGGAAGAACCAGTGAAAGAGGGAGGAAACTCAGAGAATTGGTGGTTAGGACTCAGCAATATTAGAAAACAAAGCAGGGTAGTGCCCTTCCCCCTTCCCCTTATGTTTACTGCCATATTTACTGTCTCAAATAAATATGGCTCCCTTTGCCAGGGAGAGGAATGTCCCGGTGATGTGACAGACCTCCAGAAGTATTAATGTAATCACTACTAACCAAGGACCAATGTTCCTTTCTGTGGATGAGACCCTCCTCTCCCTCCTCTCCCCCACCCCTGCTCATCCCCCCCCCCCACCATGCAGGGTTGCCGTGGCAATCACTGGCTTCCTTTGAATGTTCCTCCTTCTCTGTATTTGTTTTGTCTCCTCTGCCAGAGCCATGGACTTGTTTATCTTTTGGGCGTATGTTCTTGGGAGACTCCGATCTATTCTTAATACTCACAACAACCAAATATTATTGTTCCCATTGGCAGTCGGAGCTTTGACCTTGTCAATAAGTCCAACAAATGTACCAGCTTACTCCTATTCTTGGCCCCCTCCCAGAGGCAGGCACACTACAGGCACATACAGAAAGAAATGCTTGGGCATATCCCATAGTTTGGTGCATGTAGCTGTTACACGCATGCACTCACCCATGTGCACCCATGTATGGGAGGCCTCTATACTTGTACATACACACACACAGGCACGCAGAGGAAGCTGGGCACACACAAGTGTATTTGTGTACAATACACTTACAGAAATGTGTTCAGCCAGTGTATGTCCTCAAACACATATTGTTTGCACACACATACAAATGCGTCTCTATACACATGCACCCCATGCAGAATGTATACATTTATGTATATGTGGTCACACAATGCAGCCATGCAAGCCATGAAAATACACACATATGGGTACACGAAACACATGAGCTCTTACAATGCATGCACACACTTATGTATTTATATATACACCTCATACCCTTTTATAATACATGTATGCCTCCCCATACCAGGACGTGTGTATTTGCCTCTATATGTCTGCCGGTGCTTATACACACTTGTTCTGTTTCTTTAAAGCCCGCCATATCTTTCTCACAACCTCAGACAACAGAGGCAGGGGCCCCAAGGCAACCAATTTGAGCAAGTCACTTCCTCTCTACAGACCTGAGCTTCCTTTTCTGTGAAATGACTGGGTTGAATTTCATAATCTCTAAGGCCTCTTCTGCCTTTGACATTCTCTGAAGGCTGTGCTTAATTTCCTGCTATTGCTGTCACTGTCCATGGTTGCTGATCAGTGGCTGACCTGGCTGCTACGTTTCTCACTTGCCCATAAAATCTCTTGGCTTCTTCTGGAGGCCCTGGGATGGGGTCGGTTGTTGCCCTGAGATCTTAACCTTCCTCTCGGGCATTCCTCCAGAACAGTGGGTGCTTGGCTGCCAGTAGACACTTTCCCCACTCCCTGTAGCTACCCCAGACCTTTCTTCAGTCAGCATCTTCTGAAATGCCCAGCTCTTCTCTTCAGGCTATTTTCCCTCTCCCATCTCCACCCTGTCATGCCTGGTTGGCACAAATTCTCCCCCTTGGCTGCGGTGCCTCACGCAGTCTGGCAAGTGGCCAAACCTTACTACATAAGGCAGACCCTCTGTAAGGCTCCTCAGCCCTTGTCTCATACTCAGGATGGCTCCTGGACCACCTGTCCTTTTGGTGTAACTGCTCCCCAAGGGCATACTTGATATTCCTGGGGTGAGTTGCCCTCTCTTGACCCACCAATTCCTGCTTGGTCCCTGTTTAACTGCTAAGCACCTCCCGGTCCCTTTGCTGCCCTGTACCAGACTGACCTCATTTACTGTCTGAGAATAAGATGACCTCTCCAGCCAAATGATTTTCCTTTATTCCAAACTCAGACTTGACCTTTTGTCTTTCCAAATGGATACATTTATTTTGGGCATGGGATCTGCTTCCTAGAGCCTACCGCTTTCTGGGAAATGGGCTTAACATAAGAGGAGATATTTATAGATGTTTGGCTGTACAGAGTGTCAGCTGGGAGGCAGTGGGGTACAATGGGGTCACAGGATCCCTGTATTACCTGGGCAAAGCTTCTTTCCCTTCCCATGCCTCAGGCTCCTCAGCTCCCAATCAAAGGGCTTGAACTAGGAAGTTTCTAAGGGCCTTTTCAGATTTGCTCCTGCTCCTTCCCAAACCTTCTAAGTACAAAGACTGTAGAATGTAGGACTGAAAGGGGTCCTCAAGGCCAGCAATTCCCTACCATAATTCACAGAAGGCAAGAGCAGTGAAGGGTCTTGCTTAAAGTCACAAAGCCAGTCAGGAGAAGATCTGAACCAGAATTCTCCAAATCCTCATCCAATGCTCTGCCTCCTGTGACTGCAGGATGGGGCTGAGCCCAGTTTCCTCGTCTCTTCTTGGGTCCCAAAGCCTTTCCTCTTCCTAATATCAGAACTCTTAGCTCCCAGCCATGATCTCACTAGATTCTCACCATAGTTCTGTGACAAGGGCAGGCTAGCCTCCTCACTGTCCTCAGGCATTTCAGTCTGTCACGTCCATCTCTTCCCCCATTTGAGGTTTTCTTGGCAAAGATACTAGACTAGTTTGCCATTTCCTTCTCCAGCTCATTTTACACATGAGGAAACTGAGGCAAACTGGGTTAAGTGACTTGCCCAGGGTGACATAGCTAGTAAGTGTCTGAGGTTGGATTTGAACTCAGGTCCTCCTGACTCCAGGCTTGGTGCTCTATCCACTGTGCCACCTGGACTCATTTCCACCCATATGCCTTTACTCTTACTGCCTCCTCCCCTAGTTTCCTTCCCTGTACCTATCCAGACCCTACCCATCCTTCAAACTCCAGACCAAGGCCCTCCATTCCCATGAAAACATCCTTGACTCCTTCAGCCCACACTAATCTCTACTTCCCACAGGTCTTAAGGCACTTTATACCCCATACCATGGGGTTAAGCTCTTAATTAACTTTTAATTATTTCATGAGGCACATAGAACCATAGAATCTAGAATGACAAAGCTGGTAAGGAACTTGTCCGCCATCTATGTGAAGCAATGTGGCTTAGTGGATAGTACGCTGGGCTTGGGGTCAGGAAGACCTGGTTTCAAATCCTGCCTCTAATATTTAACCAGCTCTGTGACCACAGAAAAGACATTAACCTCTCTGACTCTCAATTTCTTCTTCTGTAAAGTGGGGGTGACAATGACTATATTATTTACTTCTTAGGGTTGTTTTGAAGTTCAAATGACATAATGCATGTAAGATGCTTGAGAAACTTTAAAACTCAATATAAATGTCAGTTATTATCTGAGCTAACATCCTCATTTTACAAAAGGAGAAATTGAGACTCAGAGAGATAGGCAAAGTGACTTGTCCAGGGTTATGGGGTAACCAAGAAACAGGAATGGGACCCAGATCTCCTGAGTCCTAGCTTGATGGTCTTTTTTCCACTCCATGTTTCTTGTTGGTATAGTGATTTCCAATTCTTTGGTGTTTGCTCTTTTCAAAGTCCATACTCTTTTTTTTTTTTTTTTTTGCTGGTCCCTGTGTAGTTAGAGGGTAAATGAGAACAGCTAAGACTTGAGGAGGATGAGGGAATCACATATGGCCACCCAACAAGCCAGAGCCTGACATCCTTGGGATCCTGCATCCAGTTCTTTAGATGCCCAGTGGGGTTTTTTCCTTTGTATCACATCACTCTTCTGATTTGTCTTCTCACTGCTTTGATGGTGGAGAAATTTTGAACATCAAGGAGTGTTTGTAGAAGTGACCAACTCACATCCCTTCTGGCTGGAACATTCTGAGCCTTTGAAATCCCTGAGCTGGTGATACTGTCCCTGCTGAATCTGGCCCATCTCCCATGTTTGGGGGGGGAGAAAAGGGGGGAAAAAGGGGGGGAAAGGGACAATGGATACTCCCTTAGTCTGTGTCAGCGATGAGACTCCTATAGTCTTGATAAAGCGGCCTAGTCAGGAGCCCTTTACGATATGGCCAAGGTCAGCAGCTGGAACCAGAGTTGTTCTAAACTTTCCCATGCTGCTCTGCCAATGCAAATTCCTTAATGTCCTCGTAGACTTGCCTCTAAAGCCATCAACAAAAACCCTAACCAAAACAACAGTGACAACCCCCCCCCCCACTTTGAAATGGGAGAAACAGCACTATTCTCAGAGCTAGGAGGACAGAATGTGAGATCCTAAAGTCTGGCAGAAAGAGAGGGGGCAATAGAGAAAAGGATGGAGGGTGAGGAGTCATGAAGGAGATAACCAGGAAAATGGTGGAGGTTTATCCCCCTGGTCTTAGTGCCAGGAGGCAGCAGTTGGCAGCTTTGCAGGGCTGGATTCAATTATCGACAGTGGCTAAGGGTACATCCATTCCCCAGGAGGTGCCACATGTATTTATTTTGTTTCATTCACTAGATTAAGCAACTCAATTCAACAAATATTTATTCAAACCCTCATTATGCACAAAGCGCTTCTGTTTGATGCTGGGGACAAAAAGTAAAAAAATAAAACAAAACAAAATCAGCCCCTGCCTTCAAGGAACTTACATTCAACTGGGGGGTGGGGCAGGATACAAGGTGTGCACAAGTAAGTATAAATACAAGGTCATTTGAGGTGGAACGTTAGTGATTGGGGCATTAGGAAGGAAGGAGTGGTACCTGAGTTGAACCTGAGAGTCAGGCATGGGAAGGAAGTGCGTTGTGGGCAATGGGGGATGTGTGGAAATGGAATGTTGAGTACGAGGAATGTTAGCCCTTCTGTTTGACTGGCATTCTGTATGCAAGAAGGTGAAATAAGGTTGGGAAGACAGGTTAGAATCAGGGTAAGACTCGAAATGCTAAGCCCAGGAGTGACCTATCACAGAGTCTTACAGATGAAAATGACCTTAAGAACCATTGAATCCAGCCCAGATCTGAACATGAACTACCCCCTACCAACCTACCTGATGTAGTCAGACCTGTGTTTTAGGAAGATTATTCTGGCAGCTGTGTGACGGATGGATTAAAGAGTCTGAGAGACTAATAGGAAATTAGTACAGTAATCCAGCCAAGGGGCTATCAGCCCCTGACCTTGGCTGGTGGTTGTATGAGTGGAGGGAAGGGGGTGGGTGATATGAGGCATGCTTTAGAGGTAGAAATGACAGGACTTGGCATTTCATATGGGAGGTGAGACAAATGTATCATCAGAGATGAATCCAATAGTGATACTCTCCACAGAAATAGGAAAAATTAGGGGGAAGGGCTGAGTTAAAGGGGAAGATGATGAACTTTCTTTTGGACATGTTGGGTTCCCCATTCAGGTGGAGATGTCCAGCAGGCAGTTAGAGATGAGTACTTAGGCTATAAGCATTCTGAGGGTGTAGGAACCATATCTTTGGTACCTTGCAAAACACTTAGCACAGACCGAACTTGATTGGTTTTCTTATAGATGGATAAACTGAGCTTCATGGGGTTCAGGTGATTTTAACTCAAATCAATAGTGGAGATAGAAGAAAACAGGGGATGACTCTCCATTAGCATCTGGGTTGCCTCTCTGTAGGCAGTGTGGGTGTCAACGAAGGGAGGCGTGAGGCTCCCTGGGAGTGGAGAGTGCTAAGTCAGGGCAATTAGAGAGGGAGGCGGAAACAGGCTGGCACAGGAGTGTTGGCACCGTTGCTCGGGACTTTGGGCTATCTCTGCTCAAGGCCAAATATTCCTCTGTCTGGGATTGCGCCAACTATGAGCCAAAACTTGTGAAGGTGAAGGGGAAAATGTCAGTGTTACTATTTAGGACCCTGGCTCCAGGATCTCAGTCTTTTCTGCTTCATGGTCTTTGTCTGCCCCTTCAGACCACTGCCTGGTCTACCTCGCCACTCTCTTCTCTGTCAGGGTGCAGAGCCGTCCCAATATTAGCAAGCTCATCCAGGCACCGCAGAGTACACAGTTGGACACTGGCCTGGAAATGAGGAAATCTAACTTCCTTGGACCTCAGCTTTTCCCTATGTGTCAAATGGAGATATTTATGCATGCCCTCCCTACCTCACAGGGCTATTGTGAGGATCAGATGAGAGTGGTTAGGAAAGTATAAGCATAGATATGAGATTGAGGGGGAAATAGTCCTTATGAGGACTATGAGTCCTAGAACCATAAGACTTTCCATCTGGAGATCATTCTTGGGGAAATAAATGAGAATGGAAAATACAAGTTTTCCTTCAATATGAGGAAAATGGGGAGGGGGAGAACCTTCCAAACAATTAGTTTTTGATGGGATTTCTAGGCTAGTAGAATAGAGGAATTCCATGGACATAGTCAAATATAAGTTTCTTAAAATTTTTTTTAAAAAAGAATTCTGAGCTTAATAAACACTAAATAAGATGTACATTTCCATATACCTAGTTGAACAGGAAAGAAGATTGTACATGGAGGTGTAAATTGGTATCATGGACATTTCATTATTTTTTAAAAGTACATAATACATTCAGCCTGTATTTTTCAAAGCTGTCCTGCTTGTCCGCATTTCCTACTGAACTTTCTTCTTGTTCTTTTCTGTGTTTTGAGAAAAAAATGTTTCAAGGATCCTCCTTTCATCCTTTTCTTTATCTTTTCTTTTTCATTTTGATAACCTTATCACAATGCTCTCCTCACACTCCCTGCTTCCCCAAATTGGCAGTAAGAAAAACAAAACCCTTGTTAAAAAACATGCATAGTTAAGCAAAACAAATCCCTGCATTGTCCATGTCTGAAAATGTCTCTCCTTCCCCATCTTGAGTTTATCATCTCTGTGTCAGGAGGGAAAGTAGCATGCATCATCATTAGCATTCTGGAACTGTGGCTGATCTTTGCATTGATCAGAGTACTTAAGCCTTTCTCAGTTGTTTTCCTTTACAATGTCTTTATTATTGTGTAAAATGTATGTATGTGTGTATATATATGTATGTGTACATATGTGGATGTATGTATGCACGTGTGTGTGTGTATACATACATATATGCACCTATATATACATATATATGAGAGAGAGAGAGAGAAAGAGAGAGAGAGAGAGAATATGATTGTGTTAGATTCTTTGTCACCCCATTTGGAATTTTCTTGGCAAAGATACTGCAGTGGTTTGCCATTTCCTTCTCCAGCTCATTTTATAGATGAGGAAACTGAGGTAAACAGGGTTAAGTGACTTGCTCAGGGTCATATAGCTAGTAAATGTCTGAAGCCATGTTTGAACTCAGGTCTTCCTGACTCCAGGTCCAGTGTTCTACCCCCTATGCCACCTAGCTGCCCTGCATATATTTATTATGCAGATATATTCTCTGGGTTCTGCTCACTTCTCTGCATCAATTGATACAAGTCTTTCCAAGTTTGTCTGAAATCATCTCTTTTTTCATTTGTCATGGAGCCATAATATTCCACTACATTAATAAACCATAATTGGTTTAGCCATTCTCCAGCTGATGGGCACCTCCTCAGTGTTCAGTTCTTTGACACCACAAACAGAGCTGGTATATGGCTTTTTGTAAATATGAATGAATGCGTGAATGCTAAAGCATTTTGTAAGAGCCTTTTGTGTGCCAGGTACTATGCTAAGTGCTGGATTACAATAAGAAGAGCAAGAGAGACAGGCCTTACTCTCAAGATGACTCCATCATAATGGGGAAGATAACATGGGGGAGGGAATACTAGAAGGAGGCTTGGGAATGATTGGGAAGTAAGGGAGAGGCCTGGTTTCATGTAAGATTAGGTGAAAACTCAGCTGCCAAAGCCCAAGAACCAAGGGGTAGAGTCCAGTGGGAGGATAGGGAGGAGGAAAGCATCATGGTCTGGAAATACCTGGGAAACGACCTATGGGCTTTTCTCCCTCTTTCTTTGGTCTCTTAGGGGTAGAGGTTTGGTAATGGTACTGCTGGGTCAAATGACATACACAGTTTAGTGACTTTATAGGTAGAGTTTCAAATTGCCTTCAATAGAATGGCTGGACCTCTTTTCAGTACCATCAACAAAGTATTTGTTGCCTATTATCCCCTCCAACAATGATCGTTTTCCTTTTTTTTGGTGTGTATTTTCTTTACCAATCTGATGGGTATAGGGTGGAACCTCAAAACCTCAAAGTCATTTTAATTTGCATTTCTCTAATTATGAATGATTTGGAACATTTTTCAAATATCTATGGATAGATTTCTTCTTTGAGAACTACCTATTCATATTCTGAACCATCTACCTCTTGGGAAATTGAGCTCATATATTTGAATCAGTTCCTCCTGTATCTTGGATATCAGACCTTTATCAGAGAAACCTGTGGCAAAGTGGTCCTTCCCCCCCCCCCAATTGTTTCTTTTCTAATTTTGTACAAACCCTTTCCAGTTTTTATAATCAAGGATGGTCATTTTATTTGTTGTAAAACTGGATTTTCAGCAAGATGTTCAACAGTTTCTCATTGTATCCTTGTGGCCATGATGGGAGAGATGATATAGTATCGTGTGTGTGTGTGTGTGTGTGTGTGTGTGTGTGTGTGTGTGTGTGTGTGTATGTATGTGTATGTGTATATACACATGTACATAGGTAGGTAGATAGATATAGATATAGCTAGCAGGGCAGCTAGTTGGCACAATGGTTAGAGTGTCACACCTAGAGTCAGGAAGAACCCTCTTCTTAAGTTCAGATCTACCCTCAGACACTTACTAGCTATGTGACCCTGGGCAAATCACTTAACCCTGTTTGCCTTAGTTTCCTCATCTGTAAAATGAGCTGGAGAAGGAAATGACAAACCACTTAAACATCTTAGCCAAGAAAACAGGATCACAAAAAGTTGGACACAACTGAAACATCAGAATAACAAATACATATACATACACATACATACATATATACACAGAACACATATATAATAGGTCCTTAAGATGAGTTTTTAATGGATTCATGTCAACCTGGAGGGAAATCTCTAGTAAAATGTCCCATGAATCCATGCTGGGATCTATCCTACTCAACATATTTATCAATGACTTGGACAAAGGCATAGACAGCGTGTTTACCAAATATGTGACTTACAGAAAGCTAGGTCGGACATATTGGATTATGGATTTGGAATCCAAAAAGACCCAGACAGGCTAGAATGATGGGCCCTATCTGACGCGGCCACTGCAATGGTGAGCATGAGACCAGCTCAATACTCTTAACCTGGAGGCGCATTGATGAGGCGGGAGACAGCAAGATAGCAGAAGCTCTGTTTATTAAGTGCTAGTAGCTTTCTTTTATATCCTTAGTAACACCTGACCAAAGCATGATCTCCATGTAATAGCCAAGCACAAAATCTGCTGGACACCTGCAGCCCTTGTGTCAGCGGTATGAGTAGGACTTTTCTCCCAATGAGAGAAGAGCCGAGCCAACCGTGGGAGCTGCGTGTCAGCAAAGGAGAGGTCTTGTGAGACTTCCTTGTTTTTGCCACACAACAGGTTGTGACCCTCAGCTTCGGCCAAGAGAAGCTAGAACTCCCATGGGAGAATTCTCCCAACACTTATCTAATAAGATGAAATTTAATAGTGAAATCTACAAAGTCCCACCTCCATTTGGGTTTGAAAAATCAACTGTCGTTGTCAAAGATGGTAGAAAGGTAGCTAGACAATGGTCCCAATGACAGACTCAGTGGGAATCAGCAGTGTGATATGACAGTTTAAAAAAAAGGGGCAAATATGATCTTAGGCAAATGCATGAAAGATTTGTGATTTCATAAAGGTAGACTTCTGGTGTTGCGGCAATCCTGATCGAAACTGTCTATGAGTAAGTGCTTACAGAGACAGGAAGTTGAATGACTTTCCCAGGGTCTGACAGCCAGCAACTGCCTGGGCTGGATTTGAAGCCAGCTTGCTTTGCTATCCTGCTTCCATACTCTGAGGTTAGGTAGTGAGGATAATCCCATCCTCCTCTGGCCTGTTCAGATCACCTTTAGATTACTGTGTTTGGTTTGGGGGTGTCGAGAAAGTGGATTGTGTGACTGAGTTTGGAAAGGACGTCAACCCAAGGACTTGATGGAAAGAACTGTGAATGTTTACCCTGCGGAAGAGAAACTTTTGGGAGCACATGATAGCTGTTTACAAGTAAGGGCTATCATGTGAAAAGAGAGATTAGACTTGTTTTTCTTAGTCCTCAAAAGGCAAAACTAAGAACAAAGGATGTACTTAGTGCGGAGACAAATTTTGGTTCAGTAAAAGGGCCATTGATTTAGAACAGAAGGGGACCTTAGAAGCCAATCCTCTTTTTACAGATGAGGAAACTGAGGCACTATGGGTCAGTGACTTGCCCAGGGGTCACACAGTAAAGGTGGGATTGAAACCCCAGGGATTTTTGATTCCAAATCCATTCCCTTATCCACTGCCCACTCTGCCACTCGAAACAAATAATTAGATCTGTCTAGCAGTATGGCATGATGGGGAGATCACTGGATTTAGTCAGAGAACTTTGGGTTCAGATTCCTGGTTCTGCTACTTAGTATCTGTATGACTTTGGACAAGTAACTTAACCTCCTGTGCCTGATTTTCCTCATTTGTAAAATGGGAGGGTTGTACTCAATGAATGACAAAGTCTCTCCCACATCTAAGGCTTTGAAGCTATAACTAATGAAATGGATTGTTTTGGACGTTCTCTAGGCCCACAAGTCTCCAAGTGGAAATTAGATGATTACTCATCCGGTTTGTTGTAGAAAGAATTTGTTCTGCTGATCAGAGTTGGACTAGTGACCTCTGAGGCCCCTTCTAGCTCTGAGGTTTTATGATTCTATTATTATTTCATCAGACTTAGAGGGCAAGGGAGAACAGAGCATTCATTTTGACTATGAGCAAGGAAAGGTCAGGATCACAGGGCACTGCTGGGCCTTCTGAAACTTGGGCCTCTGGGCAGCTGAGGGTGGGGATGGAGGAAGACAGGCTGAGGCTCCTGAGGACCTGGAGAAGTAGAGGGACAACACTTCAGTGAGAAACACTGACCTTGGCTGCCAAAGCCATTTGGATGAGCTATATTATATTAACCTTTTAGACCAGCAGATGAGTGGTCAGGTTGAAAACACAAAGCACTACAAGAGACTTAGATGAGTGACTTAAAAGACAATAGATGTTTATTGATGGATACCCAGGAGCAGGTGGTTACTGCAGCCCTGCTGTCTCTTACCACTGACCCTGAGAGACAGCTAAGTACTGCAGTGATTAGAGTGCTGGGCCTGAAGTCCAGAAGACTTGAGTTCAAATTTGGCATCAGACATTTACTAGCTGTGTGACTCTGGGCAAGTCACTTAACCTCTGTTTGCCTCAGGTTCCTCAACTGTAAAATGGGGATAAATGTAGCATCTATTTTCAGGGATGTTGTGAGGATCAAAGGAGATGATATTTGTAAAGCACTTAGCACAGTGCCTGGCACGTAGTAGGCACTTAATTTACGCTTGTTTTCTCTCCCTCTCTCCCTCCCTTCCTCCCTCCCCTTCCTTCCATCTCTGGCCATCTCATTAAGCACAGGTAGCTCTGAGTCTCACTGTCCTGCCCTTGGAAGGATGCTTGGCATGTCTGATATCAAATGCATGGCAAAAGTCAGAGAGTGGCCTAAGAGCTGAATTGGCCCAAGTCCTTCTCAAAGGAGAGGTTTTATCCTCTGAAAGAGGACAGAAAAATAACGGCAGTGCCCTTGTTGCTTCTCCTGGGACAGTCTTTTTTTCCCTCTTTGGTTTAAATGTGTTTTATTTTAGTCACCCCCATGACATGTTTTAAAAAATGATGTCTCAGCTCCAAATAAATCTAGGTAAAAAATAAATGAATAAAGGTCAAGATGACATCAGTTCCTAGGATAATCTTGCAGCAAAGGAAGAAGGAGTCCAGGAGAAACTTGTGACATATCTCTTGGAAGTGTCTACTGTAGCTGAGATAAACAGAACCTCTCCCACCCCCCAACTCATTTTTTGGGTTATGTCCTCTACACCATCCCTGACCTTAGGCAAGTTTCTTCTATGTACTATGCTATCCACTTGGCCACACTCCCTCTCCTAGGCTAAGAGGAAGGTGGGGCCTCCTAATCTATTACATTAGATTAGATGACCTCAAAGTTTTCTTCCAACTCAAAACCTAGGATCCCATGATCCCCCGTTCAGAAAGGGAGAACCTTCTCACAGGGAACCTGTCCTAGGATCTCTAGCCTCCAACTGCTGGGTGAGGGCAGGGCTGAGGCTCAAAGTGGGGCGAAAAGAATATGGGGGTCAGGTTGAGGGGCATCTCTGAATACGGTGGGGTTAGCTGTGGAGGTATGAAGGATGCTGCCCTGGGCAAACTGGCTCTCCTGCTTTGAGTGGGCTGAATTGCTTGAAGATGATGGGGATGGTGAGGGATGATGTCAGAGGCCAGGTGCAGAGCAGATGTCTACCACGGATGTGGGCAGCCCTGGCTTGTCAGGTGCCACTGATTGAGGAGAAAAATCTCTGATGCTTCATTGGATCTCAAGACTATAACTAACACTGCCTGATCCCCATCTATCCACAGCACTAGAATTCTCTGAGGAGGTATTTCTCAGCTCCCTACACCAGCCTACCTCATTCCAGAAACATTACCCTGCTCTTCCTCATGTGTTGGTATCATTCCCCGGGATTTCCTTTTGACTCCGTCTCTAAGCAATTAGAGCAAATGACCATTAGGGTTAGACGATTTCCTCTGAATTAACTAGTTCTATCCCCAGGTGGATTTGGATCCTCCCATTCAGGGTGTTCTGGCATTGCCTACCAACTCCCCTACCCCCAAGATGCCCTCTGTCCCCTGCTTTATGGGAGCTTTCTCTGAATGAACAAATGGCAGGGAGTTACAGGGTTTCTGGAAAGGGAGGATAGCTGGTGATCACACCCAGATGAAATCTGGAGGGGCCTTCCGGGAAGAAAACTCACCCTATGAAAATTTAGGTTTAGGAAACTGGGAATTGGGTGGTTGGCTGGATGTGAGTGTTTACTTAGGGAAATAATGAGTTGTTTTATAGAAGTCACTCCAGGGGATATTTAAATAGCCATCCTCCCTGCTCCATTTGAAGGAGGATTGACTTAATGGGACACCTTACCCAGGTCCCACTTCAGAAGCCTGCCTGGATGTTGTGATGGCCTCCACAATGGCTGGCCCAGGGAGTTGATGGGAAATAGGAAATGTTTATTCCAAGAGCTTGCGTATCTGACTGGAGCTGTGTCTCCAGCCTCTTCATTCCTTTCTGTGTCTTTTTCTCCTTCCTTGAGGCAGCTGGATGACCATAATGGATAGACTTGGAGTCCAGAGGAACTGAGTTCAAATTCTGATTTAGATGCTTCCTAATTGTATGACCTATTTAGAATTATCAAAGACACCAGTTCTATTGAAATGTAGTTGTCAAAATATTTTTTAAATATTGAAAAAGAAATAAGATCAAAGACCCAAGATTATAAATCTCTGGACAAAGCATCTATAGAGGGAATTTTTTTTTTTTGGTTAGGCAATGGGGTTAAGTGACTTGCCCAGGGTCACACAGCTAGTATAGAGGGAATTATAAGGGAAGATATGGGGGCCCTCAGGGATAGGAACTTTCCCAGAGCCTTTGAAATCCTATAACTTATAGGTGATGTTGGAAGGAGGGGATATACCCTATGTTGTAATGGATTGGGACTGGGAGGAAGACTTCACCCTTCACCTAGGGGAAAGGATCTGGGTTATCTTGAAATGAACCTATCACGCTGTTCTGATTCTTTGGAGACAAAGGGCAGAGCTATTCCTCTGGGCCTGCCCAGCAGGTAAGACTAGATCTATTGTAAACTAGGATGATGTGTGACTGGCTGGTCTTGGCTTCCCAAGGGCACAGCTCTCCTTTGTTTCTCAACCATCCAGTTCCTCCTCACTGGGATGCCTGGATGACCACATTATCTTGGATGTCCTGAGGACAGCAGATATCTCCTCCCTTCTTGTCTTTTTGACTAAGTGTGAAGGAGGTGAGCCCAGGTTCTATTCTGGGCCACATCCAAGGATTGGAAGAAAACAGAGTCTGTGTGGCTCAGGAGTCCCATCTCTTCCAGAGACTCCTGGGTCTTGGAGGCCTCTTTCTACCCCTGGGTTCTAGTCCTAAAGTCCTGGCCCCTCCATGTCCAGGTGTCTTTTTCTGGATACCAGAGATGTCTTGATTCTCTCTGCCTGATTTCAGTTGTTCTTCCTTCCCTCCTCTGGTGAGGCTAAGCTTCTCTCCCCTCCTAGCCAAGTCTGAAGAAAGTGATCCCTTGACCAGTGGTCAGTGTCTTAGTCCAGCCCTCCAGATCTCTCTCCATCCCACCCTCTCCTTCCCAAGCCCCCTTGACTTTCTCAGCATCCCACAGCACTTACACATTCATTCCTTTCATTTGCAGCTGTTCTTTATCCTTTGCCCTGGTGCCTTGTTCCCACTTTTGATCTATTGTTTGAGTTGGGACCAGCAATCATTTCCCTTCTCTGTTTCTCTCTTTTGACACTTGCTGCTGAGACAGATAAACACAGCTGTTTAGTAGAGAGGTCCAGAAGTCAACTTCAGGATCCCAGCTGGGGCAGCAAAGAGAGAGGAACACACCGTGGGACTGGGGTTGGGAAGAAAGAGGAGCCCGACTTTCCTGGCACTGGAGGGGAGTGAGAAGGGGCCCTGGGGAGCTCTCTGGAACAGTTGTGCCCTGCAAGGGTTGGGTGACTTGAATAAATCCCATATCCCATCCTTGAGCAGTGACAGGATCACAAGATATTGGATTTGGAACTCAAGGGGACCATAGAAACCACTGAGTCCAACTTCTTCATTTTACAGATGAGAAAACTGATGCAGAGGCTAAGCTAAGTGATTTTCTCTGGGCCACACAGCTACTGAATGTCTGATGTAGGATTTGAACTTGGATCTCTCTGACTCCAAGTCTAAGGTTCTATCCATTGAGTTCTCCCCCCCCCCCCACCAAAGGTATCCAATTCTATGCTAGACTCTAAAGGGGCAACAGGAGGGAAAGAATCTGGGGCTGCCCTTAGGAATTGGAAACACAAGACTGGCATGTGGGACCTTGGGACAACAGTGCATGAATGGAGAGCAGCCTTTTCTAATTTCCTTTGGTTGGGGGAATACTTTGAGGCTTGAAATATTCTGGAGGCACCTACACATGCTGTTCTGAGGGGCTGAGGGGTGTGGAAAAATGACTGGATAGTAGGGGGCTGGGGAAATTTAAGAGAAAAATAAGGAAATTAAGTTTATTTGTATATTTTAAAAGTACATCATCAGTGTTCATTCATCAGTCCATTTGTTGGCTTGTTTATTTATTTATTAATTAATCAATAAACGAATGAGTTTCCCAATGCTGATTGACAAGGAAGCTTTGAGCAGCTTCCATTTCTGACTCCAGATGCTTTGACCCCTTTGGACTTCCTCTTCCTCTCCCCTACTCCCTGGGCCTCCCCATATTGCTGCTGAACCTGACTGGCTTTAGCTGAGCTCCTCAACTCAAGGGACCCATCACCCTTCACCTCCCTAGTAGCTGGGACTGCAGGGGTGAGCCATCACATGCTCAGGATTTTTGAGAGGTTTATATAACTTAATGCTCCACTGAAGTCCTACCCTGGTACTTGTGATGGTGAGTTGATCTTGGATTCTCAAGAGTGGCACCTATGGAATGCATGCTCTTGTAGATTTTACCAAGCTAGACAGTCTCCAAGTATGGCTCACCAATGAGTTGCAGGTCTGTGGTGCAAGGAACAGCCTTGATAGGTAGGGCAAGGTTCATCATGAGAAGGTTGGACACCAGGAAATGCCTTTCTTTGGCTCCTTTGAGATGTAAGGCGCTTTACATGTATTATCTCATTTGATCCTTACAACCATCCTGTGAGATATGTGCTATTATTGTGCTCATTTTACAGATGAGGAAATAGAGGCATTGGGCACCCTAGAAAGAACAGAGGCTCTAGAGTCAAGAAATCTTGGTTTTTCTTGTTTTTTAATCCTACCCTTGGTGTTTACCATCTGAGTGACCTTGGACAAGTCTCTTAATCATCTATCTATCTGTAAACTAAGAGGGTTGAACTAAACAATCTCTAAGGTCCCTTCCAGGTTTAGGACCCTATGATCTATGAACCTAGGTTCAAATCCCAACTCCAATACTAAACATGACCTTGGACAAGTAACAACCTCTTCAAGCCTCAGTTTCCTCATGTGCAAAATGAAGGGATTGGATTAGAAGGCCACTGAATTTTCTTCCATCTTTCCATCTTTTGTGGAGCAGATAGATGCCTACCAACAAGAAGACAGACCCCCAAGTGCTGACCCAACATTCAACACATCTGCCATGTGTTGGCAGGGCCAAGGGACACTCAAGACAAGGGCCCAAACTGAATGTTTAGGAGAACCTCACCTAGGAAGGAAGGGTTTCTAGGTCCTTTCCAGGATATTCTGAGACAGTTCAGAGGAAACCTACCCACAACTCCTCAAAGCCACTTCCCTCTCAGAAACACAGAATTTTAGAGTTGAAATTTGAAAATTGGCTGTCTAGGCTAGACTGAATGATTGAGTCCTTGTCTGAAAGCTCCATATCACAAGTCCCAGCCCAGTTGTCATTCTCTCTTTCCCACTCACCTTCACTAGCCCAACCCCACCAAGGGAGGGGGCTCCCTCCCCTTCCCCTTGCTTCCCAGCTCCCCCTTACAGCTTATCTTTCTTCAGCAGAATGTAAGATCCTGAGAGTAGAGTCCATCTTGTTTTCATGTTTCTATATCTCCAATGCTTAGCACATTCTCAGTGCCTGGGACATAGTAATGTTTAATAAATGTTTCATCTTTCTCTTTTTCTCTCCACCTCCCACTTCCCTCGGATGCTGTGACCTTGTATGAGTCCTTCAGTTCTGGGACTTAGAGGTGCCCTGGAGAAAGACTAAAGGAAGCTTCCTTAGCTCACTCCCTATGAGGATGGGACAGTGTTCTCAAACAGGATGGGGAGTGGGCAGAATTAAAGGCTTCTCTCTGGAGACTAAGCCGATCCCAGACCTTTCAATGGGCACACACATACCTCTAAGCTTCCAGGCAAGAGGGCACCTCTCACCAACTTCTGCACTTAATTTCTTCATTCATATAGTGCTTTTCAGAAGGCATTCACATCCATTATTATCTATTAAGTCAGGACAATAGCCCTTGTTATTTTCTCCATTTCACCAAAAAGGCATTCTGGGAAGTGAATTGACTGAGACTTAGGTTTCTGATTCCAGTGCCCATCCCTTCCCACCACACTAAGTGTAAAATGAAGGGGTGGGATCGGAAGTCAGCTAAAATCCCTTAAAGAGATTTTAGGATTAATAGCTGGGAGGGACCTTAGGGATGGTCTTGTCCAATCCCCTTTTAAAGAGGGGAAACTGAGGCCCAGAAAGGAGTGACTTTACATAGGGAATAAGGATCATTGATTTTGACCTGAAAGGGACCTTGGCAGCCTTCTGGTCCAATTCCTTCATTTTGTAGATGAAACTGAGGCTCAGATAGGTTAATGATTACATCTAAAGATGGAAGAAACCTCAGAAGCTATCTGATCCAGTTCTTTGCAGATGAGGAAATTGAGACTGATAGAGGTTAAGTTACTTGTTCAAGGTCACGAAGAACCTGGGTTTGAATCATGCTGTCTAATAAATGACAGAAGCACCATTCAAACCCGGGCCCTTTGACTCCAAATCTAACACTTTGCAATGGACCATGCTGCTCTGCAAGCTCTGAGGTTTTATGTGTCTCATAAAGCCTCCCCAAAGGACAATGCCCTTTTGGAAACCCCAGTGTTTGGGCTGGGGGTGGAAGGTGTGGGGGTCATGCATCATTTTTCAGGGGAGGATGGAGGTGTGGGTAGATAACTGGTGATGCTGGCTCTGGGGAGAGGACATACTATAGGGTAGGTCCTGGCCAGCAGCCACCCTGTGGATCCTCCTCCCTGCCTCCCCCCCCCCATTATTTATTCTGGGAGCTTTTAGCTGCTACTTACTCAGCCACTAATGCGTCAGGTTCAGGAACCAAGGGGGAGGGGGGGCTGTGGTGCCAGACTGTGCTTCTTTTAGACACACTCTGTCCCAGCCAACCGAGGCCCCAGGGAGAAACCTGGTCCATCGGAACTGGAGGGGAAGGGGGCAGGGGAGGCGAAAGGTGTGTGAGATGCGAGGCAGGAGATACAGCCATGAATAGCTGGGCCTCCTCAGGAAGTGGGAGGGGCTGTGGAGGTGATGCCCGCAGGAAAGTGAGTTCAGACTTTGAATGATGGATTTTCTTTAAGGCTCTGTGCCTTCGGGCAATTTCCTGGCCTTCCCTGGGCTTGGGTTTCCTGGTCTGGGCACGTTGGTAAGTAGGAGAAGGTCTGACATTGATTATGGAGCTGTCTGCTGGGCTCCCATCTTGCTGATCGATGTAGGACCACTCATCTCTCAGCTCCCTAGTACCCAGCCCCACACTCTTTGCCTTTCTCACCATCCCCAGGATTCTTGCTATACCACGCTGCCCGAAGCTGCCTTAGATGCAGAGAGTGGGTGGGGTTCATAGATATTGGGGCTCTGGACTCTCTTGAGGCTTTTGCCTTCCATTGTCCCTGGGCTCTTTGGGGCATCTCAGTGTCACTAATGCGACTTCCACAGGGGGTCCTTCATGGAGTCCTAAGGGTCTGTAATGGTAGCCAAAGGATGGTTTGGCCTTGTCCTTCCCCAGCTCTTGTCTCTGTCTCTCTTTCATCCACCTTTCAGAATTCTCATCCTTCAAGTTCAGCTTGGGCACCGGCTCCTCCATGAAACTTTCCTTGATTCCCCCTTAACTGAGAATATTTGCTCTCCTTAAATATTACTGGAAGATCTTGTCTGGATTTTCTCTTTGTCTCCATTACTTTCAAGCATTATGATTACCTGTAGACACGCTGAATCTCCCTCAGGGAGACATTTGATGAATTGAATAGTCGCTTGAAGCCAGGGCTCTGCTCCCTGCTCTTGGAGAAGCTTAGACTATCAGAGCAAGAGAGTTGGCCTTTATGGGGTCCTTAGAGAACTTCTTGTTCAATATCCCCCACCTTCATTTTATAGATATGGCAAATGAGGCCCAGCACCTGATTCAAGGTTATACAACTAGTTAAGAAGGAAGGAAGAAAGAAAGAAGGAAAGAAAGAAAAAAGAAAAAGGAAGGAAGAAGACAGGAAGGAAGGAAAGAAAGAAAAAGAGACAGAAAGCAAGAAAGAGAAAAGGGTTCAGAGAATGGAAGTGATTTACTTGTGGTCATATAATCAGGATCTAGGATTAGAACCCGAATTTCTTGGCTCCCAGTCGAACAATCCTTCCACTCCACCATTCTATCCTCAACTTTTCACTAACTCTCTATCACTTACAGGACAAATGCCACACTCCTTAACTTGGCCTTCTATAATGCCTCCCTATTGCCTGCTTTCTCTACAGTCTGGTCTCAATTCACCTTTCTCATCTTTTCTTCTATATTAATATGAACCCTCCATTCTGGCAGAGTTGGTCTTTTCACTACCCTAGGAATGCAGCCTGCATACTCACTGCCTGCTCAGAGCATTGTTCATGCCCTCCCCTCTCTCCCACCTCCTATTGAAAGCCTTTCCATCCTTCCCAACCCTTTGGATTCCTGGGGAGGCAAAAGGGAAAATGGTCAGGAATTTGAGACTTTGCTCCCTTGACCTGGTCATAAGAGTCATAGAATGTCAGATCTGGGGGGAGGGGCCTCAGAACATAGGACATAAATATAGAATGCCCCAACTTCAGAGGGGCAACAAGCAGACCAGCTCCCTTATGTTATTATTATTAATAATAGCTAACTTTTATATAGAGCTTTAAGATTTAAAAAGTGCTTTACATGTGTTAGCTCATTTGCCATTTATTATCAAGAATAGCAATTAAATAAATTCTATTAATAATAATATGACATATATAGTACCTTAAGATTTAGATAATGCTTTCCATGCATGATCTCATTTGATAATTTGAGGTAGGTATTATGATTGTCCCATTTTTATAGTTGAGGGAATGAAAGAAAAAAAAAGAAAAATGAAGGAAGAAAAAAGAAAGGAAGGAAGGAAGAGAAAAGGGCTTGTGGAAGAGAGATAAAGTCACTTGCCCAAAGTCACATAGTCAGTCAATGACAAGTCCAGGAATAAAATCCAAATCCTCTGGGTCCCCGGTAAGCCTGAGCCTTCTCGTTTCCTCTGGACCGTGGTTGACTGAGGTCCAATAGTAAGGACAGAAACCACAGTAGTATTGGTCTATTTATTTCTCTGAGTTTCTGAGGTGATTTCTTCCTCTGTGCTTTTACCAGTGAGGTGGAGGGAGTGGGAAGAGCAGGGATCTAAATTTAATAACTAATAAAAACCCAGCCCCTGTCAGCGCCACCAGAGAGTGATCAGCAGGGCACAGTAAATGGTAATCAGCAGCAGCAGCAGCTGACGCCCTATCTATCTAGCTATCCTTTCAGGCTCAGGGTTCCCTCCTTGTAGATGGTGAGGTCCAGGTGGCAGATGTCTGGGGCTTCCCTCCACAACCAAGGGGGCTTCGAAGGACTCCTGCAGCTCCCTGGTATTTTTGCCCCTCCCTCAGAAGGATGAGGCCAGCTGGGTTTCTTGGTCCCGGGGATTTCTGGCTCCCCTGCTGCCCTCCTCTTCACTTGGGCTCCAGGCAGATCACCCAGAGTGCTGATGGCAGCACCCCCCTCCTCATCCCCGAAATGAACAAAGCCGCTCATTCTTGCATTCATCCTGCGGCTGGACGCTTCTGTAGGGAACAATTGGGCCTTTTGAGCTCTGGCTGGTGGGGTGAACAGGGGCCCAGAGCAGAGGATGAGCTGGGGCTCTTGTTCACTCCTCGCCCCCTTCCCCCAAACTGGTGTCATCTCATCTCCTGCTTCCCTAGGACATGCTGCCTTTCCTCCCATCAACAGGAAGCCTTCCTGGATTACCTCCGCCTCTTCTTCCCATGCCGATGGTTGAACCAGGATTCATAGGATCATAAATATAGAGCCAGACGAGTCCTTTGAGGTGATCTAAGCCAACTTTCTCTTTTTACAGAAACTGAGGCCTAAGGCTGAGCTATTTGCTCAAGATCATTCAGGGAATAAGTAGTGAAGGCAAGATTTGAATCCAGCTCTTCTGGGTTCATATCCAGCCCTCATTCTACTGTGAAACCTGGTTTCCGGTTTTCTATCAACAACTGAAGAGTTCTGTGACCTTGAGCAATTCACTTAATCTCTGTGGGTCTCAAGTTTCTCATCAGTGGGGTTAATGATGCTTGCCCTGCCTACCTCACAGGAGTGTTGTGGGACCCAGTGAAGATAATGGAAAAGCTATGAAAAGTGTAAGGCTATTTCAAGGTATTATTAATATTATTGTTCCTTTATCCCAAATCTCCTGAGTGGGATGGTCTGTACCATATTAATTATTATCTGCTGGTGTTCTTATAGCATTTCTGGAGGTGGAGCCTGGCCTCGTCATAGGAGGCTCTCTGAGTTTGGGGGTCTATGTGTTTTCCTCCCTCTGTCTCCATTGTCTAACCCAGGGCTTAATAATGCCTGGGCCACAATATGGGGTGGTGGGAGCAGGGTTGGGGGTCAAAACCTGCTTTGGAAGTCTTGGGCCTGGGGCAGGTTTGGAGGTTGCCCTTAGGGTCAATCACCGCTTAAGATGTGATAAGCTTTTGGAAATGCTCCCAGGGAATGGTCCAATATCTCCAAGATGTGAATTCAGCTGTTTTTTAACCTGGCCTTAGTGGGGCAGAAGGATGAGCCTACTCTGGGAAGACATTTAGTAAGGGCAGAAGAGGGGGGGCACACAGACAGTCTGGATCCCAGGCCAGGCTCCCAGGGGGCCAGTGTGGAGGGAACTTGTGCCTCAGCATGGTGAGTGGATGAAAGTGGAGATGGCAGAGAGCTGAGTCAGGAAACCCAAAACCTTCCAGTATAATTTTGCCCTCCAAGAGGGAAGGAAAGGAGAAGTTCTGTGCTGAACTGCCTAGGGCTTCCAATCCATGAGAGGCCCTCAATTTGGGTGAAGCCTAGGACCTTGCTAGGTGCCCTCAAGGGATCCAGATTCTTCTCTTGGGAGGAGGAGAAAACCAAAGACTTAATAATCTAGTCCCCAACCCCCTGCCCCATTTCTTAACATTTGCAGAACTTCAAACAAGGGCTTGTGGGGGTTGGGGGGCATGAAGCAACAGGCCAGTGACCTTGAGTGTTTTTCTTTTCCTCATTGTCCTTTAGCTACTGACTCAGCTCCTTAGCTCACATACCCTCTCACCCAACCAAGGAAGGAGGAGATTCACCCCGGAGCACAGACTCTAAAGAGAGGAGATGTTGTTGATTCTTGGAAAGACTTGGGCTGGGTCCTAGTCCTAGCTGTCGGTTAGATTGCAGTAACCTTGGGCAAATCACCTAAACCTCAGGGCCTCAGTTTCCCCAATTGTAAAATGAGATTGGACAAATTGGCCTCTGAGTTCCCTTTCAGCACTAGAGTTGTGCTCCTGTGACTATTTGACCTGTAAGGCATCTGTCAGCAGTGATAATGGATGGATTGATGGGCCTGGAGTCAGGTAGACCCAAGTTCAAATCCAACCTCTGACAATTTTCTTAGCTGTGTGACCCCAGCAAGCCACTTAGATAATATTTGTGAAGTGCTATATGAATGGTAGTTATTATTATAACTATTATTTACAGTCTTCTGTAACTTTGATTCCTAGGATTTTATGAGATGAGTCCTAACAGGGTCTAGAGGTCAATACCTCAAGTGATGTAAAAGTGGGAGAAGGGAAAGGAAGTGGGGAGAAGTTCTAGGAATTGGGATGGGCTGGAAAGGACCTTTGTGGCCATCTCATCCAACCCCTTCTTTTCACAGATGAGGAAAGAAGACCGGAGTGGAGGAAGTGGTTTGCTCAGAGAGCTAGGAAGCACACTTGTTTGTGAGAAGAATGGCATTGTGGCAATTTTCACATCTTCTAGGTCTCATGGCGGACTTCTTTGAAATGTAGCCCAAATGACAGGGGATTCCAATTGTGTCAGCAGGGACTTGGGTCGGACCTCAGGAGTATCAAGGCTGTTGAAAGCAAGGGACTGAGGAGTCTCTTGTCTGTCCAGGCTGGGGTTCATCTAACTGGCCACTTGCAGTCTGATGCTCTGCTAGCCTCAACCCCAACACGACTGATTCATATCCGGACCTCATGGGACCACTGAGGTTGCGAGAGCGGCTTTTTGCCCAGCCAGGGTTGGTGCTGGGGCTGGTGGCCAGGTCAGGACTCAGTGGGTTCTGAGAGGAGTTGCTTGCCTGGGTATACCCTACCTACCTCTACTCCCTGACCAGTGGAGAAGTTATTCTATTACTATTAGCTACGGGGATGTCTCGGGTGACTTTGTTCCTAAGATTCCAAGGAGCCCGGTCAATATGGACCCCTTCTGGGGCCCGAATCTCTACCTAGGTCTGACTATACCCCTGGAAGAGCTGGTGACGGCCCACAGGCTGTGCTTCCTGGTCCCTCAGAGGGTTGCCTTTCCCTGAAAATTCCTCCCCACCCTCTGCTGAGGCCTGAGATCCCTTTCTCAGAGGAGAGAATAATCACTTGGGTGAGTCACCACCTCCCTGGGCCTCCGTTGCTTCATCTGTAAAATAAAAAGCTTGGTCCTAGTGACCTCTAACACCCCTTGCATGTTTAAGTCTGTGATCTTGTCATCTTTTGTTCATAGAGAAGTATTATTCCCATTGCACAGATAAGGAAACAGGCTTGGTGAGTTGGAATGATTTGCCCAAGGTTGTAAGGCTGGCCAGTTTGAGACCCGGGACTCTGGACTCCAAGCCTGGTCTCTTTCCCCCCAAGATGCTGCCTGTTCAGCTCTCAGCTCAGGCTACATTCTGAAGCAAGGAAGATACATTTTCTCCCTAGAGGCAACGAATCTACTGTTTCCTCCTTGGTCAGAATCTTCCTCTGCCCAGTCAGCCCTTCTGCCTTTAAAGGCACAGGCAGTCACTCTGGTGACCCTGGCCCTGCTTCAGGAGCCTTGGAATAACAAATGTCTTGTGAACCCTCATCAATCTGCCTGGCAACCAATAAGTCTACTGAGGACTCTTGTCCTCTCCCTATCTCCTTTCTTATCCTCAGCTTTGTGTCAGGCCTTGTGGGAAAGACAGGAGGAGGGGGGGGCCCAACTCCCACCGTCTGGGAGTTCTCAGTCTGGTTGGGGGACGTGACCAGGCCTTGGAACATAATGAGGACAATTGGAGAGCAGAAGGATCATGTGTGAGTCTGGTATTTATGCAGGCTCACAAAAGGTGGGAGAAGTCAGGAGAGGCTCCCTAGAGGAAGTGGGACAGAGAAGGGGGAAAATCTGGGCCAAAGCAGCCTCCTGGATCATTAGTAACTTGAATCCTTGAAGTGGGCCCCAGGACCAGTGCCATCTCCCCAGTGGCCTCTAGTGATGGTACACCCCAGCCCTGAGACTCTCCAGGATACAATCCTCCCACTCTTATTTCTTAATTAATTCAATCAAACTGGGGTTTGGAACTTGGAAGATCAGAGACCATTCTGCCCTATGTGGGGGGCACAAGGAGCCAGGGTCACACAGTAGTTTAGGGGAATGATTGAAGTGGAGACCTAGAACTGGGGGGCAGTGGTTCAGCCAGGGATGGAGGGGCAACAGTGTCTGGGTGCCGCAGGTGACCCTGAAAAACAGCTCCTCTTTGCTCCAGTGGGAGGGTGGTAGAGCCTTTGACTGCATCCTTAACAGAAGCTCTCTTGTTCCCTCACTTAACAGCATCCACAACCCCCTCCCATCCTACCTCTCCCCTTACAGAGGGAAAGCCTGTCTTCTCCAGGCTTGAGGAAGTCATATCTTTTGTGATGTCTCCCTCCTTCCCCCCTCCATAACTGTTCCCCCATAGTCCATATGTTGTGGGGGAGGGGAGAGGACTTGGGGGAGCATCTGTGGGCAGGCTGGCACCGGCTGCCATCTCTCTGCTTGGCATTCGTGCTGTGGGTACCGTCTGGGCCGACGGGCCGTCTCCAGGGAGGCTTTGGATAGGAGGGGAGAAGGCTGACAGGCCTTCTGGCTGGCTGATGGGAGTCCCAGAGATGGGGATGAATGCTTATGTGGTCTCTGTGTGTGTTGTAGACATTCCTGGCCTTGGAGGTGGCCCAGTGCTGAACACTGTGATTGGAAGCCGCCAGAGGTCAGGCTGAGTGACTTTCTTTGTGCTGCATGGTGCCCAGCACCCAGAGAGCAGGTTAGGCAGTTTTCCTTACTTTGGAGGATTCCAAGAACAGCTCTTAGGACTAATTAACCTTCCTAGATAATACTGAAGATATAGGTGGTTATCAGGCTAATCTTAAAAAACAAGACAACAACAAAAGTATTTCCTGACTGCTCTTTCAAGGCACTGATCTCGTATGTTGTTCCTCCCCTCCCCTCTCCCTAAAGAATCTATAATGGTTCCCTATTGCCTACTTTCTACTCCATGGTTTGACCTTCAAGGCTCCATCCTCCTTCTCTACTGTTCTCCAACACATTGCCCTCCCCCTCTCTGTTCTCTAGTTTCCTCTCTGTTCTGTATACATACTAGATTCTTTCTCACCATCGCACCTTTGCCTATGCTGTTCTCATCATCCAGTATGCTGTTTCTTCTCTTTGATGATTTAGTAACAACAACAACAACAATAATAATACACATTTATATAACACTTGCCAAAGTACTTTCTTTACTGCCATATAAAAGAATAAGTTTCCCAATCCCAAAGGCCCATAACTAGCTAGGGGCAGACCCAAGGGTCAAACCCAGGCCTCTTGGCTACATGAGGAATAGTTTCTTAAACATTGGAGGTGTGGGAAGTGGAATGGTGAGATGACCCCTCGGTCAACAGTGGTTGTCAAGTGAAGGCTCGATGACTATTTGTCAGGGATGCTGTAGAAGGTATTTCTGCTCAGGCGTGGGGCGATGTCAATGATCTCTGATGTCGCTTTCAATCGTGAGACCCTATAAACTAGATTGTGCAGTGTACTATGCCGGTAGTATGGGAGAAAGAGAACTGGGCTGGCTGACTGGAGACCTGTATTCTGAGTCTGGCTCTGCCACCAACTGGATGGTCAAGATCAAACCATGTCTCTTCTCTGGGCTTTGGTTTTGTATTAGAGGGTAGATAAATGATTCCCAAGGTCCTTCTCCTAGAGGCAGCAGGGTTACTGGATAGCAAGCCGGACCTGAGTCAGGGGGACCTGGGTTCAAATCCTCTTCCTCCTCTTCTTTTTCCTTCTCTTTTTCTTCTTCTTCCTCCTTCTCTTTTTCCCTCTTTTCCTTTTTTTTCTTCTTCTTCCTCCTCTTCTCTCACCACCACATTTAAGCATTGGCAATTCACTTAGCCCTCTCAGCCTCAGATAACTCTCAAAGACTTGTCTACTACATCATTTACAACTTTCTATAGAGGAAGGATTAATAGAGTTTCCAAAGTCACTCCCAGCTGTGCCTGTAATTCTGATGCCTACCAATTCTTGAGGGCCTCTGTTCCTGCCTGGAATTTTCCTTGACCACTCTGAACCTTATTCATCTATTTCCATGAACTTGAACAACCCTTGAATCTGAGGCCCTCACTTTTTTTTTTCCCTATGTACTTTAGCACAATGCCTGGCATACAGTAAGTGCTCAATAAATGCTTTATCTCTTGCTATTATCACTTACAATCTTCCAGTTCATAGGATCATAGATTTAGAGCTAGAAGGGACCTCAGGCCATCTAGTCCAACCTCCTAATTTTACAAATAAGGAAACTGAGGCTCAGAAAAATTAAGTGAATTTTCTAGGGCTTCACAGCCAGTAGGTGTCAGAAGCAGGATTTGAACCCAGGTTTTCCTGGTCCCTCTAAGTCCAGCATTCTTCCAGGGCCATCTGCAATCATCCTGATCTATATCTGGCTGCTGGACCCAGGTGACTCTGGAGGAGAAAATGAGGTTGGTGACTTTGCACAGCCCTTCCTCACTCAAATCCAATTCACTTGGGGGTCATGGCATCACCTTCTTGATGTCATGATCCTCTTCAGTAATGAAGGACAAACAATAACAACAAATCCAACATTGTATACATTATACCACGGGTGAATATTCTTTCCCCAACAGCACCTCAGGCATCTTCTCCTTTAAGCAGACCTGAGCACACAAGAATGCTTGTTTGCTGAATGGCTAGGAGGGGAAAACTCGGTGTCAGGAACCTTGGGGATGAGAGAGACAGGGCAGTAGAATGGAAAGAATGCTGGCTTTGGAGCTAAGGGGCCGAGGTTGAATCCTTCAGGAGCTCTGTGACTTTGTGCCGATCGATCGCTTCCTGATTCTGAGACTCATCCCAGGAGACCTGGAAAGACTGATTTCTAAGTTGCTTCCAGTTCTAACCTCCCAGGTTCTATGATGAGATGCAGCAGTTCAAGGTTTCCCAAAGACGGTTTCTTTGTTATGTAACCTGCTGGCTGGAACTGCTGTCATTCCCTCTGCTTCCAGAAGCTAGTGGGATGTCGCTGACGGGGCCTGCCTGGAGGGAGCTTAACCCGCGCTCCAGGAACTTGGGGTTTTTAAAAAATATTTTGAAAACTTCATTGAAATAGAATTAGGTTCCTTTGTTACCCCATGTATTTTATTTGATGCATTTGAGAAGGGGTCTATAGGCTTCATCACATATTGGTACAGAGAGTCCGCTACCTTGTCTCTGAAATGATTGCCCGTTTATACTGTATAGAGCTTATACATCATTGTTTGTATGTTGTTTCCCTCGTTAGATTGTGAGCTCCCTGAGAGCAGAGATCCTGTTTTATTTCTCTCTTTGTATTTGCAGCACCAGGCTTATGGCAGGGTACTTGTTAACTGACATGACAGAAAAAAGGTTAAGAACCCCGGACCTAAATTAATTTTTGTAATGCACTTAGCACAGTGCCTGGTACATAGTAAGTGCTTAATAAATGCTTAATTCCTTCCTTCCCTCTTTCCTTCCTTCCTTCCTAAGAGTAACCCAGAATCTCAAACAGCAGGCAAAGACAGTCCCAAGGATGGACAGCGGCCTCTTTGATACTGTGTTGGTCTGTACTGGGAGAATTAGAGGAAGAGAAATGTCCCCTGCCCTTGGGGAACTGCATGAAGAGGAAAGACATGGCCTCCCCAGGAAAGTCAGATGGAATCAATCGGTGAAGGCTTCCTGAGGAATGATATGTGAACAGGGTTCAAAACACATCTCTCCTCAATGAGGGATGGGACTGATGTGAGGTGGGGGAGGGGATGCACCATTTGTCTTCCCCCTTGGCTTTGTGATACTCGATCCCCTCTCTCTCCTTTCTTCCTCCCTTTAACCTGTCTCTTCTTCTCTGGTCTCTGCAGGGCAGGAGAGCTACAGTTTCCCAGAGCCCGAGCCCCACACGGTGCTGTATCACGAGCTGGGCAGCAACTCTGTCGTGGTGGGAGGACGAGGGAAGCTCTATCATTTTGATTTCATCCAGGGGAAAAATGCCTCGTTAAGGACGGTAAAGGCTCTGCTCCCTCCCCCTTGTCCAGGGCAAGTTAGAATGAGCCTTTCTCTTCTTTGACCCCCAATCTCTACCGCCCACTCCCAGACAACCCTGCCATCTTCTCCTCCAGCTTCTGCAGCTCTGAGTGGCCCACTCTGGGCACCTGGAAAGCACAGGCCTCCTGCTGTTCTCACCTCTTCCTTCTCTCTCTCTATTCCACCTCTCCTCCTTATCCTCTTCCCTCTTCTCTCCTCAACCCTTATTCCCCTTCCCTCTTTTCCCTCTGCTCCATCCTTCTTTTCTTTTCCCTTTCTTCCTTCCCACTTCTTTCCTTCTGCTTTCTTCTGTTAGTTCCCTTCCCCTCCTCTTTCTCTTTGTCTCTCACTTTTTTGGGCTTTTTTGTTTCAGCTCACTATCTTCTCATCTCCTTTTTCTTTTTATCCCTGTCTCCCTCCTGTCTTCCCGTTCTTTCTGTCCCCCTTCTCCTTCCTCTCTTCTCTTCCCCCCTCCTTTCCTTTCCTTTCCCTTCTTCCTTTGCTTCTCTTCCTTTCCCTTCCCTTCGCCTCCTATCCCTTTCTTCTCTCCCTGTCCTTTCTTTCCCTTCTCCTCTCCCTACAACCTTTCCTCTCATTCCCTCCTTCCCCTTTCTCCTCTCCCTCTCCTCTCTTTCCTCTCTTTGTCCTTTCCCCTACCTTCTTTCCCCTCTCCTGTCTCCCTACAACCTTTCCTCTCTTTCTAACCTTCCCCTTTCTCCTTCCTCCTTCCTCCTCCAGGAAGGGGAAGATCAGATGAATGTTTCTCATCTGTGCCTCTGCCAAAACCCCTGAAGGTTTCCACAGTTGGTGGGGGAGGGGAGGGTGAAACATCTCACTTCTAAACCCTGGGCCTCTCTGTTCCCTTGGGAGTTGGGAATTGGGTGGGGGTGGAGGTGAGGGTGGGGATGGCTTGGCTTCCCCTCCCTGCTCCATCTGTCATAAATGGTTCTCTGAGAGTAGAGCCCTGAACAATAGGCCAAATGGAGGAGCCTGGGGGTGGAAACTGCCTGATATAATTGCACTTAACAAACATTAGCTAATGAGTCCCACACCTCTTCTGGTGGAAAGAGAGCCTTAATCTTGGCGGCCTGGGACCTGGGTTCCAGTCTCAGTTTAATGAGTGACTCATGGTGACCACCTCTAGGGAGAAATCGCTGAGTGCCTCTGGACCTCAGTTTGCCCCCCTGGAGAATGAGATTGGGCCTCCTTTCCTTCGGAGAAAGAGGGAGATCCCCAGTGTGAAGGAGTGCTTTGAACCAAGGAGCTAAAAATGTTCATGTTAATAGGTCTTCCTGTTTACCAAGGTCCCTCCTTTTCCTCAGTGACCCCAGGGAGGAGAAGGCTCTCTTGTTTCCTCAAGAAACACAGAAAGGAAATTGGGGCTCTGCCCTCTGGGAACTCTGGGGTCTGGGACAGGTGGAGTCTCAGGGTCTACTCTCAGAGCTTTGACGCTAATGGGGAGATTGGCACTGAGAGGCAAGGGGCTTGCTTAGAATCAAAGAGACATTGAAAAGACAGGAAACCCTGTAGTTTGTGGCTACTTCCATTCCCCAGAGATCTCTTTCCACCCCCAGTTAGGTAACTTGTTCAGAAAAGCAAGAGCACCTCTCCGGGTTGGGGTTGAGGGGATGAGAGAGCTGTGTCTGGGATTCAGACCTAAAACTATGGGGCTGTCTGTGCTCTGACCATCAGATAACACTGCCCCTCCTTCTTGATCACTTCAGTATGGGCCAATGTTACCTTTGTTCTCTTTCTCTGACACAGGTGAAATTCGATCCCAATAAATTGTTCTGCCAGAATCAGTTGGTAAGTAAGCCTGGGTCTTATAGGTTATGTGGGTAGAGAGGGGTGGCCCTAGGAGATGAGCCTCAGCAGCTACCTTCCTACTTTTCTCAGCCTACCTGGTTGCTGTTGGGATGGGGAATAGCCTATCCTGTTGCTACTGGAGCAGGGGAGCCCTGTTCTTTGCCCCACCTCTGGGGGTAGGTGTCCTTGGCAAGGAAGGGAGCAAATTGCTGGAGAAATGTGTAGCAGTTGTCAATGTGGAGAACTGTGGGAAAAGAATCCAAGGGCCTTCTTCTATGAGGTATCCTGGATCTTTTCCTAGTGGTAAAAGAGGCCTTGACTCTTGCTCCATGGCCTGGTCCCCTGAGGATGGGGCTAGATAGGTGTCTTAGGATAGGATATGAGATACCTTTTGTTTTTTGCTTTCCATGCCTGGTATAGACAAGGAAGAGTAAACTGTCTGCCTCTTTGTCTTTCTGTCAGCCCTTTGGAGGCGTAATCTTATAGAATCTTATAAGTGGAAAGGGCCAGGGAGCATGAATCTTCATTACAATCTCTCTGACCAGTAGCCATCTAGCCTCTGTTTAGGCACTTCCTGTGACAGAAGAATTGCTGTCCCTAGATCCTACTTTTTGGACCAGCTCTAGTTAAGGAAATGATCCCATTTTGTTCATCACAGAACAACCCTCCACGCAGTGCAGGAACCTCCTCTATGGCAAACCTGCGATCATCCTGCCTTTGTTCCAATACTGCTCTGTTACCCAGGAACTAACTCCCTCTCCCACACAATAGTCCTTTCCATTGTTAGATAGTTCTGACTGTTAGGAAATTCTTATGTTGAATAGAAACGCACTTCCAGCAAATTAGGTCTTCTCTCTGGACTCATGGTTTCGGGCCCCATTGTCTGGGTCCCTTTCCCTTGATTGATGCTTCCCCCTTTGGGGTGCTTACTGTTTTGTGTCAACCTTAAAACTTCCACGCTTGTTTTATCTTTGCTAGGACTGTCAGAACTACATCACCCTTTTGGAGAAGCAGAAAGAAGGCTTGCTTATTTGTGGGACCAACGCTCGCCACCCTAGCTGCTGGAATTTGGTGAGGCCACCCTCCCACCTTCAGCCTGGGGCGGGGGTTGGGCTCTGAGGAAAATTTGGCCCATCCTAGCCAAAGAGGATGCAGGAGAGTGGGGGTCAAGGTCAGGGGAGTGGGGCTTGGCTGTGTTCTGACATCCTTCTGAGGAATGACCAGTCAGCATCATGTCGGGAAACAGAAAGAAGAAAAAGAGTTCCTGTTATATGAGACTTCAGTCTGAAGGGAAAGGGGGGAGAGGACAATTATATGAAACAAATATGAGCACACACTCACGCACACACACACATACCCCAGAGACATGAGAGGACAATTTAATCTAGGCCAAGTGTATTAATAATGAGGGAATATGAAGTGAGCAGGAGTTGGGGGTTTGATGAGTTTTGAGGGAGCAGAGGAGCATGGATTGGCAGAGAGGAGAGTGGAGAAGGGTCTTCAGGTGGGAGGCTCAGGGAAAGGGATGGAGGGCGGGGGACTGAGCAAGAACCCTCATCCTTCATAGACCTGAAGAGCAAAGTGGACTTTGGCAGGTCCAGGCTGACCCTGCCTGTTCTTTCTCTCCCAGAATAACAAGAACCTTACTCTGCTTGGGGAAAGACGGGGCTATGCTCCGTTTAGCCCAGATGAGAACTCCCTGGTCCTGTTCAGTGGTACGTAGCAGTTCTGGGAAGGAGGAGGGGCTGAGGTCCATCTGGAGGGATTTCCAAACTTGTAGGCAAGCTTGCTGATGACACACACACACTTGTCTCTGATACATGTGTGTAAAACTGTGGTATTCGTTGTATCACATATTAGAACAGGAAGGGATCTTGCAATTCTCTGATTCAACTCCCTCATTCGAAAGAGGAAGGAAATTCTCATAGAGAGGCATTGTGTTCTGGTGGGTAGACAGCTGGCCTTGGAGTCAGGAAGATCTGGGTTTGAATCCTGCTTCAGACACTTTCCGGTGGTGTCACCTTGGGCAAGTCAGCGCAGCTTCCTCATTTATGAAATGAAGGGGTTAGACTGGATGGACCTCTAAGGCCCCACCAGCTTGAAATCTTTGAAATACTATGACCCTACAGCCCAGAAAAGGAAAATGATGTGCTTATGCTTATGGCAAGTGAATGGAAAAGTCTCTGATGAAATAGCAAAATAAAACAGAGAGAAAACAGTGGGCCCAGTTCAATTTACAAGAGCCTTCATCAACTGTACAACCAGAACAATGCTTATGGGACCTGATTTGAATTCAGGTGGAGCTTGAATTTGAACCACAGTCCTCTGATTCAGATGCTTATTGAATTGAATTAAAGTACTGTGATGGGTAAGGGAACTGTACTAGTTATTTCTAGTGGTCTTTCTATTACGCCATGTTGCCTTTCTCTGGGAAGGAGGGAAACAAATATTTATTAAGTGCCTACTATGTGCCAGGCACTGTGCTAAGTGCTTTATAAATAGCTCAGTTGATCCTTATGACAATCCCAGGAAACAAATGTCATTTTTAGCCATGTTTTACAGTTAAAAAAACTGAGGCAGAGGTTAAATGACTTGCTTAGGGTCACACAGCAAGTAACTGTCTGGATCTGAATTTGAACTCAGGGCTTCTTGACTCCAGGCCTGGTGATGTATGCACTATGGACCCACCTAGCTGCCCCAAACATTCTATGCATGGAATTGCTTATTGGAAATCTGGGAGAGATTCTTGAGTAATTAGACCATGAACATCCATAAGTTGAAAGGCTAAGGCAATTAATTTTTATTGAGCTATTTTGTTTTTACATGCTTCCACGGAATCATCCCTTATAACAGAGAAGAAAAAAGAGGGGGAAAAAATCTCAGCAAAGTTAACTAGAAAAATATTCAGAAACATCTGATACCATATGTATTATTTCATACCCATAGACCCCCAATTCTGCAAAGAAACAGGGGTATTTGGGAAAGCTCAGTCTTTTGGGTGGGGTGACTGTAGCCAGTGAAAGGTATTGCAAGCCTCAGGAGCCTCTCAGAGTGTGTGGGCTCCTGTAAGGGTAGTGGTGGCTGACGAGGGGCCTTCTCTCTATCCCCTCTGCAGACGACCAGGTCTACTCCACTATCAGAAAGCAAGAATATAACGGCAAGATCCCAAGGTTCCGGCGCATCGGAGGAGAGCGGGAATTGTACACCAGTGACATGGTCATGCAGAGTGAGTCAATCAATTGACCTCCTTGCTGTGGACTTATTACTCACCCTCACACCTCCCCTGTACCCCATCCCACCCCTCTGCCTGCTCTGTGGGGACTGTAGGGTTGGAGTTGATGGGGAGGTTAGGAGGAGAGGACAGGAGGAGGTGAAATGGATTTTTCCCTCTCCTCCTACTCTCAGGGAGTTCACAGACAATTCACACACGTGAAACAGTTAAAGGACAACCCCAAGTGGTCAGTGATTGAGGGGTAGATGGTATGATTCAGACAGTAAGGGCTGCAGGAAGTCAGGGGAAGGAGAGATTATGGAGAGCTGGAGGAGACTCAGAAGTCTTCCTGTTGGACGTGGGATGTGAGCTGGAAAAACAGGGGGGTAGTATTTGGAGAGGCGCAGAGAAGGCTAGGTAGGTAGGAGTGAGCCCCAGGTTAAGGGATGGTGGGCAGACCTGAGATTCAAGTGAAGAGTGCATGTTAGGGAGCGGGGTGAGAGCTGTGCACATGGTTGGGGGTGTTAGGAGCTTGGGGGAAGACTTAGTCAAGGCAAAGTGGTGGGGCAGGGAAGAGAGGGGGTAAGGCTAGGTGAGGGAGGAGAGAAAAAGGACAGCCAAACAGCTAAATTGGACTTTCCACACACCTGTTGGGAAATGAAAGCTGGCCCTGAGGCTGGTGCATTTGTGGAAGAACAAAACAGAAGGCGGGCACTCAGCATGTGTATGTGCCGTCAGCAAGCTGGGGCTCAGTGGTTCTCCTGGGAGCCCCAGGGAGGAGGCAGCCCCAGTGGGGCCAGGAATTCCTCTCTCTGCCCTTGACCTGCCTGCCCTCCTGCCCTGGGGAGGGCTGATCTCATCAGGAGGCCTTCTAGCCTCCCTCCCACCAACTCATTATTGACAACCAAAACATCTGGGGAGCTTCTGGCAGTTCCCAGGGACGTTAGGTCATTGTTTCTCTGCGGATGGTGTGCTCATCAAAGGTTCAAAAACAAATGCTCTTAAAAAAACAAAAAACAAAAAACAAACAAACAAAAAACCCCAAAACAAAAACAAATGCTCTTCTCCTGGGGCCTGGCCTCAGCCCCATCCCCAGTCCAGCCCTGCCCTCTCAGCGCTGGACTATTGCATCTGCCCCCTCAGGTTCTTAGCAGAAGGAATCCAAGGCACCACATATTAACACAAGCGGCTGCCTCTTCTCTACCTCAGCAGAAGACCGATGCCTTTCTTAGCCCTCTCCCTCGATTCTCTCCTCATTCCCTTGATTTTCCCTCTCTTCCTCCATCCCCCGTGCCAGGAAGGGAATGGCCTAGAACTTCCTGCTCTTGGGCATGACTCTGAGAGCACCAGCTAGGGCACTGGCCATATGCATACATGTAACAGATGCCTGCCTGTGTAGGATGGCATGAGGGGCACCAGGAAACCACCCCTCACCCCTTAGGAATATACTGCCCACCACCCTGACGTGGTGTCTCGAGTCCCCTAGTTCATCCCTTTGGGCTCAGCAGTATCATCTCTGTCATGCCAACCCAGGAGGATCTCAATGCAGTCCCGTCCTCAGGGAGGAAGAGGCTTCTTTCTTGGATAGGAGGGATTGGGACAGCAGGAGCATTGGGGAGAAAGACTAGGCAAGGGTGCCGGAACCTTGGTGCTGCGGCTGACTGTGGGTGGGGCTTTTTGTCTGTTCCAGACCCACAGTTCATTAAGGCCACCATCATCAATCAAGACGAGGCCTATGAAGACAAAATCTACTACTTTTTCCGGGAGAACAATCCTGACAAGAGCCCCGAGGCCCCCATGAACGTCTCCAGGGTGGCCCAACTGTGTAAGGTGCAGCCACAGGACTTGCCGGCTTGAGGGGGGGCTTCAGGGAGGGCCAGGCCACCCCCCAGGGGAGGTAGCCATTTCTGCTGGTGCTCTGTGAGAGTCTTTCCGGCCACTGGAGACCGGATCTCATACTGAATCATTGACCCAGTCCCTCCTTCAGTGATACACCCCTGTCCTATACTAAAAGGTAGGGTGGTCCAATGGAAAGGACTTTGGATAAGGTCCTTACTGTGTTCTAGCTTCACACCGTCCCTAATTCACTGAGCAACCTCAGGGAACTTGTTTCCCTTCTCTTTGAGTCTCAGTTTCCCCATCTGTAAAAAAGTACCTTCCCAACTTCATGGGCTATTGTGACCATCAAATGAGGAGATGTCAGTGAAAGCACTTTGGAAAATCTGTCACTTAAGGGTGAGGCATTATTGTATCATTATTATATTTGTGTTGTTGCTATGGAGACAGTATAGTCTAGGGGATAGAGAGCTGACATCAAAGTCAGAGAAAACCAGGGTTCAAGTCTTGGCTCTGACTCACATTGGATGTATGACCCAGGGTAAGTCATTGCCTCTCTGTGGTCTAAGTAACTCTAAAACTCCTGAGTTTCAGAGCAGTGCTGACTTATGTTGGCAGTCTTCCCTATGAAGACTTCTCCCTACCAATGAAATTTTAGGTCAGGCTCAATAAGAAAAAAATTAAATAAAATATTGATGGTCATTTTTATTAATTTTTCAGCAGAGAGATAGGGTGGGAGGAAAAGCCCCCAGTTTTGCTTCTGCTTCATCCCCTATGATGACACCTTATCTACTCCCTTCCCATCTCTGCCCTGGACCCATTTACTTGGCATCATACTTGGAATTTGCTCATTCTGGTGGGCAGGGATTATTTTATTACCTGATGATAGCATGGCAGGGTCCATATTCTTCAGGCAATGCTCAAACCTTAACGTGACATGTCCCAGTAGGGGAAACTTCCAGATAAGTCCTCCATCTTCCTCAGCCTGGGATTGCAGTAGGGTTCTCTGAGGAGTACCACTCCTCAGGAAACTAAGGCCCAGGGGGATTAGGTGACTTGCTCAAGGCCATAGAGGTAGCAAATGTTGGGGATGGTATTTGAACCCAGCTCTTCTGACTCCATAGTCCATTTTCTTTCCACTGCTGGAGCCCCTGTGACTGTCCTCTTGCCTCTTGGTCAGATGGGCTGCTGATCCTTTTTTTGGGTCCCACCTTGTGATAACCCCACATCTTTTCCCTTTTCTCCTGAGCAGGGGGACCGGGGTGGCGTTAGCTCCATGTCTGCCTCCAAGTGGAACACTTTTCTGAAGGCCATGCTGGTGTGCAGCGACCCAGACACCAACAAAAACTTCAACTGGCTACAGGATGTCTTCCTGGTCCCTGATGCCACAGGAGACTGGCGCTCCACAAAGGTCTATGGCGTCTTCTCCAATCCCTGGTGAGCTGGGGAGGACTGTGCTAAGGGTCTGGTTAGTATGGCTGTGACTGTGAGCTAAGCACCAGTTGGGGGTAGAGCAGTGGACCTGTTGTTGAGTTGAGTGTGTGTGGGGGAAATCTGTTAAATTGAGGGGGCTTGGGGAAAGGGATGAGGACTCAGACAGAGAGTAGGAGTCTCATGGAGGGAGTGGGGGGTCTAAAGGAGGGGCTGGGGAGGATGTCAAAGAGGGAGATTTCAAGAAGGAAGGGGATGAATACTTGAGGGATGTTTTCAGTAAGGGGGTTAGGGGGCTCAGTTATAGGAATAGGGGCCCAGAGGGAGAGGATAGGGCCTTTTGGAGAAAAATAGGGTATCAGGTAGGGAGACAGGTCATTTAGGTAGAGAGACAGGGTCCTCACTGAGTGGATGGGGTCCTCAACTCTCCCCTGTCCTACCCCCAGCCTCTGTTTCTTCATCTGTAAAATAAGGAAGTTGGGCTAGATGCCTCCTGAGGTCCCTTTCACCTCTAGAATTGTGGTTCTATGATTCTATGGGGGCTCTGTGAGAGACATAGTTCCCAGTTCTGGATCACCAGCTATGTGCTTCCAAGGAGGTGAGGTGAGGTCATACCACCCCTTCCCGCCACATTGGTCTCTCAAGGGGTGTTATCACACCAGGCTCAATTACTGTGCTCAGCTTTTTAATTTTTGCCTCTTAATCACGCTAATCGATTGAAAACAAGAAGGAGTGTGTATGGGGGAAGGATATAAGGAGACATGGAATCTTTGGTGACAGTTACTTTACTACCTGTGATTAGGTCAGAGTTGGAATGGGGAGGAGAAGGGGAAAATCCAAGCCTGTTACGAAGAGGTTCCATGGGTGCCCAGCTCTAAGGCCCAGGGAGTAGGGCTGGGGGCAGACGCTACCTTCCACTGGGCAGAAGGCACAGAATGAAGGCAGAGATGGTAGTACTCCATGGTCCATGCCTACTGGGGACAGGGCCTGGATACTCATCTGCCAGGGATTCTATGTTGAGGCTAGATCGCAGTATGCTCAAGGTCCTTTCCTTTGACAAGACAAGAAAGGCCTTAGATTATAGTGGGAGGACGCTAGGTTACCCTCGAGCACAGTGACGCCCTGTGGGCTGATATTATTGCTGGTGATAAGTGTGCTACTGAGGCCTCCCCAAAGCTGGGCTAGCTGTCTGGATGTGACCAGAGGCTGGACTCCGTGCCTCCCACAGGAACTACTCGGCCATCTGTGTGTACTCCATTGGTGACATAGACCAAATCTTCCGTACATCTCCTCTCAAAGGCTACAGTGGGATGCTCCCCAACCCACGACCAGGCAAGGTGAGTATCAGTCCTATGGTCCTTCCTCTCCCTCTCCACCCCATCTTCAGATACAGAGATAGAGTGCTGGGCTTGGGATTGAGGGAGGCCTGAATTCTAATCCTGCCTCCAACACTGAACTAGCTATCATTTAACTAATCATTTAACCTCTGTGGGAGGTTAAAATGAGACTGGGGAGATCTATCTCTACCTCCCCACCCTATAGGGTTGTAGCCAGGCTCAGAATGAGCAAACACTAATGCTGATAAAATGTGTTACCTACACTAAGGTATCATTTGTTGTGGTTGCCGTTGTTATCTTATCTTCCCCTCCCCACTAATCTGTGTCCTTTTTCCTTGATCTAGTGCCTTCCTGACCAACAGTTGACACCCACAGAGACATTCCAGGTAGCTGACAGTCACCCTGAGGTGGCTCAGAGGGTAGAGCCCTTTGGGGCCAAGACACCCTTCTTCCATTCTAAATATCACTACAAGAAAGTCCTGGTGCACCAAATGCAGGCCAGGAATGGGTCCACCTTTGACGTTCTCTACCTGGCCACAGGTGAGGATGGTTTTTGGGCAGTTTCTCTGAACGACTGTCTTTGGCCTTATTCACTCTCTGTTTTTTTTTTAAGTCAGTGATCTGGATGAAGGTGTGAATGGAATCAGTGATTTTGGTAAAGGTGTGTGAATGACATTCTTCTCAAATTCAGGTGCCACAAAGTTGGCGGCAACAGCTAACATCTGTATAAATCAGGATCCCCAAATATCTCATTATCCTAAAACACCGAGCTAAAACTAATAGCCCAAAATTGGATAGTGATCAATGTAAAAGCCCTTCCCTTGTGTTCAAAAAAATCAAATGTACAACTGCAGGATGAGGGAGATGTGGTTAGATCAGAGCTTCTGTGAAAATGACTCAGGGGATCTTAGTGGACTGCAAGTCCAGTAAGTCCTCAGTGGATGTGGCAGCCAAAAAAAACTATCACTGAAATAGAAAGCAGATCTAGTGCAAAGAAGATTGGAGTCCTTCTGTACTCTGCTTTGACCTGACCACATTTCAAGTATTGTATTTAATTCTGCATGTCATGTTTTGGGAAAGACATTGACAAAGTAGAACATGTCCAGAGGGCAGTCAGGCTGGTGAGGGGACTGGAAATTATGCCATGTGGGTGCGGGTCAGATGGAAGAACTGGGTCTGGGTGGCCTGGAAAAGAGAAAACTTAGGAGGGACATGAGAACTGTCGTGAAGTATTTGGAAGGCTGTCATATGAAGGAGACTTGTTCTACCTTGCCCTAGAAAAATCATGGTTAAGTAACAGCTGTGCAGAGGCGGATTTAGGTTCAATGTTAGGAAAAACTGCAAATTTGAGTGGAATTCATCCCAAAGTGGAAAGAGGTTAAATGGCCAGTCTCTGGGGAAGCTGTAGAGGGGATTTTTCTACAGGTAAGGGTTGAACTAGGGGCAGCTAGGAGACATAGTGGATAGAGCTTGAATCAGGAAGATTTATCATCATGAGTTCAAATCTGGCCTCAGACACTTTCTAGTTGTGTGGACCTGGGCAAGTCACTTCACCCAGTTTGCCTCAGTTTCCTCATCTGTAAAATGAGCTGGAGAAGGAAATGGCAAACCACTCTAGAATCTTTGCCAAGAAAGCCTCAAATGGAATCACCGAGAGTCAGACATGACTGAAAAATGACTGAAAAACAAAGGTTGAACTAGATGACCTTTGAAGTTCCTTCCCACTCTGAGGTTCTATGATTCTAGAAGCAGGTCCAGAAGGTAGGGTCAGACCAAGCTGATGATTTGCATTGGCTGTCCCCCATGCCTGCAATGCTCTTCCTCTTCACTGCTGTCTCCTGGCTTCTTTCAAGTCCCAGCTAAAAATCTCACCTTTTACAGAAAGCCTTTCCCAGTCTCTTTCAATTTAGCCTTTATGTGGAGTTGTAAGTGTGGGGACCTTTCTTTTTATCCCCAGTGCTCAGCACAGTGCCTGGCACACAGTAGGTGGTTAATAAATGTTTGCTGACTAAGTAGCTTCTTCATCACTGTCATCCTCCTGTTTGAGTGCTTGCTGTGTGCAGGGCTCTTTGCTCGACCTTCTCTATAGAGGAGGCAGGTGAGTGTGAGTGAGTACAACTCCTTCCCTGGAGAGTTTTGAAAGCATGAGAGAGCTTAGGCAGATAGACAGAGTCACCTCTTGTAAAGGATGTGGTGGAGAGGATTTCTGGGCAAATAAAGGTTAGGCTAGTTGATCTCTGAGGTGCCACCCAACTCTGGAGATTCTGTGAGTCTGAAGCTAGGACAACGGACTGAGTGGTCTCTGGACATTCACGAGCTGCCCTAGAAAACCAAGTCTGATGCAAATACAAGCCTCAGAGGTAAAGCCCAGCAGGGGTTGTGGCTGCAGCCCTAGTCAGAGACCCAGTGAAGGCAGAGAGGGTCCTGGGACGGGCACCAACCAGGAGCTTAGCATGGTGCCTGGCACACAGTAGGTACTTCATAGATACATGTTAGCTGATCGCTTCTGTCATGTTTCTATAGAAGGAGGGCCCAGGTCAACTTGGGCTAAACTGGTTCCCCGCTCCAGATGCCAGGGGGTTGGCATGGTGTTTGGGTAGAGTTTGGTTTGGGGGGAGAGACAGCTGTCACTACCTCAGGCACCTGGGACTCCAAGGACTAGGGTGGAGTAGTGCATCTAGCCTTGGCAGTCGTAGGAGATCTGGTCTGCTGCTAGGCCTCTTTCCGTCCCTAGACCTTGAACATGGGCCTGGAGGACTGAACCTTTTTGCCTCTTCCCCAGGGAGCAAGTAACAGTAATCTGAATGCTTGCCATCTGTTTATCTCTTCCTCTGCCAGCCGAAACAGCCTCCTTGTAGTTTCCCTGTGCAGGATATTCCATCTTCTGGCTGTGCCCTTGTCCTGGCTGTTTGTTCCCTACACATGGAATGCTCTTCGTCTGGACTTCTACTTGAAACCCCTGGTTCACTTTAAGTCCCACCCATGGAAGAGACAGCTCCTGATTTCCCCAGTTGTTGTGTTCCTTCCCTAATCAACCAACAATCATCAAGCATTTATTAATGCAGTTAATGAATTCAATGATAAATAACTAAACCAATAAATTTAATCAATGCATCAAACATTTATTAAAATTAATTAAAGAATTACAGCGACCTAGACACTAGGGATATAAGTACAAAGAATCACAAGCTAGTTCTATTTGAATAGGGGAAACAAATGCATATGAAAATAGATGGAGCATAAATATAAGGCTAATATAAAATGATAAAAATGTAATATAATAATACAAAATAAAGCTAATAAAGACATAGACACCATTTGTTTGGCAGAGAGGGCACTAGAAGTAGGGGGGATCAGAAAGGGCTTCAGGCCCAAGATGGTACCTGAGATGTTTCTTTTTTTAATTAATTTTTTTATTAATTAATTAATTAATTAATTTTGATTTATCAACAATCACTTCCATATGCTTTTGAGTTTAAAAATTTTCTCCCCCTTCCTCCCCACCACCCTCCCCAAGATGGCGCATAATCTGATATAGACTATACATATACATTCCTATTAAACATATTTTCACATTGGTGATGTTGTAAGTAAGAATTAGAACCAATAGGAGGAACCACCAGAAAGAGGAAACAAAACTCAACAGAAGAAAAAAAAATAACAAATAGTATGCTTCGATCTGCATTCAAACTCCATAGTTCTTTCTTTGGATGTGGATAGCATTTTCCATCACAAGGCCTCTGGAGATGTCTTAGATCCTTGTATTGCTGGGAAGGGTTAAGTTTATCAATATTAGTCATCGCACAACATGGCTGTTCCTGTGTACAACATTCTCTTGGTTCTGCTCTCTTCACTCAGCATCAGACCATACAAGTCTTTCCAGGTTTTTCTGAAGTCTGCCTGTTCATCATTTCTTATAGCACAATAGTATTCCATTACTTTCATATACCACACCTTGTTCAGCCATTCCCCAACTGATGCTGAGATGTTTCTTAAAGGGAGAGAAGGTGGTGGTAAGGATAGAGTGTAATCCAGGCAAGGCAAAGTGGCCAGTGCAAAGGAATGAGGATGGGTAATGGAGAATTATGAATGGGAGACAGAGAGAAGGACTCTTTGTTTGCATGAGACTAGGGTAGGGAGTAATGTCCAGTGAGGCTGGAAAGGTGGATTGGGGCCAGCTTGTGCAGGGGTTTAAAAGTTAAACAGAAGAATTTATACTTTATCCTAGAGGTAATAGTTGGATAAGCAGGGGAGTATTTGCTTAATTGTGTCTGTGTTGTTTTCCCTGAGTAGAACATAAGCCCCTTGAGGGTAGGGCTTGTTTCATCTTGTCTGGAGGGTATAGCACAGTGCTTGGCACATTAGAGGCATTTAATAAAAGTTCATTGAATTGAACTGAGTTGAATTTAGGAGAAAGAAACCCGTAATTACAGTCTCCTTTCTCTCCCCTCTCCACCTCCTCAGTGCTTACGACAGAGTTTCCCTTAGGTTGATTCAAGGACTTTGGTTATATGTAGGCCTCTGCGGACAGTTTATTTTTATAACAAAACTTATTTTTATAGTACACCAGGATTATTTCAACTGGGACATTGTCTGATTTCCTCCTATTTACAAACCTCAAAGTTCTCTTTTCATAGAGGTCAGGAAACCCAGGACCTACTCATGAAAGCTATTGTTTAGCCTCCTGGAAAACGGGCCTTTGAAGGGAATTGGATTCTTTCTTTGACAAGGCCAGTTCGATGTTACACAAGGAAGGACAACCAGAATAGCCAGGGTCTTTCCTGATTCTGAGCCTGCAGCAGAATTCAAAGAACCTCAAAGGAAACAAGAAGTGGAGACCTTGTAGACGGGCCAGAGGGAGGTCTGTGATGTAGTGGAATGATGACTGGAGTGTGAGTCAGACTCCTGGGTTCCAATCCTGGCTCACTGATCAGCTGTGTGACCTTGGACAAGGTCTTGAAGCTTTGTGGGCCTCAGTTTCTCATCTGAAAAATCGGGGAGCTGAGCCAGAGTGTAAGATCATGGATTTATACATAGACGAGACTTAAGTGAATCTAAGTCAAATGTTCTCATTTTACAAATGATGAAACACATCCAAAGAGATTTATGCACTTGGCCAACGTCACATAGCTAGTATAAGCATTGGAGCTGGGATTCAAACCCGGGTTTTCTGACTCCAAATCCAGCACACTTTACACTGTGAGACAAATTTCTAAAGATCTCTTCCAGATCACTCTAGGATTCTAGGTTTTAATGTTCCCGAATTCTAAGATTCTATGAACTAAAGGGGCCAGGGGCATATGAAAGCCTCACGGCTTTCAGGGGACCTGAGGTTATTTTGTTGGGAGAAAAGGGGACAGAAGTTAGGACCTAGAGTACCCTTGAAGATCTGGGAAGGGAGCGTGTCTAAGTGATGAGAATGATTAAGAGGGACAAGGCGTGAGCCTGCAGCAGCAAGAAGCAGGCCTAGATACCAGAAGGAGACTGTTAGCCACACTATATGGCATTTCAACTCAGATCAGTTCAATTTACAAGCATTTATGGCCCTACTATGGACCAGAGACTGTGCTAGGTGCTAGGGTTATAAGGACATAAAAGAAAATATTCTGGCTCTCAGAGAGCTTTCATTTTATTGGAGGGAAATGGCACAAACACAGAGAAGTGAAAAGAAAAATATGAGGTAAATGGAGCATAATTTGCAGAGGAGGAGAGCAGTGAGGCTGGAGGGGACCCTGCAGCAGCACTGAGCTGATGAGCCTGGAAGGAGTCTAGAAGTTCCCAGAGATAGAGATGGGGAGGGGGAACATTCCAGGCCTGGGGGCAGCTTGTCAAAGATAGGGAGGTGGGGGATATAGCATGGGGGGGAAGAGTAAAGAAGCTCCTTTGGAAGGGCTGTGAAACCCTGACGTGATCAGAGGGAGGCTGTGCGTTTTCCGTAGCTGGTGATTGTTCCCGGTGAGGGAGGCAAACCTTCGTCCGGGGAAGCTTTGAGTGCAGCCAAACCTTTACTCTGTGGGTTACCAAGTTGGGGGCAGAGCTGAGATTTCAACCCACAGCTTCAAATCCCTGTTCCGTAGGGTTTCCTTCCTTCAGACATCACCATTTTATGATTTTGATTCAATTCACCCCAAAACAATTCAATGCAGCAAACATTCATGGTCCCTTTTAACTCGGGAATTCCATCTTTCTAAAAGTGAAAGTGAAGCACCACCTAGTCAAAGCTAAGTCCAGATCCTGGCCCTCCCCTCCCCCCCAACTCCCTCCCTTCTGGGGGCTTAGGACCTTGTTGCTCCCAGCTTCCAGGACTGGCTTCCTTAAGGCGATTTTTCCACTGTGGTCACAATTGCTTGATCTCTGGTCTTCTTCCAGAGTTGTCAGACAAGCCGGTCCTCCTTGCCCCAATTTTTTATCCTACCAGCTAGATCCACGTCTGCACTGTGCTAGCCATATCTTCTGGGTACAATCTTAATGGGAAAATCAGCTTAATTGGGCGTGGAGTTCCTGTGGAGTATGTAATGAGCTTTCCCAGCTCTCTGTGTTCTCTGGGCTGTCCAGAAGCAGCTGACCTCCTCTGGATGACCTCTGGATGGTCCTGAGCTCATGGTGCGGAGGAATGGGCCTGCCAGCCCTCCCCAGCCTGCTTGTTTCTATGACATTCCCCCTCTCCACTCTGACCTCCTTTTTTGAGTTCCAAAGCTTGGTCATTGGGCCGGCACAGATCAATGGAGATCAAATGGAGAAGTTATCAGACTTTCAGAGAGGTTATTTCAGGCTGGGAGAGGGAAAGAGGCCCCGGGGAGAGAATAAGGAACAAGAGGACTGTTTTAGGTGAGGTGGACAGAGAAAGCAGGGCTCTGTTAATAAAGTAGGACAGATGGTCGTGTCTTAGAGGTGGGTGGAGTGTGGGCTGGCCTGGAAGCGGGAGGATGGCCAAGGTGACCCCTAGCAGTTTGTTCTATTCCGACATACTGGGTCATAGAGGATGTAGTGGGCCTGGGTTCTATTTCCGGTTCTGTACTAACACAACCTGACTCTAAACTTCCCTGCCCTCTGAATGGCCCTCTTAGGTGGAGGTCCTGTTGACATTGTCCTGCCCTTCAATCCAGACTTTTCACAGCCCCCCTCCACCGCCAGCAATCCTGTGAGCCCAAGAGCCCGAGCTGGTTACTCTACAGACATAAGGGCTCTTTTCCCTTCGCCTTCCCTTCCCCATTCCTTTTGCTGTTCTTGAGAGAGACTCTCCACCCTGACACCCTCATACACTGCTCCTGACCCATGTTGAGTCATGTAGGGCTAGCCTGGTATAGACCAAATGGTGTCTGGGCCCTGTGGAGGTTCCTCCAGAGTCCCCATGGCACTGGATCTCTTTCCCCTAATGTCTCTCTCTTCTTCTTCTCCTCTTCTCTCTTCTTCTCTTCCTTCCCCTTTCCCTCTGTTTCTTCCCCTCTTCTTCCCTGATTTTTTCCTCTTGGTTCCTGCCCTTTTCCCCTCCCACCCCACTTTCTACAGACAAAGGAACAATCCATAAGGTGGTGGAGTCAGACCATGGCGCCTTTAACATCATGGAAATCCAGCCCTTCCGTCAACGTCCAGCCACCATCCAGTCCATGACCCTGGACAATATTACGGTAAGGCCCTGTGCTAGTGATGTCCTCTCCTGCTCTGGGTCCTGGCTTTGGCTAGGGAACTCCACAACTCTGAGCCCACTGACCTAGCTCATTGACCGTTCCCACCCTCCCCACTCCCCTGGGGCCACTGACCTAAGGAAGTGCCCTAATGGGGTGGTGGAGGCTCATAGCCTGGGCCTTCTTGCTCTTTCAGATGAAACTGTATGTGAACTCTCAGTGGGAGGTGAGTCAGGTGCCCCTGGACCTATGCAGTGAGTACCGAGGCGGCTGCCAAGGTTGCCTGATGGCCCGGGACCCTTACTGCGGCTGGGATGACACTAATGGCCAGTGTGTCTCCATCTACAAGTATAAAGGGTAGGTATGACCCCCAACCCTCCCCCGGGTTTCCAAGGAGCCTCTTGATTGGCTCCATCAGATCTGGCACAAAGATATTCGCTAGTCTCTTACATGTGGACAGACAACTTCTTGACTTTTCCAGGGTTGCCCTGGGAGATGGGCATTCCAGGGATTATGAAAAGTATTTCTTAAAATTAATTTTCATTGCTATCTTTTGTTTTTACATCACCTGCATTTCCTTCTGTATCCTTTCCCCTCCTCCCTTCCAGAGAGCCAACCCAAGTAAAACAGAATTTTTTAAATGATTTTTTTAACTGATATGGAAACAAGCCCATATAACAAAGGATTTTTTAAATGAATCCTTATTTTTTTTTAAACTGATGAGGAACAGAGACATGAAGTAGGATTAAAATGCTTCGAGGCAAGGACTGGGTTTGTTTTCTTTTTGTGTCAGTCTCTAGGACGAAGAAGCAGTGTCATGTACTGGCTTCAGAGTTAGGAAGGCCCTGGGTTTGAGCCCTGCCTCTTGCATATACTGGTTGTGGGACTCTGGGAACATCACTTTATTTCTTTGTGCCTCAGGCTACTTAGTTAGACTGTTGCAGAAAATGTGCTAATCTACAATGGAGGAAGGAGTTTTCTTATTGGAGTTTCTTATAATGTTGGAACCATAAGTCCAGTTCCCTCCTCTCCCCCCACCCAAACCCCGTTACCAAAGAGACATAGCTTAGTGGCTAGAAGACCAGCTTTGGCATCTAAAAGACCTGGGTTCAAATCCTACCTATGAGCTATACTGGGCTGGTCATTAAACATCTTAATGCCCCTTACAATGCTCTGAGACTATCAGAAGCTGGTGCTGTTCTGGCTTCACTATTGGGGTTGGGGGATTAGGGATAGGACAAGGACCCAGAGGAGGGGGGACTGAGGCATTCTGGGAATGCTTGAGAAAGACAGTGGAGGTCCAGGGCCTGGCACAAGAGAAGGAGGGGTTGGGGCTGGGTGCTGGTGGTCTTGGAACAGGCAGGATAAAGAAAGCTAGACCATTGTGGGGGTGTTGGCTGAGCTCTGAGGTTGACTCACTTTCTCTCCCTCACTGCTTGTGTGACCTATTGTACCATCTGATCTTTAGCCCCGTGTTACAGTCTCTGGGTCCCAACGAACCGCATATGGAATGTCCATCATCTAAGTTGGGTAAGTTATACTCTTGAGTTTGGGGGAGAGCCATGATCCTGTCCTTGGGGAGTCCGTGGTCATAGGATGAATGAATGAATGAATGAATGAATGAATGAATGAATGAATAAAAAAGTATTTAAGTGCTTACTGTGTGCCAGGCATTATATTAAATGCTGAGAACAGAGACACAAAAGTGAGACAGTTCTAACCCTTATGGGAACTTATATTCTACTGTAGGGAGACAGCATGTATAGTAGAATGGGGGTGACCAGAGAAGGTCTTTTTGGTCTGGGAAGTCACAGGGAGGATGAATTGATCCACAGACCATCTGGTTGACAAGAAGCAATGGTTGTATTGATTTGTCATTGAACTGACTGCACCACTGCATTTAGAGCTGGAAGAGGCCTCTATATGGCACCTGCCTTCCAGGGTTATTGTGAAGATAAAATGAGATGATTTTTGTTAATCGTTTTACACCTCTTAAATCACCATGTAAATGCTGGTGGTCGTTGTTAGTATTAATTATTATTATTTCCTCTCCAGAGAAGAGCTCCAGTGAGGCCCAGAGTGTCATCCTGGCCCGGAATTCCCGATACTACCTGACCTGCCCTGTGGAATCCCACCATGCCACGTACTCCTGGCACCATGGAGACAAGAAGGTGCACCGCTGCGAGCCTGGCTGGCAGAACTCCGACTGCATCTTGTTCATCGAGAAGCTCACCGACGAGCAGTATGGGCTGTACCGATGCAAGGCCGAGGAGGGCACCTACAGTCGCATTGCCGTTCAGTGGGAGCTCCGCAAGGAAGCCACTGCCGAGCACCTGCTGATGGGCAGCAGCGCGGGGGACCTGGGGGCCTCGCTCTGTCTCCAGCTTCTGTTCCCACTGGCTGTTTTCCTTCTATTTCAATAAGGATTCCTCCACTCTCCACCCCCTTCCCAGCACCTCCTCCTTCTCAGGGTGTGGGACTTGGCGGCTTGCTCCTGCTCCCCCCTGCCACTTCTGAGGAGCCACCCTCTGCCCCTCTCCTCCCCCCCAGGTGCCTCTCACAACTGCTACAGGCCCAAGCCTTGCCTTTACCCCTGGGGGCTAGGACTGGGGGAGCAGAGAGCTTCTCCCCCACTTTCTTCAGGGGAATGAACATTTCTGAGCCATAGGTCTTCTTGGGAGGCATGGGGTGTGGGGGGGGGCGGGGAAGGACTTGGGACATAAGAAGAGGGGTCTACTCTTAGCTGCACATGGATGCTAGGCTTGTGAAGAGTCTTCCCAGGGTGGTGGTGGGGGGGTATGGGGAGGTGAGGAATGCAGGAGATGAGAAAACCGCCAATGAAGGAGCAAGACTGTGAAGGGAATAGGGATTGTACCCCGTACCCAGGCACATTATCCCTTTAAGAATGTTTAAAAGAAAAAAACAACATCCTTAAGCTTATTGCTCAAGGATAGACATCCTCTGGGGGTCACAGGGATGCAAAGTAGGGAAATATCCACCAGAACAGAATGGAGGGGATGTAGGTGAAAGGGCTGGACTGGGGACAGGGGCTGTGGGAGGAAGAAGTATTCTCCTCCAGGCTCCAAAGGGAAGAGTTTGCCAAAGGTGAATCTTATTTGGAAACTATACTGACTCTATGCATTGGGTGTGTATGGGTGAGGGGTGGGAGGGGAATGGACGGAAGGAGAGGGCTGAGCTCTGAATCCCGAGACTCTCCCTCAGTTGGAGCCCTGGCACCCGGGTTTGGCCTACCTCCGTGGTCCTTCTGTGCCCTAGCTGCCAGAGCTGGCCTCTGATCCATCTTGCCCCTGCCCAACTCCATGGGCCGGCCCCTCTCCCCATTGGAGGGCTCTTTACCCAGGGGCCCAGGACAAGCTGGTGCATCCCCAGGGGAGAGTGTGCCATCGAGATGTCCAGGCTGGGTCCCTTCCCCTTTTGGGGGTGAAGGGGAGGGCCCTCTGAAGCTTGCATGTTTATCTAGGGATGTTTCCTTTCCTGTAGGAAAGGACTTTATTTGTACTTGTTTAGCTTATTTTAAAGTTTGACAACTTCCAACTGCATCCAAATGAATCTTAAACAATGAAGGGAAGGGTGGGGGTGGGGGTGGGGATTAGGTGTCCCAGACTAGGGCACCTGGGGTTGGAATCATAATCCAGAGATGGCTTAGTTTAGGGGTATAGGGAGGGAGGGAGAGGGTGGGGACCGAGAAGAGGAGGACTGTCTGCTGATATCTTTTTGTAGACCTTGGGAAGAGTTCCAGGGGCTTGAGTTGTAGCCTGGCCCTTCCTCCATAAGCCTGGAAGAGCAAGGAGTTGGGGTCAGTTTCAGGGCTAGGGAAGGCAGGACAAAGAAGGGTGTTGATCTGATGGGGGAGACAGTCCCCAGTCCCAAGGAACTCCAGGCTTGAGGGGAAAGATCATTCAAACCAGCTCTGGAGTCCCCCTAGAATGGTAGTCATGGGGTAGGTATTCCCCATGACTTGGAAATTGAGGGAATTATTGGGGAAAAAGGTTGGGGATGGGGTGGGTGGGACAAAAATGAGGGAATATATGTATATAATATATATGTATATATATATTATATATAATATAATAGGTCTAAAATTTCATGGTGTTCATTGGGAAGGGGTTTGGTCCTCATGGGTAATGAGGGCCTGGGCCTCTTTTGACCTTTGGAGTTGAGGGTTGGGGATGAGAAGGGGGGGCATCCCATTCTAATCCCCTCTTGTGTGCCCTCCCCAAGGGCTGTGCTTCCATCCGGGTTCATGCCTTCAGCTCAGGTCATATTATAACTTAGGATAAACTGTGAACCCCAGAAGGAGCTGTCCCTGGGGCTGTGAAGGCTAGAGCACCTGCTCCCCAGGGCTGTGGAGCAGGGACTCTCAGGGCCCTTGTTCTGTCATTTCAGTAGCAAGCCCAGGCAACCTTCTTCCTCTGTGGCCCACGGGCCCAGGCCCGGGAATCTGGAAACCTGTGGGTCTGCTATATCTCCTCTTGATGCACTTTAATAATGTAACATATTACTAATAAACAAGCTATTTATTTACCTGTGTCTGGTCATTGACTGGCAGAACACTGTCAATAGAGGCTCGGAGGGGTGGGGGGCTACTTCCAGGTCTGGGGGCTGCTGCCAGGACCAACTCCTAGAGACTTCTTGACCTCAGTTGACTTCCCTTGGCCAAAGGTGAGGAGACGTGAGTTTTAGACCTACCTATGTTCTGGCCTTTGCCGTGATATTGGACAAGCCTCTTTACCTCCTGGGTCTCAATTTTCTCAACTGTCAAATAAGGATGATATTATTTACCCAGCCTATCTACTAGGGATGGTATAAGAATGAAATAAAGGAATGAGTGGACAATTCTCCATTGAGGCAAAAATCTTGGTATTAGTATTAAAAAGAGTTAGGAGGAGGAACAGTGGCCTCTGGGAAATTCTGTGTATTTGAACCATACAATCAAAGGCAAAATAACATACAAATGAGGATTGTGGCAGAAGGTGGGGATTGGGAAGAAGGCCTTTGTTTTTCTCCCTTGTTCTCTTTGCATACGCTACCCCCCGCCCCCACCTCACCCCTTCCACCCCCAACTCATGCCTTGGCTGACTGTCTAAACAAGGAAGCCAGCTACAGAAATATGTTTTATGGATCTGCCAGCTAGGGACAGTCCTCTCTTCTCTCTTCACTTCATATCAACATCCTCACTCAACACACAGTGGCAAGACTTCTAATGTCTGCATCAGGTCCATATGGCATTTTAGAACTCGAGGTCAGACAAAGAGTTGGGAATTGGTCCCATGCTGTTTTATGTCTTCCCCTCACCTCCCATCCATCCTTTCCCTTACGGGAACAAAATAGCAACAAAACAAATTGGGTGGAAATGTAGCAGAAAGGGGTCTCATCCTTTGGTTACTTTCACAGCTCACTGTGGCTGTTTTGCGGTAGTCTCTACTGTTCATCTTTGGGATTGAGCCCCCATCTGATAGTTTGCTGTGTACTAGACCATGCATTGTGAAACAGTGCAAATAATTAAGAGGCTAGTCAAATGGTAAAATGCCTAAATGGGGGGGGGGCAAAATCTATTACTGCTCCAGGGAAGTTAAAATCAATTTCCCCTTTAATCCCTCTGATTCTCCAGCAAAAAGGTGGAAGAGGATATAGTTTTTCTTTAAAATTTGCATGATAAATAATAGTGGGCATTGTCATTTGCCTCTTGTTTTCCAGGTGTTTCTAGTAGTGGACTAGAAAATAATTGAAGCCTCTTGTCTCAGCTCTGGAGTATCATGGGTCAATAATGAATCCGTGTCTTGGGGCATCATGCCATACTGCTCCATATGACCTCTCTACCATAGCTCCACGTCCTAATGCCCCTAAGCATGCTTGGGCTGCTCATTCTATTGTACCCACGCAACGTGGCTAATAGGTCACTTCTCTCCTGCCTTAGGAATCATTCCCCACCGGAGACCTTTCCTGATGCCATCACCACTCATACCCTTTTTGGATCTAGTCCAGGCAGTCTCTCCCAATGAGTGATCTTCTGTTTGCTCCAAGCATTATGGAAAACTGAGATGAATGAAAAGCCCAAGAGACAGGGCTGCTGGGTAATTAATACTCAATTTATTAATTAGGTTAGCAAATAATAAATTGATGATCAATGGTCTCTCTTGGTAGACCAAGAGATGGAGACACTGAATGCTTAAATACCTTTGGAAAAGGAGGTGCCCTTGACAGGAGAAAATCAACCCAGATTGGTGAACAATTAATGAAGGGATGGATATTTTAATGAGGCCAATCTCATCATCACCCTTGTCCTTCAGAGACTGACTGACCTGCAAGGACTGCTCCCTGAATGAGAAAATAGAAAGGAAAAAACCTCAACCCTAATTTGGTTATTAATAAAAATAGAAAAATAATCATTTATCCCAAAATGAAGTCCTAGGAACATGCCCTTTAATCTTCTCACTCATCCAATTGATCAGTTGCCCAGTTCTGTTAATTACATTAAGGCAATGGGGTGCTGAGTCCCAGAGCTGGAAGGCACCATAGAAGCATCTAGTTCAAACTGTCCCTGCACAGGGATCTCTTAGCTTCTCTGATAAGTGCTCCAGTGTCTTCTTGAAAACTTCCAGGAAGAGGGAACTCCTTGCCACTGATTCCACTTTTACTCCATTCTAATCATCCTTATATCATTCAGTAATCTTACACATCCAACAAGTATTGATGCCTCTACCTTGCTCAGAACACTCTGCTTAAGTGCTGTGTCACAGATATGAGGGTGTGTAAGAGACATGGTATGGTCCCTGATTGCAAGAGCTTCTTGTGTCCGATCCCTTCTACTCCTGTGCTCACTGTCCTAGCTCATGAGGAGCCTCATCCCCTTTCACCTAGACTAGTGTGCTGGCCTCCCTGTCTCTGGTCTCTTTCCTTTTCAGTCTATCCTCCTATAGCTGCCAATATCTTTATAATGCACAGGTCTTACCATTCCACTCTGCTACTAGGGAAAAAAAAGTCCTGTGTCTCCCTGTGTAGTTTATTCTAGGCTCCAGGACACCCTTGCCTCATCCATTTTGGCCACCGTGTTTTTGCTCAAACTCTTCCATTTGCCTGGAATACCAAGCTGAAACAAAACCAAGTATTCTGGAATGGTCTTCATTCATATGGAGATAGTGAGAGGTATTACAAGCCTTCCAAGGAGGAATGAGACAGCTGTGTCTTCTCATTCTAGCCCACCTCAAGCCCCCATTGAAAGATATGAATGATAAAAAGGACCCAGTTATCATAGGTTTTATCACCAACAATTCCCAGGACCTCTCTGTCAGTTCATCTCCACCTCAATTTAATTCCACTCAACCAACATTTATTAAGAGCTTAATATTTGCAAGACTCTAGTGATACAAAGATAAAGTCAACACAGGTAATATGTGAGAGATCTGTGATTTCTTCTGAGGAGAACTGGTGTGGGATCTTTCCCTACTGAAGAAGGTCCACAGATCACAACCTATTTGCAGTTAAGTAGATAAATCCAGGGCACCTAAGTGGTACCGTGGATAGAGTGCCCAGCCTGGAGTCAGGAAGACTCATCACCCCGAGTTCAAATCTGACCTCAGACACTTACTAGCTGTGTGACCTTGGGCAAGTCACTTCACCCTGTTTGTCTCAGTCTCCTCATCTGTAAAATGGTCCAGAGAAGGAAATGGCAAAGCATTCCAGTATCTTTGCCAAGAAAACCTGAATGGGGTCATGGAAGAGTCTGAAACCTGAATAACAACAGATAAATCCTTGGGCATTGCCTGAGGCCCATAGAGATTAAGAGACTTGCTCAGAGTCATTTAGCTAGTGTCAGAGGCTGAATGTGAACCCAGTTCTTTATGACTCCAAACCCAGAATGCTATTTACCTCATCATACTGCCTCTAATAGTGGACATTTTCATTAGGTTTTAAGGTTTTCAGAGCACTTTACATTATATTATCTCATTTCAGTATCATGGAAACCTGTGAAGGAGGTACTATAGGTCAGAGACATAACTAGGGCAAGGCATTAGGTACTTTGCCCCAGGGTGCTGACATGGGAGAGGGGTGCTTCCTCATTATTGTTATTCTACCCAGAAAGGAGGGCAAGGGAAGGGCAGGACATGTTAGGTTCTGGATGGGATGGACCCAGGAAAAGGAATAGTCAGGGTATGGTGAGGTAGTAATCTTCCAAACTGGGTATGGCCCCAGGCAGATGTGTTGCGGTTCCCAGGAAGCCTGGGCACAAGCAGCAGCCTGGGAACCAGTTCCCTGAGTACCATCCATCTACCTGCTGAGATGAGCTGGGGATGTAGAGCTGAGGATGCTCCTAGAAGGGAATATTCTTCTTCCTTCCACATCCCACCTGAGAAAGGGTCAGCATGGCTACAGAAAATCAGTGAGCTGCCCAGAGAGAGAGGGCACTTGAGGTTCATAGACTTCCTGGGTTCAGGAGCTTGGATGTGCGACTCAACCAAACAATTAAAAAGTATTTATTAAGCTGCTACTGTGTCTCAAATACAGTTAGGCACTGAGGGGAAAAAGAAACAAAGAAGGAAACAATCTTTACCCAGGATATAGTTTTTTCCCTCATTCAGGATGGGGAGAGAAATAACACAGATACCAGGCAACCCCAAGACAGGCTGGGAAGTGGTCCCTTGGATCAAAGTCAATGGCACCTTTCCCCTCCCCTCAAGCATCAGAATATCTACTTATGGCCCTGCTATAGGTCCTGTATCAACCGGAGGGAAGAATTTCATGGCCCATCACAGAACTCTGTGCTGAGCACTGTTTCGTTCAACATTTTTATCAGTGACTTGCTTAAGGACAGAGAGGACATGTTCCTCAAATGATGACGTGAAACTGGTTGGGTGAGATCGGATGATGCGCTGGATAACAATATCAGAATCTAAAAAGATCTCAAAACACTGGAATTAAGGGGCAGACTATGAGTTAGGGAATTTCGCCTCAGCTCATCCTTTGGTGATCTCGGGAAAGTCATTTCCTCTCTTAGATCTGTTTCCCCATTGGTAAGATGAGAGAATTGCACTCCAAAATATATATTGTCCAGCTCTAATATTCTATGATTGCTTCCATGATCTCATTTAACAAGGATTAAATGTAAAGTCCTGCTTTTATATTAAAAAAAAAAGGACTGTACATATATAAGATTTCCCATTTTACGGAGAAGATCATTGAGATTCAGAGAGGTTAATGATTTGTACACGGTCATATAACCAGTAAGTTGTCAGGTGGGGGGGGGGCAGGAAACCAAGTCTTCTCATATAAAAGTCTGGCACTTTATCCACAACACTGTTCTCAAGGACCAAGTTCTGGCAAACTACCATGAGAAACTTGGAGGGAGAAAATACTTTGGGCTGGGGTGGAAGGAAGTGGAAAGAGGCTCCGTGGACCTGGCGGCTCCTGAGTTGGGCCTTGAAGGATGGGCAGGGACTGCTCTTTGTTTTGTTTTTGTTTTTGTTTTACTATTTATAGAGTTGACTGAGAAAGAAAGATGAAATGATACCTGGCCTGAGACATACCACTGAGGACCACTGACCAATGTGTTTCCCACATGACCTACAGATCCTGGGGATGGAAGTTATTCTTTTTGAATAAAGGAGTTTGGAGGAGGGAACAGGCCAGGAGTTGTCGCTCTGGTTGAGTTTCTGTGGGGAAAAAAACAAAACAACACAAAACAAAAACCATTCTCTGTCCAGATGGGACAGTGCGTCAAGGAGGCAGAATTCACCCACAGAAAGAAAAAAACAAACAAACGTTTCCTTTGGTTTTGGTGAACTTGGAGAAAGGGAGACTTCAAACACATTCTTGGGGTCAGTGAGTAGGCTCTGAGGAGCCTGTGGAAGAGAGAGCAAGACCAGGCTTTGTGGGGTTTGGCCCCGATCCCAGCAAAGCCTGGGCTCACTAGATGATGTATAGACGAAAGAACACTGGTGCCAGTTGGAGAACCTGGGTTCAAATCATGTCTTTTATGTTTACTCTTGGCATGACATTGGGTAAATCACTTCACCACCACAGGCCTCAGTTTCCCTATCTGTAAAATGGCCTCTGAGCTCCCTAGATCTATGATCCTATGGTCTTATGCCCCCAGGCAAGCCCTTGCCTGTCCCAGGGCTCTGTCTGGAAGAACCTTGAGGACCATCTGCGAGACACAACTAGACTGGCGCCCCTATCTCAGAGATGGTGAGGACCATCTCTAGAGCTGGTTGGGCCGTGGAGATGAGAGGCAGGGTGTTTGGGTCAATGATATTGCCTCTTCCCAGGAAAAGTAAAAAGGAAGTAGCAGGCAAGGTTCCCCACATTCTGCAGGTCATCTTCCTCAGACCCAAATATCTTCTACCCAATGTAAGAATCCTCTCTGCAGCATCCTTTACAACCCCTTCTTGAACACTGACAGTGACAGGGAGCTCACTCTCTCCCAAAGTGGCCCATTCTGTTGCTGAATGGTTTTAATTGTTAGGAAATGTCTCCTTAACTGAAACCCTTGTTGGTAAGTTCTGTCCTCTGGAGCTACATAGACCAGTCCTACATTCTCTTCCACAGATCACTTCTCAGCTCTTTGATGATAGGATCATGGCCCTCCTAATTCTCTTCTATCACTTCAGCATACCCATTTCTTCAACTGCTCTTTGTATGACATAGTTTTCCAGTTGGCCTTCATCGGGACTCTCGATGCCCCTTTGAAAGTGGTACCTAGAATGAGACCCAATATTTCAAATGACCACGGATGGAAGATGTTATCTATAGGATTATGGAACTAGAATTGGAAGACCTGTAGAGGGTCATTTTAAAGATCAAGTCCTCGGAGAATAACTCTGCAGCTGGGAGAGGCCTTCTTTAGAGGCCATCTCATCCAATTCCTCGTTTCAGAGATGAGGAACCTTAAGCTCAGAGATATCAATGACTTGCTTAAGGTCACATGAGTAGTAAGTGGCGAATGAGGACTGAACCCAGGTCCTCTGATTATCTATTCAAAGTTCTTTCCATTAAACCATGGCCTGGAGAAGGGGATCCCAACCTGGGTTTGATAGACAACCCCCACCTCCCAATGAGTTTATTGCAATTTCAGAGGAATTCATGCACTTGGGATGGGAAAAGTTGGTTTTTAATTTTCACTAATTCAGCATTTAGCACATAGTAGGTGCTTAATAAATGCTTCTTGTTGTGGTTGTTGTTTTCTGACCTGTAACTGAAATTTAGCATTTCCTTCCATTCTGAATGTAGGCAATAAGCATTGTTCTGAGAAGGTCTCCCCGAGACGGCCTTAAGGGTTCATAACACACAAAGAGCTAAGACTCCCTGCTCTAGAGAGGAGCAAACTTGGGGGGCTGTAGCTGAATTGGAAAGCTTCAGGATCTGAAGGTGACCGAGTGTGAGATTCTGGCAGATTTGTTTTGTGTGAATTATTAATTACCTGACCCTATTGTGTTATGCTCAAGTTTGCATATTTTCTCTTCCATTGTAAATAAATCCTAGAATTTACTAGGGAAATACTAGAAAATGGAGATGTGGATGAGGAAGCCCTGTGGTGTTAGTGGGAAGAGTCAGAGGACTATCTGAGGATACTTACTACTTGTGTGACCTTGAGCAACTCTCCTGTCCTCTGGGGCCTTAGATTTGTTATCTATAAAATAAAGGGGTTGCGACTAGAAAGCCTGGGCTGTCCATTCTAGTTCGAGACCCACAATTGTACTTTTGCAGATGAGGAGATGGGCAGGGGCAGCTAGGTGGCACAGTAGATAGAGCTCTTGCCTTGGAGTCAGGAGGACCTGTGTTCAAATCTGGCCTCAGACACTTATTAGCTGTGTGACCCTGGGCAAGTCGCTTAAATCTGATTTCATCTAAAGGGGAAAAAAAGAAGGAAGTGGGCACTGGACAAAGTCACTCAGAAGGCAGCAGCTGAGACAGGGGACAGGACAGATCTTTCAGGCGTCCAAATAGATTCAGGACCTGGGAAGGTCATGGATGCTGAATTGGGATTCAGTGATGAGAGAAGTTCAGAAAGTAGCAAAAGGTGAAGGCCCTGGACAGAAGGTAAAGGCCCCCAGATCATCTGTAGGGTGCTATAACGCTGATGGGCTTCAGCAAGGAGCTGAGCCCAGGGGAGGGCCCATAGTGCTCTCCAGGCAGCTGGCTTTCTCCGGGCATTGGCTGCCCCTTCTTCCCCTCCCTATCTTAGTCTGAAGACAACAATGTATTGAGCAAGTGTTTGTTGATAAGGGAAAAAGAAGCAATTAGACAGAACCACGTAAGATGCGAGGCCATAGGCAGGCATAGAATGTGGGTGGGGTGTGTGGGCAAAGCTAATCAAGCAAGACCATCTCAGAGGGGATATTGTGAAAGACCTCCATCTTGAATGTCCAGACTGCTGCAGACTGTGCTGTCCACTCAGCTTCCTGTTCTTTCCAGCATGAGTCTTCCCTTTTCTGACTCCTCCTTATAGCCAGCCTTAGGGGAAAAGGGGGGCTCTCAAACTTAATTGAGATCGCTATCTCAGTAAACAAGCCCCCTCTCTATTATGGAAACCAACTTTCCCAAATCATGAGCAGAGCATGTACTGCATATGGATTATCACCTTGGGGTCAAAGTTGAATAGGGAGCATTTAGGCGGCACAATGTTGAGTTCAAATCCAGCCTTGGACACTTTCTAGCTGTGTGACCCTAGGCAAGTCATTTTAACTCTGCCTCAGTTTCCTCATCTATAAAATGAGCTGGAGAAGGCAATGGCAAACTGTTCCAGTATCCTTGCCAAGAAAACCCTGAAATGGGGTCACAAAGAGTCAGACACGACGGAAACAACTGAATAACAACAAAAAAATTGACTAGTAAGGAATTGGACTGGCTGTGGGAAACCACACAGTGCTTTCAGAGATCTCAAGTTTCTTGTTTCTGCCAAAGTTCATCTTTTTATGATTTTTTAAAATAAAAAATATTGATACTTTTATCTTAAAACTATCTTCATTTCTGAATATGTCCCCTCCTTTACTAACCATAGAATGATCTGTTATAACAAAGAATAAAAAATAAAAACATTTTCAGGTAGCTAGGTGGCACACTGGATTGAGAGTTAAGAAGACCTGAGTTCAAATACTACCTCAGACACTTGCTAACTTGTCTGACCCTGGGCAAGTCACTTAATCTCTTTTAGTCTCAGGTTCCTTATCTGGAAAATGGAGATAAAAATGGCATCTATCTCACAGAATTGTTTTGAGTGTCAAAGGAGATAATATTTGTAAAATGCTTTAATTTACATAATTTAATAATTTACTATTTATTATAATTTAATAATATTTGTAAAGTGCGAACATCAAAGCACTATACAAACACCTGCTATTATTAAAATGACAAAAATGCAATTCACTAACATTGCTCAATACATCAATCAAGTCTGAGAATATGTGTAATGCTTAACTCCCAAAGTCCCCCGCCTCTTTGAAGAAGGGTTTCCTCATCTCTTCTTCAGGGACAAACTTAAGTCATTGTTATTATACAATGTTCAATTTTGGTTTTATTATTTTATCTATTGCCATTGTTGTAGTCATTATGTAAGCTGTTTTCTTGGCTCTGCTTACTTCACCTGTCCCAGTTCATATAGATCTTTCCATATTTCCAAGCTTTATGTTCATTGTTTCTTACGATATAGACATATTCTATTATATTCTGTACCAGTTTGTTAAACCATCCCCCAACGGGGAGCAGAGACCATCTTTTTAATGCCCAGATTTTCCTGTGATATTATTTGGCCGTGGATTATGAAATACTGTGATCTCAAGAGAAATATAACAGCAAGTGACCCAAAGGATGGCTCCTCTGTATAAAACCAATTAGGTTTGAAAGACTCATGGCAGGTGGAAGCCTGCTTCAATGTATTACCAATGAAGACTTTAATGCAGTAAGTGGTTTGAAGGACATGTTCAAGGACATGTCTGACAGGAATATGTTGGTAATAGTTTGCACTTACAGTTTGTGTTAAGTCTTGCAAAGTGTCTTACAAATGTTATTTCATTTAATCCTTACAACAGCTCTGTGAGGAAGGTGCTACTATTATCTCAATTTTATAGATGAAGAAACAGCCTAAGAGAGATGAAGCAACTTCCCCTATACACACAACTGGTGAGTGTCATTGTTACTCCCTTAAATCTGTGATCTCATCGATGTAGGTAACCCCTTCCATCGTAGAGATTGCAATTCAGCTTTGTTGTCTTATCCTATGTGACTCCTGATCAAGCCTGGTAAATTCTACACAGGGAGTTCACCCAACATGATAGCCAACCCTTCCTCCAGATATTTTGATAACGTGCAGATGCTAATGATGGAGCGTATGACTTAACCATTACATTATTGGTTGTTCTTTTTTGGATGATTGGACTACTTCTTTTTCTGCTCAAATATCTCTCAGAGAACGAAAACAATCATCACCACCACAATAAAAGAATTACAGAATTTAGAGTGAAAAAGGACCACTAAGGCCATCTAGCTCAACCTATATGCCAGTAAGGAATCCTCATTATAACGTGGACAGTAAGTGGTCACTCATCTTGTGCCTGACAACTTCCATATACAAAACATGATCCCTCTTTCCCCCTACTTTCTGAGGTAGCCTTTTGCAATTCTGTCTAGCTCTAATTGTTGGGATATTTCTAATGAAGGGGCAGAGGAGAATTTAATCTGTACCAGGAGGTTGGAGAATACAAGAATGGACCACAGAGGAGAAGGGGAGGAAGGACCATTGAAAACTTGGAGCTACGAGAGAAGTATGAGGTTTCCCCAAAAATGAAGGTGGTTGACACCTGGAGGAGGAGAAGAAGAAGAAGGAAGCAGCAGCCTGTCCTTCAGATAAGGATAATTTGAAGTCCAGATGCTGCTGAGTAAGACTGTTCAATGTGAGTTAAAAGACAGATGCAAGGAGTAGCTGGTGACTCTTTGTAGAGAGGCAGCTATATGATGAACAGAAGTCCTCTGTCTTCCCAGGGCATGGATCCAAGATATGACAGACTTATCAAACTGGATGCCTAGTATCCAATTCTGATAATGTATGTGAGCACAGATGTTATGGTCTGAAGGAACATAGAAACTATTGCTAAAGATTGTGAAATCTTGGGCAAGAAATTGAGCTCCTTATGGGCCTAGGTCCTAGGATCATAAATCTATAAGGGGCCTCAAAAACCATCTAGTCCAATTCCCTCATTTTATAGATGAGGAAACTGAGGCTCAGAGAACTTCAGAGCATCATGGAGTTATAGTTGGAAGGGACCTTGGACCAGCCTGGTTTTACTGATAAGGAAACCAAGGCCCAGAGATTTTTAAGTGATTTGCTGTCACACAGGTAGTAAGTAATAGAACTGGGTTTCAAACTTATGGCCTCTATTTCCAAATCCAGTGGTCTTCCATTGTACTATACTGCCTCCAGTTTTTTCATCACTGATGCCCATTGAAGATAAGAGTTTTAGACAAGAAAGGCAGGTTTGGGAAATAAGAAGCTAGTTAAGGAGATGGTGAACAAGAATAGAAATTGGATTTCGGGACTATTGCTTACGATATTGGAATGATGGGTTCTTGGAGTGCAACTAAATTAGACTGATTAAATTGTATTTGCCTGTAGTCTGGCAAATTTAATCAGAAAATCTTTAAACTGAAAAGGAAAAGGGAAGGAGAAAATTGCCTACACATATTCACCAACTGAGACACCAAAGACTAGCTATGTTATTCAGGAGATGGATAGCATTTGAAATATCCACAAGATTATCAGAGTTAAAATCTAAGAAAGAAGGCAATTATAAAATCCATGGTTTCAGATATATACACTGTACACAAATATACAAAATATGGGAAACAAGCAAGATTAACTACAAATCCTAAAACAAGGAGGTATATTTGACCTCATAGGCCTTGCTGACACTTGGTGTGGGATGGGATTCATAGCTGTAATATATGTTGGGAAGGACACACCTTATTCGCAAGAAACTGGATAGGTAAAGGAGAAGTAGTGGAGAAGTAGCTTTGTATATTAAGAAGATATATTCGTGTGAGTGGTGGATCAGTGGAATAGATAGGGTACACAAGACACAGTAGTTAATGACCATAGTAACCTGGTGTTTGATAAACCCAAAGACTCCAGCTTCTGGGATAAGAACTCACTATTTGACAAAAACTGCTGGGAAAACTGGAAAACAATAGGACACAAACTAGGCATAGATCAACATCTCACACCCGGTACTAAGATAAGGTCAAAATGGGTGCATGATTTAGACATAAAGGGTGACACCATAAGCAAATTAGAAGAACAAGGAATAATCTACTTGCCAGATCTGTGGAAAAGGGAAGAATTCATGACCAAACAAGAGAAAGAGAGCATTACAAAACATGAAAGTAGATAATTTAGATTATATTAAATTAAAAAGTTTTTGTACAAACAAAACCAATGCAACCAATATTAGAAGGAAAGCAGAAAGCTGGGAAACAATATTTACAGCAAGTGTCTCTGATAAAGGCCTCATTTCTCAAATATATAGAGAACTGAGTCAAATTTATAAGAATACAAGTCATTTCCCAATTGATAAATGGTCAAAGGATATGAAGAGGCAGTTTTCAGATGAAGAAATCAAAATTATCTATAGGCATATAAAGAAGTGCTCTAAATCACTTTTTAAAAATAATTAATTTATTTTTTAGTTTTCAACAGTCACTTCCCCAAGCTTTTGAGTTTTAATTTTTTCTTGCTCTCCCTTCCCACCTCCCTTCCCAAAACAGCATGCAACCTGATGTAGGCTCTACATATATATTCCTATTAAACATATTTTCACATTAGTCATGTTGTAAGGAAGAATTAAAACCTATAGGAGGAACCACAAGAAAGAGGAAACCAAACAAAACAGAAGAAAAAAAAAAGCAAATTGTATGCTTCGGTCTGCATTCAAACTCCATCGTTCTTTCTCTGGATGTGGATAGCATTTTCCATCATGAGACTTTTGGAGATGTCTTCGATCCTTGCATTGTTGAGAAAAGCTAAGTCTATCAAAGTTAGTCATCATACAATGCGGCTGTTACTGTGTTCAATGTTTTCCTATTTCTGCTCACTTTACTCAGCATCAGTCCATACAAGTTTTTCCAGGTTTTTCTGAAGTTTGCTTGCTCATCATTTCTTATAGCACAATAGTATTTCATTACATTCATATACCACAACTTGTTCAGTCATTCCTCAATTGATGGGCACCCCCTCAATTTTCAATTCTTTGCCACCACAGAAAGAGCTGCTATAAATATTTTTGTACATGTGGGTCCTTTCCCCATTTTTATGATCTCTTTGGGATACAGCCCTGGAAGTGGTATTGCTAGGTCAAAGAGTATGCACAATTTTATAGCCCTTTGGGCATAGTTCCAAATTGTTCTCCAAAATGGTTGAATCAGTTCACAACTCCACCAACAATGCATTCCTAAATCACTTTTGATTAGAGAAATACAAATTAAAACAACTCTGAGATACCACCTCATACCTATCAGATTGGCTAATATGACAAAAAAGGAAAATGATATATATTGGAGAAGATGTGGGAAAATTGGGACACTGATGCACTGCTGGTGGAGTTGTGAACTGATCCAACCATTCTGGAGAGCAATTTGTAACTATGCCCAAAGGGAAACCAAATGGTGCACACTCTTTGACCCAGCAGTACTACTTCTAGGTCTGTATCCCGAAGAGATCATAAAAAAGGAAAAAGGGCCTACATGTACAAAAATATTTATAGCAGCCCTTTTTTTTGCAGTGGCAAAGAATTGGAAATGGAGGTATATGAATGCAAAGGATTACTATTGTGCAATAAGAAATGACGAACAACCAGATGTCAGAAAAATCTGTAGAGACTTGTACAAACTGATGCAAAGTGAAATAAGCAGAAGCAGGAAGACATTGTACACAGTATCAGCAATATTGTTTGATAATCAGCTATGAATGACTCAGCTCTTCTCAGCAACACAATGATCCTAGACAAGTACAAAGGACTCATGAAGGAAAATGCTATCCATGCCCAGACAAAGAACTGATGGACTCCGAATGCAAATTGAAACATTTCTTTCACTTACTTTATTCTTTCTCATGGTTTTTTTCCCCTTTTTGATCTGTTTCTTCTTTCACAACTGTGACTAATATGGAAATATTTTTACATGATAGAACATGTATAAACTATATCAAACTGCCTACCATTTTCAGAAAAGGGGAGGGGAGGGAGAAAAATTTGGAACTCAAAATCTTGTAAAAATGAATGCTAAAAATTTTCTTGACATGTAACTGGGGAAAAATAAAATACTATTATACTTAAAAAAAAAGATATATTCATGTGAGAGGATCCAGCCACCACTTTGGGGAAGTATTGCAGACAGCATGTGAATGTAGATCAACAAAGACAGAAACAGAAGTGATATTGTTATTGGATTATGCTAGAGACCAACTGGACAGAAAGAGAAAATTGAAAAAGGACTTTCGGAAAGAGATTACAAACTATCACAGAATCATGGTGTAGGAGTGATGGGGGTGGATAAGACTTCAATTATCTATCTTATGTGTAATTCTCTCTTCCTCTCTCCTCTCTTCCCCTACTCTCTTCTTCTTTCTTCTCCCTCTCTGACTCTCTGTGTCTCTCTCTTTCTCCCCCCACCCAACATCAGAACAACTAATAATTTTTTTTACTTGCCTTAATGATGGTTTCCTCCTTCAAAAGGTGGAGGAGCCAACAAGGGGAGATTTTATCTAGATCTGACTCTTACCAACAAGGAGGGATGGATTGCTGGGGCTGGAACCTTGAGAGGAAGTGGATCCACCATCTTAGAACTTGTGAAAGAGAAAGAGAAGAAAGATAGAAAGAGTCTGGCATGCATTCTAGACTTGGAAAGAGCAGATTTCAAAGGGTTCAGAGAAATAATTGGTAGGATCCCATGAAACAAACATATAGGGGTAGTGAGTTAAAGAGGTATGGGAAGCTCTCAATAATGAAATTCTAAATTCACAAAGTTAAACAATCCCAAATCTCAAAATCCCAATGAGGCAGAAAAGGGACATTGTTTAAAGAGGCTGATTTGGATACATAAATAATTTAGGAATAAGCTTGGAGTTTTAAAAATATGTAGAAAATAAAAGCAAGGACAGGTAAATGAGGAGGGCTACTAGAGTGTGGTATGTTCCTGGAAGAAGGGCTGAAGTTCCGAATATGCCAGAGCTAGTGAAGAAAGCAAAGGACTGCACAAACTATTGCCTTTTTAAAATCTACACTGGGGAAAAGAGAGAGGTCAAAGAAGAGATAGGACCACTCCACAGGGTAGATGAAGTAGGTATAAATGACAATGGGGAGAAAGCAGACCCGCTTAACCCATATTTTCCTATTTTCTCTGCTAAAGATAATGATCTTTGGATTGGGAAGGATATAAGCAAAATGCTGATGGAAGTTGAATAGTCCAAGGGTTGTGAGGGACTGAGCTCGAACTCTTAAGAGCCAATAATGAAGATTAAATTTATAAATTTAAAAGTGTGTCCTGCATATATTTTTATTTTGAGAATTAGTTGTTAAACATTTATCGGCATGCCTTTGTTTGATAGGCAAGATAAATAAGGAAAAAGAGGATACTTACCTGATCTAGATGAGATCATGTGACACCCAGCCCAGACAAACAGATGTTATTACTGAGCTGCTATTGGTGTTATTTGAAAGATCTTGAAAGATCATGGGAAAAAAAGGGAATGCACAGTATCAGAGGAAGCCAAATGGTGTCCTGATTTTCCAACAATAAAAAGGAAGGAAGTTGGCTTTGTTAACCAGGGAACTGTACTCTGATTCTTGGAAAAAATCTAGAATGGATTATTAAAGGGATGGCTAATGAGCATCTAGAAAAGGAGTAAATAGATCATGAAGAGTCACATCATTTTATTGAGAACAAGTCATGCCAGACTCACCTGATTTCTCTTTTTAACAAGGTTACTGAATGGGCAGATCAAGGAAATATTTGCCTAGATTTTAGCAAGGCATTCAACAAAATCTCTCATGATATTGTTACGGAAAAGATGGAGAGATAGAGGTTAGATGATAGCAAATTTAAGTAGATTTGGATGAATGGTTTAATTGAATGACTGGATCCAAAGGTTAGTCATTCACGGTTTGATGTCAACTTGGAAGGAAATCCTTCAGAGGGCAGAGATTCCCAAACTTATTTGGCCTACCACTCCCTTTAAAAAATTACTCAATGCCCCCCTGGAAATCTACTTTCTTTAACCCTTTAACAGTTTTAAAAAATTTGTGTCATTTCAAGAAAATATAAAATATTTTTTTTTAAAAAAAGACATCTTAAATTTAATAATTTATTATAAATTTGTAGTTTTTTCTTGCATTGAAATTTTGCTGAGGCAATATTGCATCATGTAACTATATAGTTTTATACTGTAAACAAGTCATTATAGTCACATACTCCTGCTGATGCATGTTAGACTTCCCAACAATGCACGACACGCTCGCCTGCCAACACTTGCTTAAGACACATTGGCAGACTTGACCACTGATGGGTTATAACTTGCATTTTGTGTGTTTATTTGGAAAATATTGTAATCACTATGACTTTAACTTTATTACACAACAGATGAAACATGTACAAATGGTTTTTCAAAATTTTCTTCTCTTCTTTCTTTATGCTTTAACTACCCCCTTATTTTTATTCAATGGCCCCCAATTGCACCTGAGGCTACTACCACCCCTCTGGATCATTCCAGTGCCCCTCAGGGGAGGTATTTCCCACTTCAGAAACCCATGATAGAGCAACACAGAGTTCTGGGCTTGGCCCTCTGTTGTTTAATATAAAAACATAGATTTAGGGATGGAAGGGGCCTCCAAGGTCAATGAGTCCAATTCCCTCATTTTACAGATGAGATATGGAGATACAGAGTGGCTAAGTGATTTGCCCATGGTCATACAGCTGGTAGGTGTAGGAGACAGATTCACATCCCATGTCCCTTCTCTTGATCCTGAACCAGTGTTCTTTCTGCTGGTTGGCCACTGGAAGAGGAGGTAGGTCAGCCATGTTGCAGGAGTGAGGGCTTAAGAGAGGGTTTAAACAATGTACTGGTTCCTTCCACCCTCCAGCTCCTGAAATAGCAGCAGAACCACAAGAGATCCCACAACCCATTCACTGAAAAGCTCATAAAGGAAAAAACAATTCTTTGAGAAAGGTCTTGTCAGGAAGTTCAGTCTACGGTTTTTCTAGGTTAGGTTAACTCAACTGGACTAAGGAAGGACTGGTTTGATTGGTGGGTGGATAATACAAGTCCAGATTTATTTTTCATATGATATGAAGTGTACCAAGAAGGCTGCCCTCAACCTCCCAATATTTCCACCACATCCTTTCCCTCCTCTCCCCCATGCCTATACCACAGTGCCTGAAATAGCTCCCATTAGTGCTCCCATGATTAGTGATGCCTTTTGATTCAGTATTGTCCTCTTCAATTTCCTTTCTATTCCAAGACTCCCTGGAATGGGAATCTCACTTAGCTTTTCCAAGAGGTTAATAGCAAACTTTCTTCCTGGGGATGGGGTCCTCAGCCTCAATTACTTGGAATTTCTTTAAGGTCTGCCCCTGTGTGCAATGATATATTTTGGGGTCTAAGGGGCTTAGCAGGGACTTGGAGGGTGTGTGTGTGTGTGTGTGTGTGTGTGTGTGCGCGCGTGTGTGTGTTCATTCCAATGATGTATGAATGTCATGCAAATGATATGCAAAGCAGCATGTAAATGAGTAGCTATTATTGGGGCCTTTCTGGAGCAGGACTGTAGCAAGGCTTACCTCTGCTGGGGGAAAGGACCTTGACTCGGTCTCCCTAGTTCCCCTGAGGGTGAAAAGAGGAAGCTGTAGGGGCAGCCTGAGGCCCTGGGTTCAAATCCTAAGTAGAAGGGACTATTTTTATGTCTTCCCTCGATTGGCACTGCTGATTGGTTGGAGCCGGAGTCTTCTTTTCTCTCAATTCTAGCAGAGTCTTGTTAAGGAAGCCAACGTGGAATCTCTAAAAATAGCCTGCTCTTGGCCTCCCCCTCCATGCTCCAGATCTCAGCCTCCTCCTCCTCCTCCCCCTCAGCCACCTAATTGGGAAACTGCCTCCACACTTGGGTTCCTCATTTTGTTTCTCCTCTCCTAGTGTCGCCAGCTTGCACCGGTTTGGAGCAGCCCCTGTCCTCACCCTCTCCCTGGAGGAAATGACTCCCAGCTCTCTTCCTTTGCCCGGGGTGGGAATTGTCGGGCCTTTTCCTCTATGTAGGATGTGATGAACTGGTGAGGAGTCTCCCTGGGACAGGGAAGACGAACTCTAAGTGATGACTCATCAGTCTAGATGAGATCTTGCTAATGGGAGCCTAGAAATGCTGACCCTAGAAATTAGTGGGAGGCATTTAGAGAATCTGCCAATATGGAACTGCTTGGTAGAGTGGAAAGAACCCTGTCTCTGGACCTTGAAAGGGGCAGCATGGTGTCTGGTCAAGTGATGCAGCCAGGCCTAGATGGGCAGATCAAAATTATCTTCAGGGAAAATCCTCCCCTCAGCCCAGTTAGTTCAGTATTTTTTTTTTTAACTCTTATTTAATTTGTAAGTTAGTTTTTAAAATCCTGGCCACTGCCTTGAGTGAATGAAGGGCAAGGAAGAGCCTGTCTACCTAGGCTAGGTGAACATTGGTGGCAAAGGCAAAGAAACAGAGTGGTCCTCAGCCCAATAGTTTTGGGAGATTAGGGGAAGAGCAAGATGCATAGGTTGAGTATGAAGTAGAAGAGGAAACCCATATGCGTCTGCCCATCTGATCAATCAACAAGCATTTATTAAGCATTTACTGTGTGCCAGGCTCTGTGCTGATTCATCTGAAACACTGGTCATCTAGCTATTCATCTTTCTGTCTGCACTCCATTTTCTCACACTTAACCTTGACCCCAAGACACCTTTTGCATCTTTGGAGTAGAGTGGAGGTGTTAGGCTAGCTGAGTGTCTTCACCTCGTACATCTGGCCTTTGTTTAGCATTTCTTGCCACAGGTTGGAAGCTCCTGTTAATGGATAAACATTTGCCAAGTACCTGCTATGCGTCGGGTACTGGGCTAAGTGATGGAGATTAAAAAAAAAAAGGCAAAAGCCTGGCCTCAAGGACCTTTCAGGGCAGCCATCACCTGCTTCCAATGGTGCCCAGACAATGTCAACTGGTGAGTCCATTTTCTTGGAAGAAAATGATAGACCACTGTATCACAGATCTAGTACTGAAAGGGAACTCGTATGATGCCTAATTAATTCAACACCCTCATTTTACAGATGAGGAAATTGAAGCTCAGGGATATTAAATAATTTGTTCCAGGTCACACAGGTAGTAAGTGTCAGAGGTGGAATTTGAAGACGGGTCATCTGATTGGGTCAGATGGCTCCTTCCATCAGTCTTGTTGTCTTATACCTTGTTCTTCTCTATGCACACGATGATCCTGTTGCACTGGCCTCCTCACTGTTCCTCACATAGGACACTCCAGGCCTTTGCACTGGTTGTCCCTCATCCCTGGAATGCCTTCCCTCCTCACCTCTGACTCCTAGTTTTCTTTCCCTCTTTGAAAATTTAGCTCAGATTCCATATTCTGCAGGAGGCGTTTCCTGGGCCCCCTAGTTGCTAGTGCCATCCTCTTGAGACTTCTTGCCATTTATACTCTACATACCTTGCAGATGTCTCCTTGAGGGCAAAGGACCATGGTTTTTATTTTCTTTGCATCCCCAGCACAGTGCCTTGCACAAAGTAAGTACAACATAATAAAAATGACTAGAATATACGTATAGCCCTTAGCACAGTTCCTGGTACATAGTAGAGGCTTAATAAATGCTTCTTCCCTTATTCCCTCTCCCCCCCTCCCATTAACACTTACTAAATGCTTGTTGACTGGCTGACTGACCTTTTCCATTTTTGCCTTCTACACTGGCTATTTCATTCAGGGTTTGTTGTAACAACAGCTCACAATTATACACTGCTTTGTGGTTACAAAGCACTTTTTTATACATTAGCTCCCCAACCTTCACAACACTCTTTGAGAAGCAGGTACTGAAAGTAGCATTAGACCCATTTCACAGACAAGGTAGTTAAGGCTCAGAGAGTTTGAGTCACTTGCCCAAGGTGACGTGGGTAGTAAATAGACTGGAGCTCAAGACTTCTGACTGGTTTCAGATAAAACCAAAGTCACAGGGTCATGGAATGTTAAGGGTGGAATGGACTTTTGAGATCTAGTCCAACTCCTTCATTTTGCAGAATATGAAACTGAGACTTTGGAAGGAAAGGAAAGAGACTTGCCCAAGGTTATATAGCTACAGAGTAGCATGGGAGAATCAGGTCTCTTGATTCAGACCTAGGTCTCTTGACTCCTTGTCCAGAGGGCTTCTTACGTATATCATGTTCATCCCTTCCACCAGACTATTCTAGCACTCTTGAATTTTGGTTTAGGAAAAAACTATTTCCAAGGCACAATGCTTTGTCTTCCTTCATCACATACTATGAATACTAAAAATTCATCACATAGAGACACACAGAGGAGAAGATGTATATCAGTGTTGAGCCAAAATGTTACAAAGAAGAGGAGTGTAGACACAGACATTTGCAGCTACTTTTTGTCTGTGTTATATGTCTTCTTTCTTATTTCTTAAAATAAGCAAATAGACCAGTCTCAGGTTGCCAAATGTCATGTGTTCTAGGAAAAATTCTTTGAAATCAAAAGGGAATCATACTATAGAAAGCTTAGAGCCTCTCCACAAAGCCTCCCCCTGTAGTAGGGGAGTTGATCCTGGGAACTCGGAAGTCTGGCTAGTAAAGCATAGGTTCTGAAAGGATCTATAATGCTAGAAAGCCTTTGAGTGTGGTCCTAGACCAGAGCTGGGGAACCTGAGGTCTCAAGGTCACATGCTGCCCTTTAGGTCCTCAGAAGGGCCACACTTGAGGAACTAGAGGGTGACATGTGGCTTTGAGGCTGCAGGGTCCCCACCCCTGTCCTAGACAGTATCTTCTGTTGGAGGACTAGCCTACCTAGGTGTTGAAATCTTGTCACCAATAGATTGGCCATTAGGTTGAAGAATCACAGAATTTTATGGCTGGAAGGCATCTCTGAGGCCATCTTGTCCAACCTGTACTTGAAAAAAGACCCACTCTACAACTTATCTGAGAAGTGGCCATCTGTCTTTTGTTTAAAGACCTCTAATGAGGAGAAACTCATTCCCTTTAAAGGTAGCTCTTTCCACTTTGAGATATCTCTAATTGCCAAGAAATTTCTTGCAACATCAAGCTTAAATCTACCTCTTTGCAACTTCTATCCTTTGCTTGCCCTCCAGGGTGGAGCTGAACAAGCCTAAACTCTCTTCCATATAGCAGCCTTTCAAATACCCGATGACTGCTATTGTGCCAGAAGTCATGGATTTTATATCTTCAAATGTGCAAACAGACAAACAAGTTCCAGGTGATGAATTCTTTGACCATGATGATTCAGGAAACAAAAACAAATTTAAAAATGGTCCTGTGTGGCTTCTTTCTGTTTTTACAGTGATGTTGGTGGAGAGTTTGAAAAGGGGATAGAGGGTGCTAAGAATTACATAGTTTTTAGACCATCTGCAAACATTAATGCTAATTTGTAATAGACTAATAGTACTCAAACGAGAGATCTTTGTTTAATGATGAATGTACTATGGAGGACTCTGAGACTGAGTTGTGTCAATATTAACACATTCGCTATCAATGAAATCAGAAGACATAAAGACGTTACAGCTAAATGGAAGATTACAGACTCCTTTAAGGTTGGGGAAGGGGACTGTTTTCTTCCAGTGCCTAGCATGGTGCCTGGCACATACTTTCAAATATTCAAAATGTATCTGTGATCTTATCAATTTAGCATTTTCCTCAAAGGATCATAGTATGATTAGACTTAGAGCTGGAAGGGAGCCTAGAGACCATTTAGAGAATTCCATCCCCTCATTTTACTGATGAGAAAACTGAGGCCAAAATAGCCTGAGTTATTTGCTTACAGTCACACAGGTTGTAAGCAGGAAGCTGGGATTTGAATACAGGTCATCTGATTTCATATTTAGTGCTCTTTCCACTGCAACATTCAACCTCTCAAAAGGCAGATCACAACCATCCCTGCAGGCCCATCCTGTGTGTCTTTCCCATATCTCCCATAATTACACCATAGAGAGTTCTCCCAGAAAACTGGAATTCTTCCTTTTTCCTGCTATCTGGAAGATATCTGTAGGGCTCTTGGGCTGACCAGTCATCATGTGACCAGCTCATCATCTCTTCCTATCACACATTTCTGCAATGATAGATATTCTTTATTCCAGTTCCTCGTCAAAGTTCCTTTTTTGTTAAATGTTGTAGCCTGCTCACACGTACCATGATTTGCACATAGATGATTAATAAATGCTTGCTGGACTGCTTGGCTCACAGTTTCTCCTTGCAGAAGGTGGACAAAACAGTTGGCTTTATTTTGTGCTCAGAGCCATCAAGAAACACCATTTCCTGGGATACCTGGTCAACTCATCTTGTAGAGCTCATGTTAGCAGAGCACTAAAGATAGTTCCAGCTTATGATTTCTTGCAGAGGGTGAAATAGAAAAAATTTACAAAGAATTTGTCCAAGAATCCTGTAAAATAAGACAATGGATACCTTGGTACTTGATGATTTCAATGAGAAAATGGAAATTGATTAAAAAAACAACAACAACCAATATTGGAAAATATGGCTTGGAATTAAGCAATGAAAGAGATAAAGGTGGATTGATGAGTCAGAATCCTGTTTCACATACACATACAATGCTTTCTTCAATAACAGAGTCAGAAGTCATTGCATGAGAAGTACTGAGCATCACCACAAAAATGGAAATTGCCTTCATCTCAACACAGGAAATGAACTGCTAACTGTTAACTGAGCTAGGTGTTATTTTTGAACCATCATCAGGCCATGGGCTAGTTAGAGCTAAGATCAAAACCAATACTAACTTAGAGGAAGGAACAGAGATAAGAAAATACTACCACCACAGTTCCAACCTGACTTAATTAAACAAGCTATTCACTTCAGGATGTGGAAAGGACTTTACAGATGTTTCAAGATGAGGAAATGGAAGCCCAGAGAATGGAAGGGACATTTCTAAGGTCAGATTGACCTTAGAGCCAGATCTTGAATTCCAGTCTCCTGGTTTCCAGGCCAGTGTTATTTTTACCATCTATACCATGATTCTCTCTCCAAGGAAGTCTGGCCAATTTTTTGGCCTGATCCTTATGACAGAGGCCGCTGGGCCCAAGGGAGTTTAGGGACTCACCTCTCTTGCCCCTTCTGTGCAGGGCAGTATAGTTCATGAACTCTTGTTTTCTTTTTGTTTTGTTTTGTTTTGTTTTTAGGCAACTGGGGTTAAGTGACTTGCCCAGGGTCACACAGCTAGTAAGTGTCAAGTGTTTGGTGTGAGGCTGGATTTGAACTCAGGTCCTCCTGACCTCAGGGTGGTGCTCTATCTGCTGCGCCACCTAGCTGCCCCTAACAATGCTCCAAACATGATTTTTTTTTTCTTTTACTTTTTGGTAAGGCAATTGAGGCTAAGTGACCTGCCCAGGGTCACATAGCTAGTAAATGTTAAGCATCTCAGGTCGGATTTGAACTCAGGTCCTCCTGACTCCAAAGCTTGAGCGCTATCCACTGCGCTGCCTAGCTGCTCCCTGGTTCATGAACTCTGAAAAAAGGTCAGTTTTTTTTAATACCCCTTGTCTGACCTTGAGTACATGAAGGGACAAAGAAAGACAGGAAGCTGGAGGAAAAGGAGAAACCAATAATCCATGTGCTTCTTTGGGAAACGCAACCACAAATCAAATGGGTCAAATGATGCTGTCTTCTTGTCTGGAGCACCCACAGACACTTGGCCACGTCTTTAGGGAGGGGTTCCTTCTTTCCTTGTGTCTTCTTTGGCTTTTAAAACAAATTTAATCACACTGCAAAGCCAGAAAAAGAAAGAAAGAAAAAAAGGTTGGTACCAGCACTGAGAAAGTCAGTAAATCTGGGTTCAAGTGCCTGATTCTAACACTTACTAGCTGTGACCTTGGGCAAGTCACCTCAGTTTTCCGGGTCTCAAATTCTTCATCTGTAAAGTCATGGAATCATAAAGCCCTACAGTTGGAAGAGACCTCCGAGATCCTCTGATCTGATTCATAACTGAGCAGGAATTCCCTCTTCATCCTCCTGGACTAGTGATCTCTGCTTGCACATTTCATGATGGGGGAGCTCATTACCAATTAAAGCAGCCAATTTCCCTTTTGGCCAGCTATTTAAGTATTTGAAAGGTTGTGTGCAGAATAGTTGTTAGACTTGTTTTGCTTGGTCCCTGAGGGCAGAACTAGGAGAAATGTGAGTAGGAGTTGCAGAGAGGTAAATTTAGGCTGGATATCAGAGAAGTCTTTCATATTAGAGATATGCCCTGACAAAGCTATGGAGAAGTGAAACGGGCTGGTTGACTCAGGGGGTAGTGAGTTCCCTATTTCTTGGGGTCTTCAAGGGGAAGCTGCATTACTATTTGTTGGGGATATTGTAGAGGTAATGGTTGGACTAGACGAACTTGGAGATCCTTTCTAACTCTGAGATTTTATCATTCTGTATTTAAGTTAGCAACATTATATTCTCCTGTCTTCTCCTTTCCAGGCTCAACATCACATCCCACAAATACACCTTTGTGGCATTTGATCCCCATTCTCCTTACTATCCCACTCACTCACTTCTGAACATGCTCTAACCTGGGCAGAACTGAGAAAGATGTTGTCAAGTATTTGAAGAACAGTTAAGTGGAAAAAAAGAATTAGATTTATTCTGATTGGCCCCTAAGGGCATGAGTTGGAAGTTGTAGAAAGACAGATTTTGGTCTGAGATGATGAAAAACTTCCTGAAATTTGGAACTGCTCCAAAGTAGAGTAGGATGCCACAGAATGTGGTGGATTCCCGTCCTCCCCCCCCCCCCATGCAGATCTTCAAACAGGCTGATGATCATTTGTTGACTTTCTTGCGGGGTTTCTCAGACATCTGTGAATTGAACTAGGGGTCTTCAGAAGTCTCTTTCAATCCTGAGATTCTGTGATTCTGTAATAGGGAACCAACAAAAGTTTTTGAGTAGAGGACTGGTAGGATCCTATGTATGAATTGGAACAATTATTTTGACATGTGTGAGAAGGATGGTTTGATGAGAGGAGAAACTGGAGGCAGAAGGACATGATAGGAAGGTATTTCAGCTGCTTCAGAGGGAAATAGATGAGGGTCTGAACTAAGGTGTTGACTATGTGAGTCAGGAGGAGGGAATGGCTCAGGTTTGGGAGTAGAGCAGAAATGATGTTTAGTTTTGAATGAAATGAGTTTGAGCTGCCAACAAGACATCTGGGCAGAAATGGTCAGCAGGCAAGACTGGAGTTCAGTGGAGAGGCTAGGACTGAATGTGGAGAATTAGAATCCATTTGTACAGAGGTGATAATTCAACTTGAGGGAATACATGGCATCACCAAGAGAGAAAGTGCAGAGAGTAAAGATAAGCTAGCAGAGAGCCTTAGGAACACCCAGCTCAGGGGGAGCAAGAAGAAGAAGAATGATCCCCCCAAATCCCAAGACATTGAGAAGGAGCAGATAGATTCAGGAAGGGACCCAAGAGAGAGTAATTTAACTGAAGCTGAGAGAGAGACAGAGAGACAGAGAGAGAGAGACAGAGGCAGAGACAGAGAGACAGAGACAGATGGAGAAGGAGAAAGGGAGGGAGGGAAGGAAGTGGGAAAGGAAAAGGGAGGGAGGTGGAAAAGGAGAAGAAGAAGGAAAAGGAGAAGAAGAAGGAAAAGAAGAATCTTTGAGACAAATTTCATTAGTATCCCAGGAACATAGATTTAGAACCAGAAGAGACCTTAGAGCCCATCTAATCCAAACTCTATGTTTTACGGATGAAGAAACTGAGGTACAGAGACCTAAACTGACTTGGTTTAGATCTTGTAGGTAGTAATGTGCAAAACTAGGACTCCAACCAGGTCCTTGCACTCCATTTTCAGTGCTCTTTCCACCATACCATGTTAGTGACAGGATTATAAGTGATTAAAAGTATGAATGGAGGTGAAGTATAGGGAGTGTAGCTTTGGCAGGAGTGGCTACCTCATCCTCTGAGCAAAGGAGGTATGGGATGGGGAGGTAAGTGAATCCATAACAGAGGGACCTCTCATTAAACAAAGGGGCTAGGTCAAATGCTGAGAGAGGGATGGAATGACATTGGGGGATTGAGGAGAGAGGAGAAGGTTTGGAACAGATGGCATGAGAAGTACAATAGTGAGCCTTGAGTCAGCATCCTATGAGGATAGCCTGAAGGAACTTGGAATGTTTGACATTAAGAGGAGAAAATTCAGGGTGACCATGGATTCTTTCAAACACTTGAAGGGCTGTCCTGTGAAAGATTTGTTCTGTTTGGCCACAAAGAGCAGGAGACCACCACTGGAGGTCTTCAGGTATAGGTTGGATGACTACTTTTCAGGGACAGTAGGGTGAGGATTTCTTCATCAAGTCTTTCTCTTCCAACCCTAAATTCTATGATCATGTGATTCTGAGTCAAGCATATGCGGTGGTGAGAGTGATATGCGATATGAGTCAAGATGAGAGCCCAATTGAGATTAGATTGCTTGGATTAGTGATGGACCCAGTCCTCATGGTTTCATGATGCCCATCCTTTCTAGGTTTTCTTCAGATCCACTTGGTGATTTCTTAAGTTTCCCCATATATTTATCTATATAGTAAACCAGGGTGCTATGATTCCAGAGGGCCCTGCCCCATGCTTGAGTTTAAACATGTCAAGGTGTGGCTCTCAGACTCTAGGTCATGGAAAGTTCTCATCATGAGTCTGTTGACTCCCATGCCCATGTTTCTGCATGGTTCCCAAAGATCTAGGTAAATATCAACAGAGAACCAGATTTTTCTCTTCCTGGTGTCTCCTAAGCAGCCTCTTTGAAGGAGGTAGAGTCAGCAAGAGAAAGATGGCTTCCATATGAGCTTTGATTGGGGCAAGAATTGGGTAGTGGGGATGTGGTGGAGGGAGGCAAAGTCTTAGAGGCTTTACGGATGTCAGAGCTGAATAGTTCAATGGTGCAGTGGAAAGAAAATTGGGTTAGAGGACCTGACTATTACATTATTGATTCATTGAGTTCATTCAATTCAAGTATATATTAAGCACCAATTATGTGCTGGGGATACAAAGATGGAAAGGGAAAGAAGTTCTGCCCTCAAGAAACTTATATTCTCCAGGTGGCAGTTGGGTAACAATTATAAGCAAAATATTTAGAAAACAATACAATGTAACTTCTGTTGTCAGTTGAACCTTTAAGGGAGCTAGGGATTCCAAGAGAAGAAGAGGAGGGAGAGCATTCCAGGCAATGGGGAAAGCCTGAGTAAAGTATTTAATACCTGTGTGACTATGTGAGCCATTTTACTTTCCTAGGTCTCAGTTTCCTCAATTGTAAAAAGGAAGCTGGTTGGGTTATCCAGATTTCTTTTAAAAATTTTAATCGATCAATTAATCAATTAGTTTTTATCTAGACTTCTAAGGTCTCTTCTAGCTCTAAATCTATGATTCTGAAAACCTAGGACTTCACATTGGGATTCAGTCTTGGACTCCAGAGGAAATGACTTGTCCAGCACAGTTAGGTAGTAGGAGACCCTGGGTTAGAGAATCTGAGATTCTTCATGTCACCTGGTGGAGTTTCCAAGCATCTTGCTGCCTCTCATACTGATCAATGAATACCTTTTCAGTGTAACAAACTCCAGTCTCAGACCTGCCTTGTGGAGGGGTTAATGAGAATGAAAATGTTAACAATCTACCTCACATTTGTGACTGCTTAATTTTTGTCTTTTTCATCCCCAGTACCTAGTTCAATGCCTTTAAAAATACCCATTGCTTGATTGTATGACATTTCCTGCCTTTCAAAGCACTTTCCCATAAGCTGTCATTTGATCTAGACATTATTATCCCTATTTCGTGCATGAGATGACTGAAGTCCAAATGGAAGAAGTCACTCAAGGTCAATTGCAGAGCTAGCATTAGGAGCCAGGTCCCTTGATTCCCAATCCCAAATCATCAACCCACTCTACTATAAGGTTTTAGAATCACCTTCAGTGGGAGGAGAAGGAAAGGAAAGGGAAGAGAAGGGAAGGAAGAGAAAGAAAGGAAAGGGAAGAGAAAGGAAAAGGGAAAGGAAAAGGGAAGAGAAGGAAAGAGAATAAGCATTTATATAGCACCTATCATATGCTAGGCACTGTGTTAAGTGTTTACAAATTTATTGGATATCCCTCATTAGGCTCAATCCTGGGGGACTGTACATTGGAGGATGGCTAGCTCCCAATTCTTCTAGGGCTTCGGTTCCCATATTTAGGGCTAGAAGGGACCTCAGAAGTCATAAAGGTCAAACCATTCATTTTATAGATGAGCAAGCTGATACATGGAAAGGGAAATTGACTCAGAGCCTATGTCTCCTGATTCCAAGTACAGTATTGTGTCCATCATTTAAAGCTTAAAAGACCACAGCCTCTTTCAGGGGCTTCCAGGAAGTGGGTGTTGAGACTGCTGCTGATAGAGTGGGTCCATGACTACTGGGGTGGGGGAAGTTGTGGGTTCCACACTTATGAGCTACACTACCACAGCTCAAGTTGGGGGTGTTCAGAAACACCTATCTCCTTCCTGTTGGGTGGTAATAGGGAAAGACAGGGTGGAGGGCAGGCAAGAGTGAGGGGCCACTCTCCCAGCAGAAAGTTAAGAGGGGTTAGAACAATCCTCGCATTTGTGCCAGGCATCCTGGTTTCCAAAATATGCCCGCATTTATCATCTCATCTGATACTCAATCTAAGAGGGAGGTAAAATTATGACTGTCTTTAAATCATGCCAGAAATCAATGGCATAGCCATTACTGGAATCCCAGGCTCTTAGAGACTACTGAGTCCAATGTCTTTATTTTAGAGATGAGGAAACTGAGGCACACACAGGTTAAGTGACATGCTCAGAGTTATACAGCTAATAAGTGTGTCAGACTGGATTTGAATCTGGGTCCTCCCAACATCAAAGGCAGTGACCCATGTACTATGTCATAAAGCCTCATTGTTATACCATGCTGCCTCCTAACTCTACTCTACTACAATGGACTTCTCTCCTGCAAATGGACCAGGAAGGGCTTCTTCTAGTTTCGGAGCCATCCTTCTCTCCTAGGATCACACCTCTCCCCCAAAATACTGGAATCAACCGTTAGTAGTCAATCAATTCTTCCCTGCTAGTCTTTATTCATTCATTCACACTCATTTATTCAACAAACATTTATGTATAGAGCTCTATGCTCAAAGCTGGAGGAATATAAAAGATTTATGTCAGATAGGATCCCCTGCCCTCATGGAGCAGGGGACAAAAGACCCAAAGTCTGATATTGGACATACTCAGTATTACCTAATAAATGTATTATTAATTAGGTGGTATAAACAAACTACTTAATGAGGTCCAAGAAGAGGAAAATTTTTGCTCTTTGGGTAGATCAATTTGGGGACCTGATGTGGGTGGAAGAGGATGTAGTCGTATAATTAGCCTACCTGGGGAATAAGATCTCATCACCTTTTCCAATCAGCGGCATCCTTTGGTGTTAAAGGGAGGAGAGTTGTGATGTAGGGGCCCGTTTCACTTTCTAGTTTCTGTTCAGAAATTTCCCAGTCACTAGAAGCTCCTTCACTTGCCATTATTAACCAATGAAGTCACTCTGTTCCCCGGGTTAAAACGTGACTCAACCTGGGCATGCTCTGACTCACTGCCTCCATCGTTCCAAGTTGGGTTCAGGGAAGAAGTTCTGGTTCAAAGTTCTGATCTCCAGGACTAAGTAGAAAAAATCCTGCCTGTTCTGGAGGGCTGAAAGACTCCAAGTGATTCTTCTTGGCCTTTCATGGAGGGTCACCATGATAGAGAGGAGGGCAGCACTAAGTTACTGGTTGGCACTTGGTCTTCTTGATAACATGCTGGAGAAACTGAAGCCTTGGAAAGGGGAGTGGATCAAGACTTGCCTTTGGGTGCATGAGTGGTGACCTGAGGAGACTCTTTACAGATGAAGAAAAGTCTAGCCCTGATTCTCCTGCTCAACTTATTCATCCCACATTAAGGGCCTCTTATGGGTGCTAGGTGACATTCTAAGCAACAACTGTATGGCATTATTAGAATGAGGAGGAAGAGGCAAATTGTCCAGGGCCATGAGCTTCTCCCTGACTGTGCAATAACTTGGGTGGTATATTACTGAACCTTATAAACACATGCCTATGCACCCGTATAAGAACAAGCACACACCTCCAAACAAGAATGAACACATACGCAGAATCACAAGGTGAGTACAGATACGTACAAATGGGTACCCATACAAACCAACAAGGTGCACATACACAGAATGATAAACAGAGGTGTGTAGAGAGGAGGAATGTGGGAGCAGAACAACCTTTAACCAAGAGTCCACAGCCCTGTCATTTATTGGCTGTGTGACCATGGGCTAGGGATTCACAGATTTCCATATCTGCAAAATAAAGGGGCTGGAGATCCTTTCTAGCCTCTGGTATTTTATGGTACAGCTTCGTGGTGTTGTGTGGAGAAAGCCTCGGACTTTGGAATCAGGAAGACCTGGGTTAGAATCCTTCCTCAGACACCTGGTGTAGGACCCTGGCCAGTGCCTTTAACCTCTCTGGGCCTCAGTTTCCTCATCTGTAAACTGAAGATCATAATTGTTTCCCCACTTACTTCACAGAGTCATTGTGAAGATCAAATGAAATTATTTGTGTAAAGTGTGATATAAATGTTTCTTATCCGCAGGGCAATCCGTACATCCATTGGCTGGGTTACTCTATTCAGAAGCAGACTATGGAATTTATCCCCAGGGAGCAGAAAAAAAGAATTGTGGTTTCTTTGACGTCACTGGCAGACTCTTTAACAATTCCCTTGGTGCTCAGGGCTGGGAGGTTTGGGGCTTTTTTTATTTTCGGTCTTTCCCTCTGTTCTGTGTTTTCTCAATCACTTCTGTCTTTCCGCCCTTGAAGGCTGCCAGGATTTTTTTCTGCTTGGTCCTAGAGATCAGAACTGAAAACCCCTGGTGGAAGTTGATCCTCCCCAATTATCTCCTCCCATTACTCTAAATACAACATGTCCCAAAAGTCTTAGTGCAGTTTTAAGCTTTAATAGTTTGAAACTGCCCTAAAACCTTTGGGATACCCTGTATATTTTATACTTGATCTGTGTACTCGTGGTTTCCTCCCAGCAGAATGTAACCTCCCTGAAGGCAGGATTGTTTCATTTCTGTCTTTGTGCTTAGTGTAGTGCCTGATACGGTTTTAGTGCTTGATACATGCTTGTCGAATAAATGAATGAGCGAAATGTCAGAGACCTGTTTTGGCTGGCCGTAAGGAAATAAATCTCTTAGTAACCACCATTATTCAAAAGTGGAATGGGCTGCCAACAGAGGGAGTGAGTTCCTCCTCACTGGAGGTCTCTAAGCAAAAGTTGGAAGACCATAATAACGACAACAAAGGGAACGATTATGATGCTGATGCTGATGCTAGCTAGCATTTACATAGCACTTTTATATATGTTATCTCATTAGATCCTCACCACAGCCATGGGAAATAGATGCTATTATTATTTCTATTTTAGAGAAAGGAAAGTGAGTGACTTGGCCAGAGTCACCCAGCTAGTAAATAATCGAGTGAGGATTCCAACTCCAGTCTACCCCAACTCTAAAGATCAGAGCTCTATGAGCCAACCCACTTAGCTGATAACTTTTCAGATATTTCATAGAAGGGATTTAGGATACAGATTGGACTGGCTGGCCACCAAATTCTCTTCCCACTCTGAGATTCTCCTGTGGGATGGAGCTATGCATTCTTCTGAGGCCGGAAGCTCAGCCCTAGTCAATTCAATGGGGAGCCAACAGGGAGTTACATTGGCATCCTTTGCTGCGCCAAGCAACAAACTTGAGGCCCCAATCCCAGCTCTGACCTGCACTGGCTATCTGATTTTTGGCAAGACAATCTCTGCTCTCCAACTTGTGCACTCCCACCTCAACTCCTGCTGCCTCAGTTTCTTCACCTGTTTAAGAAAAAAAAGAGGATTGGACCAGTTGGTCTCAAAGGTCCCTTTTGATTCTGTATTTCTGTGATTCCTCTGCTGGTGGCAGCCTCAGTTGAAGATCCTTCAGGACTGATTTCCATTTACAGATTTTGAGACTCAACCACGTGGTTGTTAAGATTTTAGGTGAAGAGGCAGGGAAGGGGCCTGACTCAGCCAGGCTATGACCTGCATTTGGCTAGGTAGGGCACTGACTAATGTATTGTGGTGGGGGGGGGGGGGGGGGAAGCCCTGCCCACCCAAGTATGTGTTTTAAAGTATAAGAGAGTAGGAAGGCAAATGGGAGAAGGCCAGCTGAACTGGTGCCTTCTGGTGCCATTCTCTGTCCTTTGTCTTTGAGATTGAAGAGATGGCTGAGGACAAGAGACGCTTTTGCTAGAAGGAAGGTGATACTGTGTTTTAGGTTTCTGCAGGACTAGTTTCACAAGAGTTTATCTGGAATTACCTTCATTCTTTCTAGTCTCTCTGGCCTGCTGCCCATATGCAATAGGTAACTTGTTTGTTGAGCTCCAAATGGGATAGAGGGAGAGACAGTGGAAATATCTGAATGATGGGTGGAGGGCCTCACTGCACACTGTCTTGTATTGTTAATAAATTGAATCATGTTTCTGAGTCTGTGTTCCCTACAGTACCACCTAGCACAGGGCTAAGGATGGAATGGTAGGTGGGGACCCCTTCTAGAATGCAGGATAAGGGGTTTGGATTCTGTCCCACAGACCAGTGTTTCTCAACCTGTGCTCCACAGACCTTAGGATTCCTTGATGCAGTCCAAAGAGTTCTGAAGAGAAAAAAACTATACCAATCAACAAGGATGCTCAGAAAACCTATTCTCTGCTGTTTCCATCAATAGTACCATGTGTGTTCACCATGTTAGCCAGCCTGGAGATCCTTTGGATAGTCAAAACCCAACAAAATGACAAAAAAAGTTGGCTTCTTGTCAGTCTGGATTAAATTACTGAACACTACTGATATGTAAGATGCACAATCAGTTGATTGCCAGCTTGTCTGAATGATGTGTGTAAAATAGAGACCCTGGGCTCTTAAATCACCCAACTAGTCCATAAAATGGCAATAATAATGCCTGTAATACCAAATTCCTAGGCTGGTTGTGCAGTTCAAATTAGATGATACATATATATAAAAAGCACTTTAAAAAGTGCTATATAAGTATTTAATATTACTACTGCTGCTGCTACTACTACTACTACCACTACTATTACCACTACCACCACCACTACCACTACTACTACTATTACTACTACTACTACCATCACCACCACCACCACTACACTACTACTACTACCACCACTACTACTACTTTCACTATTACCACCACCACCACCACCACTACTACAACAACAACTACTACTACTACTACTACTACTACTCCTACTACCAAAATATTGGTCCAGAGTTACTATTTTATTGGTGTAGAGAACTATACTTCTATCTGTGCTGATTATACCCTCTACAACTTAGAGTCTTGAGTGTCTGGGCCCTGAGAATTTCAGTGACTTGCCCATGGTCACACAGCCAACATGGGTTAAGAGCAAGACTTGAAATCAAGTTTTCCTGACTCCAAGGCCTCCTCTCCATCTGGTACACCAACCTGCCTCACATCAACCATCATCCACTAGAATCATTATTATTTTGTTGAAAATATACATTAAAAAAATCTGATGCTTATTAAGGCCAAGTAGATAAAACTGGAAAGTGTGAAGAGACAAGAGAGTCAGGGTATGCCTCTAATAATAAAACAAACATCCACAATCCCCCCTCAAGGACCAGATCCCTGATACAGAAAAAGCTCAAATGTGAGACTCGTTGACTGACTCTGGCTTTGCTTCTGATGATTCTTTGGCATTCTATATGTGATGCTGCTCAGTTTTAAAAAAAAAATAGTACAATTCCCTGGTTCTAGCATGATATCAAAAGTCATTGCAAACAAATCCCAATGAGTTTGAAAATAAAACTCTTGGCATTTCAAAGCAAAAAAAAGGATTTACAGAAACACTTTCCCCCTCCCCCCTCAATACTAGCTCATATGAGTAAGTAAAGCAGAAAATGGAAATTGTTCCAAAGCATTTTACTAGAGCCATTGATATCAACCATCAACCATCATTCCCAACTCCAAAACACTTGCTGGCAGAAATTGAATCTCTCCCTCTGAGATGGTTTTATTATAACTTTTATTTAGTATTGCTGGAAGGAGAACAAAATTGATTTTTAAAACCCTAATATTTCATACTATTAGTAGTAGGCCTTTAATTTTTTTATAATAAATATCCAAACTTTAAGACTTCTTCTTCTTTCTTTCTTTCTTTCTTTCTTTCTTTCTTTCTTTCTTTCTTTCTTTCTTTCTTTCTTTCTTTCTTTCTTTCTTT
>NW_020952589.1:500548-652274 GCF_900497805.2 Vombatus ursinus
TTTCTTTCTTTCTTTCTTTCTTTCTTTCTTTCTTTCTTTCTTTCTTTTCTTTCTTTCTTTCTTTCTTTTTCCTCCTCCTCCTCCATTACTGATAGCAATGGTGATATATGGCAGGTCCTTGAGCAAGGGAATGATTGAAGGAAGGTAGAATTTTAGGAAGAGCAATCTGGTGGGGTACATAGTATGGTGGGGACAATTAGGAAGCTATCAAAGTAGCCCAGGTGTGATATGAGAGCCTGAACTACAGTAGAAGGCAGGGGTATGGAGGGAAAGAGATGACTATGAGAGATATTTTGAAGGTAGTTACGTATTATTGTCTCTGTCACTAGAATGTAAGCCCCTTGAAGACAGGGACTGTCTCACTTTTGAATTTGTATCTTTAGCACTTGGCATAGTAGTAAGTACTTAAGAACACTTTTCATTTATTCACTCATCCATCAATTCCATTCATCCATTTATTCATTATAGGATCTTAAAAAGGTGATTGTAGGCTAGATTTAGGGGTGGCGGGAACTTAACAATCACCTAGTTCAATTCAGGTTCAACTTGCCCCAAGTCACAGAGCTAGTTAGTGACAGAGCTGGGTTGAGAACCTAGAGGCAATGTGGTGTTATGGAAAGGGTGCTGAAGTCAAGATCTGGAACACAAGGACCTGGGTTCAAATCTTGACTTTGGTATTTTCCACCTGCATGGCCTCAGACAATCTCACTCAGTCTTATGGGGCCTCAGTTTCTTAGAAAGTAAGGGACTTATACTCATTAATATCAAAAGTCCCTTCCTACTACACAACTTAGATCTTAGGAGGTCGATTCCCAGTCAAATATTCTCTCTGTCATGAAATTCAAAGGAAAGATATGGGATAGATGGAATCCTTGGTGAGACAGCATGGAGTTGGGGGCTGGGAGAGCAGTCACTGAATTATATATGGCATTTTGATAAAGTCAAAAGAGTTCTGGACTTGGAGTGAGGGAAGAGCTAGGTTTGAATTTTGCCTTTGACACACATGAGTATGGAACTCTAGATGAGTGACCTCACCTGTCTCAGCCTCAGTTTCTTCATCTGCGACATGGGAAAGATAATGACATAGTATTTGCCTAATGGAGATGTTGCAAAAAAAAATCAAATAACAATAGAATACCTTAAAGTGCTCTATAAACACTAGTTATAGGGACATGAACAGAATTAGGGCCTCTTCTGGTCTGCTGTTTGTGGGGTGAGGGAAAGAATAAATTAGAGAGTTTTAAATTTCTCTCCCCTTCCCCCAAACCTAAACCAAAATTAAGACCAGATAAAGCAATTTTTTGCTGTTAGGTCCCCGAGAAATCCACTTCCTGCCAAGTCAGTATCATCTCAATGTGTGTGTGGGAATGCTTGGGAAGTGAGGGTGAGAGCTGAGTCATCCCAGAGGCAGCAAAGCCATCCATCTGACCTCCCCAGGCAGAATACAAGGCTCCTCAAAAGTCCCTGGGGAATATATAGCCAGGTGTAAGCCAAGGTGAAGGCCCTTGGGTCAAAGCCATAACTAACTGGGGGCAGGTAATAGCAGATGTAGTCAAGGCAGGTGGCACTAAATATACCCTCAAAACTACTGGGCAGTACTGACATGTGGGTGGGGCATTGGGACCAGAAGAGGCTCACCTGGGTTATAGCTACCAAGGGAAAGAGTTTCCAATTTTTACTGATTATTCTTCCTAACTAGGTACTAAATATAGTTGTTTCTATGCTGCTGAAGGATTTCAGATGTTGCCAGTGCCTGTTAAATTTCAGTGTCTTGATGCAAAGTCCTAGCTGCAGAATCCTAGTTAGAGTCCTGTTCTGGCTCCCCTGCAACCAATATTCTTTGGGGGGGGAAATCATTCTTATTTGAGTTATCACTAGTTGGGTAGCATTCCGCATTCCAGATGGACGGGCTGGCTTCCAGGAAGCCAGGGCATCCATAAGCCTGAGTATTCATGTTCTCAGTCTATTGCAACTCCCTAATCCTTTGGAAAAGGCCCATAGGATGTGACCTCTTAAAATACACATTTCAGCTCCTCTTTGGGGATTGAATTTCATAGAAAAATACGGAGCTCCTGATACTCATCAAAAATTGCATTGTGTCACCTAGAACTCTGTTGTAAGATATAGGTGATGAGAAAGGTGGGTTAAGATTCAGTTTGTGGCTGGGGTAACGGGTTAGTTTAGAGCTGGGATGAAAGATTATGCTCAGTCCGAAGTTTGAGGGTCAAGGGTCCTATTGTGTCCAGGATTAGGGATCTATCTGCATTTGGAGTTAGTGGTAAAGCCAACTGGTCATAGCTTGATTGAGTTTGTGACCATGACTTCCTTTTTGCTGTGTCTTGACCATGGTACAACATTCTCCATGCATGTATCCCAAGCACAGGTGCTATTGGTTTTCTCTGTAGACCCAGGATACACACTGACCCTATAAAGGAAATCAGGGTAAGAGGATGTTAGCTCATGATTTGTCATCAAAGACCATATTTCTCAGAAGGAACCCTCCTCCCCAACCCTTTTGTTGTCTCCTCTCACATCCCCTCAAGGCGGATGATTGAAACTGAAATCTGTTCCCCCAACAACTTTTCAACTTCCTTCTGTGAATATGCACTGAGCATCTGCTGACCAATGGTGTGGTTCTTCTAGAACATTATGAACAGAAATGTATGAGCAGGAAGTGTGAAGCTTTTTAACATTCCTTGGCCTGGGACCTCCCTCTTTGTTTCTCCCATTGCCCACCTCTCTACGAGTGACCCTACTGTTGGTTCAAGCATCACTGTGCCAGATCTCCCCCACCCCCAAGTTCCCTTCTCTGTACCTACAACTAGCTTCTTGTCAACTTCCTAAAACGACCATTTCCATCCCTGACTAAATCTTATTCAGGACCTAGCTCAAGGATTACCTTATTTAGGAAACATTTTTCTATTAATACAGCCCTCAGTTGTGTTCTCCATTTCTAACCCCTCTGCCATTCTATCATGTACAGTCTAGCACTTAATTTTATGCCATCCCACATTATTTTCTTTCTTTTAAAATTTTTCTTTTTTAAACATTTAATAGTATTTTTTCCAATTACATGTAAAGATAGTTTTCAACATTCATTTTTGTAAAATTTTGAGTTCCAAATTTTTCTCCCTCCCTTCCCTCCCCCCCCAAGACAGCAAGCAATCTGATGTAGTATATACATGTGCAATCATGTTAAACATATTTCCACATTAGTGGAAAGATGAATCAGAACAAAAGGGAAAAACCACGAGAAAGAAAAAACAAAAAGGTGAAAATAGTATGCTTTGATCTGTATTCAGACTCCATAGTTCTTTCTCTAGATGTGGATAGCATTTTCCATCATGAGTCTTTTGGAACTGTCTCAGATCATTGCAATGCTGAGAAGAGCTAAATCTATCACAGTTGATCATCACACAATGTTGCTGTTACTGCGTACAGTGTTCTGCTGGTTCTGCTCACTTCACTCAGCATCAGTGAAGTAAAGTGCTCTTTCCAGGTTTTTCTGAAATCTGCTTGCTCATCATTTCATATGGAATAATAGTAATCCATCACATTCATATACTACAACTTGTTCAACCATCCCCCAATTGATGGGTATCCCTTCCATTTCCAATTCTTTACCAGCACAAAAACAGCTGCTATAAATATTTTTGTACATGTAAGTTCTTTTCCCTTTTTTATGATCTCCTTGGGATACAGACCTAGAAGTGGTATTGCTGGGTCAAAGGGTATGCACAGTTTTATAGCCCTTTGGGCATAGTTCCAAACTACTCTCCAGAATGGTTGGGTCAGTTCACAACACCAACAATGCATTAGTGTTCCAATTTTCCCACATCTTCCTCAACATTTATCATTTTCCTTTTCTGTCATGTTAGCCAATCTGATAGGTGATAGATGACTGAGATTTCTGATATAGTACTTCAGAGTTGTTTTAATTTGCATTTCTCTAATCAATAGCCATATTATTTTCTTACAATTTCTTGGGTTGGAATCTTACCTCTCCAACCCAACTGGATGCTGGCTGAGGACAGGAACTATGCATTCTTTTTCCTGTCTTGCCATAATGAAAAGAACCTTAAAAAATAGAATTCCAGACCACTAGCATGTCAGGGCCAGAAGAGACACTAGAAAATAGAATATTAGAATGGGAAGGGATCTTAGAAGACAGAGCATATAATTTTAGAGGTTGAAGGGACCTTAGAACATAGAAAATGTTAAAGCTGGAAGAGATAGTACAACATAGAACCCAGAATTAGACATTCTGGCTCTGCTACTAGATACCTATGTGACCATGGATAGGCCACTTCATCTCTTTGGGTTTCAGGTGCTCATCTATAAAACGAGGTGGGTTAGACTAGTTATCAAAGGTGCCTTCTAGGGCTAATAGTCTGTGTAATTCCATTCCAAAGATGAAATTGGGATTAAGTGACTTGCCCAGGGTCACACAGCTAGTAGGTGTCAAGTATTTGGTCTGAGTCTGGATTTGAACTCAGGTCCTCCTGACTTCAGGGCCGGTGCTCTATCCACTGTGCCCCAAATAAAAGGGTTTTTAAGACAATCTAATTTAGTGATTCTCAAAGTGTGGTCTGGGGGCCCTTTGGGGTTTCTGGAGATTCTTTCAGAGGATTTCAAGGTAAAAAAATTTTTTTCCTAATAATACTAAAACATTTTAATTTTGAATATAATAAATATGGACTGATGTAACCCATAAAATAAGAGTTCTTTAGGAGTGGTCCTCAATATATTTTTTTAAATGTAAAGGGATCTTGAAACCAGAAAATCTGAGAACCACTAATCTATTTCAATTCCCTGATTTTATGGTCTTATACAGGGTAGAAACTGTTTTTTCTACATAGCTAAAGTAATGCATGATATTGTATATTATTAAGATTTAAGATTAGATTTAGGGAATCGCATCTCTGAGGGCATTTGAGGTTGAATCATCAAAGATAAGTGGGTGGAAATGATAACTTTGGCCTAGAAAAGGTATTCTAGGGAATATTCCCTGGGCTCAGTGTGTGTCTGTCATCTCACCTCTGCCAAAGACTGAATGATTAGAAGTGGCTCTCATACAGACCGTTTGGGCAGTCCATAAAGGGGCACGAATTTGAAAACAGACAGTTTGGAGTATGGCTCAAGACCATCTAAGACCACTGGCCTTGTGGTATGATTGGATCAAACGGTAGTTAAAGATGAAATAGAAGAGTTTCCCCTCATGGTAAAAGCAATTGAAAAATCAGTTGGTGAATATGTTTCTGGAAGACCCCCCTGGACCAAGAGAAGTATTTGAGAGTTTAGGGTGGAACTCCTAGGGGCTAGAGCAGGAGAGACCTCCAGGTATCAGGGTCTCTCTGTCAATGACTGAGATTTCTGACATAGAAACACAAGTCCATCCTTTGATGTACTCAGAAAGGGTTAAGGATGCAGCTGTTGCTGATCTTATAATACAAAATTATCGTTGACTGATCCCCCATTATATTCTGTGCCTAAATCTTCAAGCAACTTACAACACAGTCCAATGCAGAAAATCTTTCCCAGGCGCACAACACAGAGACAGAGAAACCCATGTGATTCACTAGATTTACCAGATTTCTCTCCTCGAAGAGGTCCTACTTGTCTTTCATTGTCTTCATTCTTCCAACATAATCAACTTCACAGCCGCATTTATAAAGGATACATTGGGGAACCACAGAGCCTGGGCTCCCCCTGCTAAAGGCAGCCCCAAAATGTGAGAGAGGCTGGTGCCCTCTTAACATTTCTGACAGCACCTGCTAACTTCCTGCTTCCACAGCTCAGATGTCTTGAGTCTCGGTTGTGCTAAAAGGAGAAAGGCAGAGGAAGCAGATGATTAGAAAGTCCAAGGAACAGGTAGCAAAGTGTCATCCTCAAGCAGGATTCTTAAAAGAGGGCTTAAATGGGAACAGGGGCAGAGAGAAGGGCAGAAGCAGTCAGCAGCACTTTTCAGCCAATTTCAAAAACAATTTATGACTAGATTGCAAGTTATTTCATGGAAAGATTCTAATATTTTCCAATATTTTCAGTAAAAATCTTTAGCTCTAGCATTGATCTTACCCAGTTACCTAGGCAAAATCTTAAAAATTTCTTCCTCCTCCTCTCTTTTCTCCTGCTCTTTCTCTTCTCTCCAGGCTGCACTCTTGACTCTCTTCTTTCTTTACAATTCACCCCTGGTGGGTACCTTCACCTCTCCTTCATCCCCACCTTTATGGGTTGTTTCCTTCATTAGAATGTAAACTTCTTGAGGGCAGGGACCATTTTTCTTTTTGCTTGTATTTGTATTCCTAACACTTGAAAATACTTAATGACTTGACTTCTTTCTCTGAGTCCAGTGGTTCTTAGGTTGCCTTTCAAGAAGGGATTCTCCACACTTAATTTCAGATAGGAAAGGGGGGTTATCACAGATCCAAAGGCATCAGGTGTATAGTGGTGGTAGTCACTCATGATCAAATCTGAGTTGACAAGGACCTCAAAACTCATCCAGTCCAACCTTTCTTCCTAATGATTGAATACAAGCTCACATTTATAGAGCATGCCACATATAGCTGACGAATTGCTCACAACAATCTTACTAAAAATAGTTCCTTCCACAATCAATATCTGTGGCAAATTGTTGCTTAGTCATTGCTTGAATGTCTCTGGTGTTGGAGAACTCACTACCTTCATTTTTTTTTTTAATGATCAAGCATTTTTTTTCTCCCACCTCCCCTTCCTCACTGGAAAAAGAAAAGAAAAACAAAACTGTTTTAGCAAATAAGCATAATTACATGAAACAAAATCCCACATTGGCCAAATGAATTGTTGTCTTATTGATATTTTGTTCTCACATTTTTTGATGGCTTTCATATGGAAGCAGTCCTAGCACAAGCCATTAGGCTGCCATCATTCTTTTATATTTAATGCTATGCAGACAGTTGGATAAAATTATTATTATTATTATCATTATGTGTCATAGAAGGATGAGTTGAAAGATTGAAGTTCATTTAAGCTAGAGAAGAGAGGCCTTGGTAGGAACATGATAGCTATCTTTAAGTATTTAAGGGACCGACAGCTTAAAGAGTGATGGGCCTGGTTTCTTTTTGATCTTGGAAGGCAGAGCTAGCAGTAATAGATGAAAGGTATGGAGAAGCAGGTTTAGACTCCATGCAAAGAAAAACACCCTAACGATTAGAATTGGGCAAAGATGAATAGACTGCAGCAAAAAGTGGGGATTCTCATTCTGCATGTTCGTCCAGCACTTCTCTATCAGGGGGCAGGTAGCCTTCTTCATCATTAATCCTCTGGAATCAGAATTGCTCATTGCTTTGATCAGAGTTCAAGTGCTCAATTTACTGCATTAGCTCATACAAGTTTTCCCAGGTTTCTCTGAAACCACCTTTCTTTATTTCTTTTTGACATATTGGTATTTCATGCCATAATTTCTTCAGCCATTCACCAATTGATGGGCACCCCGGTAGTTTCCAGAACTCACTATCTTCTGAGGCAAACCATTCTATTGCTGGACAGTTCTTAATTGTTTTTGTTTAGTCATGTTGGACTCTTCATGGAGATTTTCTTTTTTGGTGAGGCGATCAGGGTTAAGTGACTTGCCGGGGTCACACAGCTAGGAATAGTAGTATTCAGGTCCCAAAGAGGAGACTAGCCTGGTAGGGGGATAGGACAGGAGTTTTGGTTGTTCAGTTGTTTTTCAGTTGTGTCCGACTCTTCATGACCCCATTTAGAGTTTTCTTGGCAAAGATGCTGGAGTGGTTTGCCATTTCCTTCTCTAGCTCATTTTACAGATGAGAAAAACTGAGGTAAACAGGGTTAAGTAATTTGACCAGGGTTATAAAGCTAGTAAGTGTCTGAGGTCGGATATGAACTCGTGAAAATGAGTCTTCCTGACTCCAGGCCAGCATTCTGTCTACTGGCCACCTCACTGCCCCCCTTAATTGTTGGGAAGTTAGATCAACTAAATGGAAGTCTGCCTCAGAGTAAACTTGTATTCATGGGTCATAATTCTGCCCTTGGAACTAAGGAGAAGCAACATAATCCTTCTTTATGCAGGTAATCCTTTAAATACTTAAAGATAAGTAAGTACTAAATCCTCTCTTCTCCAGGTTAGACAATCCTTGTTCCTTCACCTCAGCCTCATATCACACAGTTGCCAGACGTCTCATCATCCTGAAGACTTCTCTTCCTCTTAATACTGCCTCATCATGCTCTTCAAAACATGTGGTGCCAATAACCCAACAACAATGCCCCAAAATTGTTTACCAAGAACAGAGGACAAGAGACTCTCATCTCTGTTAGAATAAAGGAGTGTAGCACAGAATGGGTGAAACAAGACTTCCATTGGCATTTCTATTTGACCACATTTGTATAAGTGCTGCCTTAGTCTAACCACAGATAGATTAGTGCTGTCCCACCCTCAAAGAAAAACCAGATGTAAGCTGCTGTCTATTCCAGGGTAAAATGCCCAGGGAGGGCAATCTGGGATTCTTATGCAAGTACTCTCCTTGTCCTTCCCAGACTATTTTCTGGCACCTCCCCTGCCCCCCAGCTTAATCCTGCACCGAACCAGGGTGGTATGTGTGTGGGGGATGGGCAGCCCCCTTTAAAATACAAGTACATTCCTTGGAAGAGATGGAGGTCTTCCCCAGTGTTTTCCTATCGATCAACCATTCTGTTATAGTTCCCTAAATGATCTCATTTAATTTAAGGTGTAGCAGCCAAGATAGCTAATTAGATCTTTGCCTTGGTGCCACATTCAAGGAAGGACATTGACAAGTTGGAGCACATCCAAGGGAAGGCATCCAGGACTTGGAGGGGACTTGAAATACTGCCATGGCAGGCTCAATTTAAGAAAATGGTGTTATTTAGACTGCACAAGAGAAGATTGAGGCAGGGATATGTTCTCTGTCTTCAAGTATTCAAGGAGTATCCTATAAAAGGAGGGTCATAGTGGGCTAAAAAGCTAGCATCGGAATCAGGAAAACCTGGATTCAAGTCCATCCTCTGACATATATTGACTGGGACTCTGGGCAAGCCACTAAGACTATAAATTGAGGAGTGGGCATTGCTTTGCATCAGTGCAGGGTCTTTGCATATGGGGAGTTCCTTATATGAGTGAAATCACAGACACAATTCTCTAGAAACACATCCTAATGAGAAGAGTGCTGGACCAGAGGTGAGAAGAGACCTGGATTGGACAATTACCAGCTGTGAGACCTTGCCAATGCTCTCAGCCTCTATGACCCTTCTTCCTGAAAGGATGAGAGCGCGACTTGCCTTCCTGTACCTACCTCATGTCGTAGAAAACCTAAGAGCATGACATGAGTGAGTCATTGTTAATATTTTGTTTTCATTTTTTTGGAGACATTTAGATAGAAGCAGTTCCTAAGACAAGCCACTAGCCTTTCTTATTCATTTATATTTAATGCTCTGAAGACAGGTGGATAATGGATGGAAGTTGTGGAGAAGCAAGGTTGAATTTAATGCAAAGAAAGACATCTTGACAGTTAGAAATGGGCAAAGATAGCATAGGCTACTTTGAAAGGTAAGGAGCTCCCCATCAATAGATGTCATCCAAGGAGATTCTTGAGTTTGGCTCACTTCTGAGGCTCACTGAAGAGCCTGTTCCTGAGGATACAAGAAGAGTCAACATTGATATAGCACTTGATAAACATTATTTCATTCGACTCTCACAATAAGCCTGGGAGGCAGGTGAGTATCACACCTCTTTGAGTCAGGCAGTCAACAAGCATTTATTAAGCACTTGCTCTGTGCCAGACACTTTGCTAAATATGGTGGGAATGCAAAGAAGGCAAAAATAGGATGTACTCTCCACAAGGTCACAGTCTCAATTTTACAGATGAGGAAACTGAGGCTCAGACAAGTAAAGTGACTTGCCCAGATTACCAGGATAGTAAGTGCCAGAGGCAGAATTTGAATTTAAATCTTCTTTACTCTACATCGAGCACTAGATCCACAATGGCGTGCTTTCTCTAGACAAGAGTCCTCAGAAAACACTGAGGACCTGACTATTGTTAAAGTAAACTTCACTGGCATTTTTCCTGAGAGTTCATCCTGATCAAAGATCTGGGAAATGTGCTGAATGGAAAGGTGAGAGGAATTGGGGGGTATTTAGCCTGGGAAAGAGGTTAGGGGGTGCTGAGGTAACATAATTACTTGTTTCAAGTCTGTGAAGAGTTTGTATCAGAGTAATAACACGTAAATAATAATGGCTTACACTTTCATGGCACTCTATAGTTATAAAGCAATTTCACATACATTATTATCTCATTTGATCCCTGTAACAGCCCTGGGAGGTAGACAGGGCTAGAGATGATTATGCCCATTTTATGCACAAGAAAACTGAGGCTGTAGAATCTTTAAGTGACTTGCCTGAGGCCATAGAAATGGGTGGAACTGGGTGTTGAACCCCGGCTTTTCCCATTCCTGTCTAGGGCTTTCTCCTACATGTAATATTAATCTTCTCCACGGTAATGGGGGATTAAATTAGAGGAAATATATTTATGTTGAAGCAGGAGAGATTGGAGTCAGAGACAAGGAAGAACTCCCCAATGCCATTGAGACATATGTAAGCAGATAGAGACTTTGAGACTTTTATCCTTTTATCTTGAAGAAGCTAATAATGATAACCTCTTTCAACTAGATTATATTTTTCAAAGTGCTTTTCCCCTCTCTTGTCTGGCTAGATCTTGACAACAACCCTATGAAATTGTTTAGGGTAGGTGTTATGATCTCTATTGTACAAATGAAGAAACTGAGGTTTGGAGAGCTTATTTCTCCTGCCTTAGAGCATATTGGGAATTGCTGACAAAGTTGGAGAGAGAGATGGGCAGACGAGATTCCAGACCTCCTGATCTCCAGCCCTGTCCTGTTGGATATCCACTTGATCATCTCTCTAAATCTGTCTCTTATGTTACGGTGTGAAGTAGGATGGGGCTGGGATCACCCCCATTTTGCAGATGTGGAAGTTAAGGCAGAGAGAGGTCAAGTGATTTCCTCAAGGACACAGTAAACAGGGACAGAGTCAGCACCAGAGCTAGGAAGGGATTGCTCATACAGGATTATAGGATCATAGGGTCAGAGTTCCAAGTCACTTAATCCAACATCCTATTTGTATGGATAAGGAAATTAGAGTCTGGAGCATTTTGGAGAGGTCTGAGGTCAGTTAGTAGCAGAGCCAAGATATGAGCCCACATCTACTGCACCCCCATGAATGCAAGGAAGTGGGACTAGATGACTGAAATAAAGGGAGAAAATGGAGCTTCTGGGGCTTGGGGCCAACCATCCTCCTCCATATTTGTCTCAGGTTCTTGGCTCTGAGAGCTTGACCTAAGGGCTACCCCCTCAATAACCAGGAAAAGTTGGCATCTCTTGCCTTCCCATTTTACATTTTCTCCTACGTTTAACCCCTACTCCTCCAATCCTTCAGTCAATCAATTGACATTTATTAAGCAACTACTATGTGCTGGGCACTATACTAAGCTCTGGGGATACAAAGAAAGGCAAAAGACAGGCCCTGCTCTCATGCAGTTCACAGTCTAACGGGAGAGACAACATACAAACAATTATGTATAAATAAGATATAGGTAGGATGAATTGGAGATAATCAATCACTCGAGTGTTCTAGTTCCCCTCCTCACCTTCCTCACACGTGTTTTCTGGAGAGGTTCTGAGACAGATTCCCAAGAATGCGTGAAATGTCCCCGAGGTTTCCTTTTCTCAGGGCTATATGAGCCTTCTTTGACAGAATGTTAGTCAGTTAACAAGCATTTATCAAGGGCTTACTATGTGCTGAGCACTATGTTAAGCTCTGGGGATACAAAGGAAGACAAAAGTAATGTCCCGCTCTGTCTTTAAGGAACTCATATTTTCGGATGGGGCAGATAACATCCAAAATTATATAGACAAGATCTATACAGTGTAAATGAACAGCAATCTCAGAGGGAGGGTACTAGCAACAGTGGGGACTGGGCAAAGGATCACGTGGAGTTGAGCCTTGAAGGAAGCTGGGGAAGCCAGGAGATGGAGATGAAGATTGAGAGCATTCCAGAAATAGGGGATGGCTGGTAAAAAGGCACATCATTGAGTAATGGAGTGCCATGTTCAAGGAAGAGCAAGCACACTGGTGTTGATGGAAAAGGACATGAGGCTTCAACAGGAAGGAATCTGGGCTGTTTCTGGGGCCTCTAAAATCACGGTGTTCAGGCTGCCACCCACTCTGTGCCCCCCAGACAGCTAGATCATGCAGAGAGAAACCACCAGACAAGTCAAACCAGTTATTTGGCATCAAGTCAACCAAAACAGCCTCATGAACTGACTTTTTAATTTTTTTTACTTTCCAATTCTTTTGTCTTTGGAAGACCCAAGCTCTGGTAGGTTCTGGGGTTCTGGGGAGGAGGGGATGGGGTTCTGCGGATTTATTACCTTGATAAATATAGGTAGGAAGGTTCTCAATCTTCCCCAACTCCTAATTTTTCTCCAAGTTTGCAACTGCAGGGTCCTAAACAGTAGACTATTTGCTAAACTCCTATTGGGTTGTGGTGATGTTTGGTCCTCTGGAGACAAAAATCTCCTTGGCCAAAGGGATCCTCTGCCTTAAAACTTAATTTTAGGGGGCAGCTAGGTGGTACAGTGGATAGAACTCCGGCCTTGGAGTCAGGAGCATCTGAGTTCAAATCCAGCCTCAGACACATAACACTTCCTAGCTGTGTGAACCTGGGCAAATCACTTAACCCTGATTGCCTCACCAAAAAAAAGCAAAAAAACCCCAAACCCTTAATTTTGAGGTGAAGTCTGACTCAGTGACCTCAGGGTGGCTCTGTACAGGATGAATCACAGGTCTAGATCCGGAAGAAACCTCAGAGGCTGTTTAGTGAAGTCCTTGATTTTTACAGATGAAGAAACTGAGGTCCAGGAAAAGGGGAGAGGAAGGGAGGGAAGAGAGGGAACAGGTACTTAATAAGCACCTACTATGTGTCAGACACCGTACTAAGTGCTTTATAAATATTATCTCATTTTATTCTCACAATGACCCAGGGAGGTAGGTGCTGTTATCTGGATTTAATAGTTGAGGAAATTGAGGTAGGCAGAGGTAGAGTTGCTGTGCCATTTTGCTAAGTTACTAGGAAGGAAATAAGCATTTATTAAGCATCTACTGTGTGTTGGACACTGTGCTAAAAGCCTTACAAATCTCATCCTACTTGACCCCCACACCAATCCCATAAAGTAGGTGCTATTTTTATCTTCATTTTAAAGTTGAGGAAACTGAGGAAAACAAAGATTAAATGACTTGCCAAGGGTCTTAGGTTGGATTTGAATTCAGATCTTTCTGTCTTCATGCCTAACACTGTATTCATTCTGCAACCTAGCTTCTACAGACACACCTTATGTGTGCCTGAAGTCACACAGGTGACTTTAAGGGCAAAATTTGAATCCGGGTCCTCTAACTGGGCCAGTGATTTTTCAATACAGGGCCAATACTTTTTTCCATTTTGTAGCTCAATTCCTTTGGATAAGGCCTTGTCTCAGGTTGAGAAACAAATAGCCCTGTTTGGAGGAAACACAGAAGTTCCCTTATCTGTCATTCTTGGCTCAATGAACTCATCATAGAATCATAGCCTTTTATAGCTGGAAAGAACCTTGAGATCTTCTAGTTTAATTCATTTGAGGGATGATGAAACTGAAGCCCAGGGATTAAAGTGATTTGCCTGAGGTCACATAGCCAGTAGTGGTAGAGCTAGAGAAAAGAACCATCTCCTGACCTCTGGTCCAGTGCTTTTTTCTCCATGCTAGGCTGCCTTTCAGCCCTTTTCAATAGTTGATTGGTATCTGGGGACAAGGTCCCAAGAAGAAGGGATAATGGACAGGAGAGCCTAGATGGGAGAAAGCAAAGCCTTGGGCTTCCGGTTCAGGCATACAAGGGGCAGCAGCAGTGTGGGGTCATGGACAAAAAAGGGGCACTGGGAGGGTGTATAGGCCAGGAATAGAGGCTGCTATTGGTGCTGATGTTAGCAGAGGAAATGAACCTCTCTGCTGGGCTAGTTTTGTGTGGGAGAGGAGGGAACTCTACGTCAGGCCTGGTTTGTGTTGCTTTGTGGTCACACATGGTAAGCCTGCCACAGAGAGAACATTTAAGCTCCCCGGTTTCAGTTCTGCCTCAGCTTAGAGCAGTTCAGCCCTGGTAGTAATGCCATTCCCCTCCCAGGGCATTTAAAGACAAGGACCAGTGCCCACATAGACCAGTTTAGAACAGGAACCCCCTCCTCTGATTTCTGGGCTTGAATCAGCATCTTAGCTATCTTGGTAGTTCTCTAGAAGAGGAAGAGAATAATAATGGTGACATTACGTATAGGTAGAGTAGATAGCTGTCCACATGGCATGATTTTTTTGGCAGGGTCCCTACCCTTGCTCCTCCTACACTTGCTGTTGTCTGCACTCTATTTCCTGAGAGCAAAGACAGATGCCACAGTGAGTGTAGGAAAATTAAGACTCAGAGAGGCCCAATGATTTACTCATAGAAACATGAGAGCTGTTTCCTGAGAGCTGAGGGTGAAGAGCATACAGCCTATGGGGATCCCAAGGCATGTGTGTGGGTTTTTGTGTGTGTGTGTGTGTGTGTGTGTGTGTGTGTGTATGTGTGTGTGTGTGTCTGACCCAGGGCATAGAAATGAGTCTGAGGCCCTTCAATCTCCAAAGTTCTATGAAGACATAATGTTGATTAGAAGGGATAAATATCCCATCTCCGTACTTTTGACCTTGGGGCTGGTGAAAAGGGAAGGGTAGGTGGCCTTATCAAAGGCTACTGAACATAGCTGCAAGCTGGCAGATTCTAGAAGCCTATTTGCCACATTAATTTAATAAACCATGTGAGGATGAGCCCAGGGAGAAGTCAACCCCTTTCTGCCTCTTAAATAGGAGATGGAGTAGTACAATAGAAAGAACAATGGCCCTGGAGTTAGGGGACCTGAATTCAAATCTCACTTTGGACATATTACTTTGGTGACCCTTGACAAATCATTTGAATACCCAGTACCTCAGTTTCCTCATCTGTAAAATGTGGAGATTGGATTTAGGTGGCCTCTAAGATCCTTTCTACATCTGCATACACCCTCGTGTGCTAATGTCTGTCCCCTGCATACACCTCGTGTGCTAATGTCCTTCCAAGGGCTTCCTGACTGCAGAAGGAGGTACAGATCTGGGTGATAGGCATGGAATGGCGTGATAAGGTATTATTGCTTTTATTTATTTGCTTGTTCTTATTTTGAACTTAAACACCAAATAAAATGGTGTTTTACCATATGTATAGTGAACAGAAAAAGAGAATTGTACTTGAAACTGCAGGTAGCTATTATATGCAGTCTGCTTTTCTTTTTAAATATAATAAATCCAACATGTAACATTAGAAGCTGTTGTGCTTGTGATTATTTGTGGTTTTCTTTTTGTTCTCTTCTGTGCATTTAAAAATATATCAATGACTTCCTTCCTTCCTTTCTCCCTTTTTCCTTCCTTTTTTCTCTTGCCTTCCCTTCTTTTGCCTTCTCTTCCCTTCTCCCTATCCTTGTCCCTACCTTTAATCAAAACAAACAAACCATTGTAACAAATATCTATAATTAAGAAAAAATTAATTCCCCACATTGGTTGTGTCCAAAAAAAATTATGTTTCATTCTGCATCTTGAATCCATCACCTCTCTGGTGGATAGCATGTTTGGTCATTGCCTTGACCAGATTTCTTAAGCACTTCAAAGTTGTTTCTCTTTACAATGTAGTTGTTACTATATAAATTGTTCTTCTGGTTCTGTTCAATTCACTTTGAATCAATTCATGTAAGATTTCTCAGGTTTCTTTGATACTTTTACCATTTCTTATAGTACAATGATATTCCATTCCATTAATTTACAATAATTTGTTCAACCATTCCTCAGTTAACAGGCACTCTCTTTGTTTCCAGTTCTTTGACACCAAAAAAGGAACTGCTATAAATATCTTTGTACATATGGGATCCTTTTTCTCTTTTTTTGATCTCTTTAGGGCATAGGTCTAATAGTGGTCTTGCTGGGTCAAAGAGTATGCAGTATTTAATGACTTTTTGCCCACAATTCCAGATTGCTTTCCAGTATATCTGGACTCATTTATAGCTTCACCAACAGAACATCAGCACGATGGTTTCCCCCTCCAACAATTTCTGCTTTCCTTCTTTGTAATTTTTTTTTGTATCATGTTGGTTCTCAATGTGACATCAACAGCTGTAGATACAGAAACTTCTGTCTCCATACTGCATGGTCTCTGATGAATGAAGAAGAAAAACTGTAGGATCCAGGAGCATGGTTGAACTTTTATCACATTGAGAAATATACTAGGAAGAGAAAAACTTGAAGAGGCTGGACATCCTTTGCATAACCTTTCACCATTTTCTTCTCTAATATTCTCTTTCTCATTCCTGCTCCTAACCTGTACTCCTAGATCACCGTAGGGTTAAGAGCTCTAAGAGAGCCCTAAGGCTCTCAGTCATGTAGTCACAACACATCTGGAATGCACAATGGTAGGACAGAGTCCTCAGCATCAAGGTTTTAATTCTAGAACTTCTCTCATTTTCCACCTCCTGTAGAGGCTTTGGGGTTTCATTTCTGTTGGTGAATCATGTCCCAGCAGTCTGTTGTTTTACTGTTTTCCCAATCCTTGGCATCTAGGCCCATTGTCTAAGGTGTTGTCATTAAGCCTGGGATTCCATTTCCCAAAATCATCACCTTATTCTAATTAGCCCTATGCCTCCCCAATGTCACTCCAACCTATTCACCCACTGCCTAGCCTATTCTGCAGTGCTCTTTGAAGCCCCATTGTTCTACTGTCCACCCATCTCTTGAACTTTTCTTTCATCACTTTAATGGAAGCCCGATTTTCCCCTGGGAACATCATATCCCTTGCATATCCCCTCTTCATTGGTGATCACTCCTTTCATTTCCCCCCAGAGGAGTGGTGGGTATTCTCTTGATTCTTTTTTTTTTTGTTTTTTGTTTTTTGTTTTTTGGTTAGGCAATGGGGTTAAGTGATGTGCCCAGGATCACACAGCTAGTAAGCGTTATGTGTCTGAGGCCGGATTTGAACTCAGGTCCTCCTGAATCCAGGGCCAGTCCTCTATCCACTGTGCAACCTAGCTGCCCCCTATTCTCTTGATTCTTACTGCCATTTATATATACCTTTCCTCCACCACTCTCCATTCTTCTCCATCTTTTAGAATGTATAGGTTCCTTCAGAGTTTAGTTCAAGCACCATCTTCTTCATGAACACTTTTGTGATCCCCTCCCCCAACTACTAATGCTTCCCCACAAAATTATCTTCTATTTATCTTTATATGTTTTATTTATACTTATTTATATACACATTATCTCTCCCCAATAGATTGTAATCTCCCTGAGGTCAGGGACTGCTTCATTTTTTATTTTGTAACTCTAGAGCTTAACACAGTGCCTGGCATGTGGTAGATACTTACTACATCTTAATGATTTATTGGTCCCTCAATGACCTTCCTCTTTTGAGGTCCATTCAATACATTTGTAGCACTCTCTTCCCATTTTGATGGCTCTGATCTACCTTGTTGCTATCATCAAAATGAATTTGGTAGCTAGTTCATAGTCTCTATCTCCACCTTATCTCTTGCTTCAATCCTCAGGAAATTTAACATTTGTGTTGGTGACCCTTCCTAGCAACTAGACCCCTCCATTCCTCAACTGCTTCAATTTCAAGGACTGACCACCTTCTCCATTGCACTACAGCCACATATCTTGATCTGGCAATACTATTACTAGGTCTGTATCCCAAAGAGATCATAAAAAATGGAAAAGGACCCACATGTACAAAAGTATTTAAAGCAGCTCTTTTGTGGTGGCAAGGAATTGGAAATTGAGAGGAAGCCTATCAATCAGGGAATGGTTGAACAGGTTGTGGTATATGAATGTAATGGAATACTATTGTGCTATAAGAAATGATGAGCAGGTGGATTTCAGAAAAACCTGGAAAGACTTATATGAACTGATGCTGAGTGAAGTGAGCAGAGCCAGGAGAACATTGTACACAGTAATAGCAACATTGTGCAATGGTCAACTTTGATATACTTAGCTCTTCTTGACAATGCAATGATCTAGGATGATTCCAAAAGGCTCACAATGGAAAATGCTATCCACATCCAGAGAAAGAACTATGGAGTCTGAATGCAGATTGAAGCATACTATTTTCTTTTTCTTTTTTCTTTTTCTCTATTGGTTTTCCCTTTTTGTTCTGATTCTTCTTTCAAAACATGACTAATGTAGAAATATGTTTAATATGATTGTACATGTATAACCTATATTGGGTTGCATGCCATTTTAGGGAGGGGGTGGGGAAAGAAGGAGGAAGAAAAAAATTTGGAACTCAAAATCTTATAAAAGTGAATGTTGCAAACCAAAATAAATAAAGGAAAAGAAAGGTTAAAAAAACACAGCCACACATCCAGACCTTAAGACCCTAATTTCTCTTAGAATTGTCCAATGTCCAAGATCTAGAATTTTGAAGTTCTTCTCTGAATGCAGTTTTATTTGTTTATTTTCTCACAATGTCACACACCCTAAACCTAATCTTCCTCTATTTTGTGAACTTTGATCCCTTGGAATTTCCCTATTTTCCCAAACGGTCTCTCCATCTTCCAGTCTTTGGCTTCACCTGCCTCCTTACCCCACTTTGACCCTCTGGTTTGCAATTTTGCAATCTCATTAACTACTACCTAAGAATCTCTTAACCTCTTCAAGAGATAGCACCTACCTCTCAGAGTTATTGTGAAGATCAAATGAGATAATATCTGTTAAAAGCACTTAGTACAGTACCTAGCACATAGTAGGTATTATATAAAAGCTTATTTTCTTCCTTTCCCTTCTTCCTCTTCTTGAGTTTCTGCTTCTTTTGACCTGAAAACTCTCCTCCTGGGTAAGTCCCATCCATTTATTTCTCCATTCCTGCTCAATGACTCTTTAGTAACCAGAATAAATAACAAAATTCAGCTGATTTCACCTACCACAAATTCATGGCACATAAGCTGAACTTGGTCTTTAATGACCTTTGGTAAGCCTTATGGACTTCTTATCCCAGCCCGACAGTGACTGTTCCCCAAACTTTTCATTCTTCCCCTCACCATCAATGGCAACTCCATTTCTTAGATGAATAGACCCCTACTTCAGTGGGAAGATTGAGGTTAATGTACTTAAACTTGCTCAGTCCTCCTCCTCCATGTCTCACATTATCTCAGCATCATCACCCTCTCTTTCCTCTTTTCCTCTACTCACAGAAGAAGAGACAGCCTTACTACCATTCTCTCTGCTCCCTATTATCACTCCCTTCAATCTACTCCAGGAGTAGGTCCATAGGTCAACCCCTCCTACTTCCTCTTATACCTTCCATCTCTTGGTTGCCACTGATTCCATCTAGTTTGCCTACAAAGATGTTTAGATATCTCCAGACTTAAAAAAAGCTGCTGCTACTGATCTTTCTTCTACCCCACTTCTTGAAAATTTTCTCTATACTATTGCCTTTACTTGCTTGGTTTTTCCCCCAAAAGCCCTTGCAATGGCAAGGGCTGCCTCCACAGAAATGGCACCTCTGTCCCCACAACTCAAAGGCAATCAATGTTTTAATCAGCAAATTCAAATGACTTTTTTTCTGGCCTCCTCCTCCTTGACCTCCCTCCAGCTTTTGATCACTCTCTTACTAGATGCTCTCTGTTCCCTCAGCTGTAGAGATGCCACATCCTCCTGGTTCTGTTTCTACCTCCCTTAAGTTCTCCTTCACTGGCTCCAGATCCTTTTTTCTGCAATTTATGTGGGCATTCCCCAAAGGCCAGTCCATGGTCCTCTTCTGTTTTCTCTGTACACTTTCTTCCTTTCTTCCTCTCCCAACCCTTCAACTGACTCCAAGAAGTCAAAGAGACATTTAAGACTCTAAGGAGCCATGATTTCATTGATATCAACATTGATTAGATCCTAATCCCTCTATAACTTAGTTGAGGGTCTTTGGTGTATTCCTTACTCCTACCCCAACCAAGAAGAAAGTCTTGAACACTTCATTACTAAACATTTCACATGGTTTCATTCAGCAGTCAAGAGTGTGGCCCAATGAGGGAAATCAATGCTCACCCCAAACCCAACTCTACTCTGTTTATTCTTTCAGTGACTTAAAAATGAGGAACATAACTCCAGGTCCATGTAGGAACCTCCTCACCCCCACCCCAAACTTTTATTTATCTCAGTCATCCACTTCAGATCCTGTTTTCTCACTGGGTCAAATTTCTTTACAAAATTCTATTCCAAGCTAGTGGATGAGCACTTCTTATCTCTAGAAGTCTTAAGACAAAGCTTCTCTGTAAATAGGTAGGGAAGACAAACAAGTGAGTACTTTTCTTATCTCTTGACTTTGTTCTATCTGTTTCCCAATGAAAACCCTTGCCCCCCGCCCCCTACTATTATTTCTTCTTCTCTCCCCCCCCAGGCAATTAGGCTTAAGTGACTTGCCCAGGGTCACACAGCTAATGAGTATTATGTGTCTGAGGCCAGATTTGACCTCAGGTCCTCCTGACTCCGAGGCTAGAGCTCTATTGGCTGTGCCCCCTAGCTGCCCTCCAACCCCCTACTATTGATTGTTGGCTTGTTATCCATGTTTTTGTCCTAAATGTTGGAGATCCTCAAGCACTTAGCACAGTATGCTAGACACAATAAGTACTTAATATCTGTAACATTTATTATTGTATTAACCTATCCCAGACAGGCCTATTTCCTTGCTATCTTCTTTATCCCCCTTTCTCAAGTGCCAGGCTCATTTCTCAGTCTGTGCCTTTGCTCACACTGTTTCCTATTCCTATTTTTGTTCATATCTGGAAGGTCCCTGTGACTGTCCAAAACTTTGAGGGCCCAACTATGAGTATAACTTTAGAGCTGGAAAGGACCTCCAAGGTCATCTAACCCGACCTCCTCATTTTGCAGGTGAGAAAAATGAGGCTTAGGGAGGTTGTGATTGTCCCACTTTCCCAGAGTCATTCCCAAGTAAATATCTGTAGAGAGGTTTGTATTTGGTCTTCTTTTTTAAAAATTGCTATGAAATTTCATTTTATTAGAATATTCCTAATGTTTTGTATTTGGTTTTCCTGAGGTCAGGTTCAATGCCCGAACCATTACACTATGTCTCTAGCTCCCAGTGATATCTTCTTCCACTAACCTTGTAGATCCCATATTGTCTATACCTGGTATTTTCCATCTAGTATACACTGATCTCTGACATCTCCTGTACCATACTCTTGTTGACCATTTTATGAATAGGGCATCTTGTCCCTCCAATAAATCTGGGAGCTCCCTGAGGGCAAGGATGGATTTTTCTTTTCATCTTGCCCTCACTACAGGGTTGGGCACAGAGGAAACACTCAAATGACTTTTTATAGAATGAAAGAATGACTGGTGGAATGTGGATAAGCAATTAAGTGGCATTATTTTGACCTGATTGAAGTGTTTACACATACATTTCATCATATAAATACTTGGTGTGTTTATTGTGGTATCTGCTCAGCCCTCTGCTTCAGCACCTCCCCCCTCCTCCAGTTCTAAAAATTGTTGCCTGACCTGTTAGTGTCACATTTTGGGAAAGACTGGGAACAAACTAGAGCAGGTCCAGATGCCAGTCACCAGAATGGTGAGATAGCTCAAAAGCATGCCCGATAAAAACTAGTTGATAAGATCTGGCTTCACTTAGTCTGGAGGGAAGACTTAGTAGGGGCATGACAGCTAGCTTCAGGTTGTTGGAAGGCTTAACAGCTAGGGAAGCAATGGATGAAAGTTAAGGAGAGGTACATTTTTGGCTCCACATAAGAATAATTTGCTAAAAATTAGAACTGTTTAACAGTGGAAATTACACACAATGAGTTCCTCATTTCTGGAGGAATCCACATGGAGTTCTACTGACCTCCTAATAGGGATATTTGGGGAAAGTTTCTGCTCTGGGGTGAGTTGGACATTTTCAGCTCTGAGATTCTATAAGATACTCTGTCACCAGCACAGGTCCCCAGTTAGACATAATCACCCCCTCATTTGTAGCCTAAGGAATGCATCATCCCTTCATTGCAAACTGTATGTTTGCAGGCTGGGGAGAGAATATACTCTTGAGGAGCTCATGACCTAGCTGGGGAGAGTGAGAATGTGTTCATTTATATGTGTCTCCATCAAGCAAAAGACAGTTCTGTCCAGGAGAGAGCATGACTCACCTTCAACCGGTCTCTACAGATTCCTTCAGGTTTCCTTTGTTCAGTTAGTATTGTGGATTATTATGAAATATTCAATTTAATAACCCATGTAACCTTGGGCAAGTACCTTCACCTCTCTGACCCTCAGTTTCCCCATTTGTGGAATAAAAGGAGTGGAGTAGATGGCTTCTTCTGAGGTTCCTTCTACCTCTAAACCTCAGAGCTTACTCTGTTCAAGCTACTGGGAATACAAAGATAGAAAGTAAACAGGTCCTGCCCTTAGGGAGCTTATATTCTGTTGGGTGATAGATATAACATGTGATCTTTACATAGGCAAGAAAAAACACAATAATTTCCAGAGGGAGAAAGTATTAAAAGCTAGTCAGAGGTGAGTGATCTATTTATCCTTTCTATTGTTGCAACTTTGATAAGAGCACTTATCAAAGGAGCACTTCATTTATGGTGTGGTAGAAAGAACCTAGACTCAGGATCAGATCAGGCTTTGAATCCACCTCTGCCATTGGTTAATTTTGTAGTACCTTCTCTTTGAGTCTATAAGTCAGGTCACGCTGCCTATCAGTCAAGGCTGTTATTAGGACCAGATGACATAATTCATGGAAAATGCTATAAGGACATCAAGTAAGACAGTGTAGTGCAGTAGAAAGAGACCAGGATCTAGAGTCTGAGGCAGCTAGGTGGTGCTGTGCCTGGAGTCAGAAAGACCTGAGTACAAATCTAGCCTCAGACACTTACTAACTCTATGACCCTGGGAGTCATTCTTTTTGCCCCAGTATCCAGGATGGGGATAACAATAGTACCCACTTTCTATGTCTGTTTGTGAAGATCAAATAAGATAATATTTGTAAATTATTTACAAACCTTAAAGCTTTATATGAATGCTAGCTATTATTGTTGTTACCTGTGTGATTTTCACTTTACTTCACTTCACTGAAGTAAGTCACTTCACTTCTCTGAGACTCAGTTTCCTCATCTATAAAGTGGGAAGATTGGATGACATGACCCCTAAGGCCCTTTCTTGCTGTGAATTTATGAACCTTTGACCAGGGGATTTCTAAGGTCTCTTCCAGCTCTAAATCTATGAGCTAATATAATAGATCTTATATTCTGGCAAAGAAGACTTGGTTAGGCAGAAAGGGGAACTTAGCCAAAGAAAGCCATCACAATTCCTTGTGGCTGAAGGTAGCATATATTTCCTTCTTCCTTTCCCTATAATCCTTACCCACTATCCTTTCCCTGTAATCCTTAACTACTATCCTCTGTTGACCAAGGAGGCCCCCATCAGCTCTCTTTTCTGATTGTCAGTTTGACTCAAGCCATGAGTGGAGGTAGGGAAGCAAATATAGCAGAAAGTCTCTGAGGTTCCTTCATTGTTCAGTCCCTCCCTGGACCTAGGATGCTCCCCTTATTTTCTGATCCCAATTTTCAACTCTGCTTCCAGTCAGAGTTTTATTCTGGGCATCATACCGTGAGTATGGTCCCATGGCATCATCTCATGTGGGCTCTGAGGTGGCTGCAGTTGGTGGTGGCTTTCTCTGGAGTTGAGAAATGCAAGTAGTTGGGGAAATCCTCAGAATCCCCACTGCTTAGGCTTGGGCAGACCTCACTTCCCCATTCTGATGTGGCCATTCCCAACACAATACCCATCTGGTTTCTTTGGGGCAATTCCAGGCACCAGATTTGTGTTAGGTGATGGTCCCAGAAGGTTTGACATTAATTCTGGTTTCAGTCTTTGGGCCCCTGGGGACTTAATGTAATAATCCCATAGCTTTTAGAGATGAAAGGGACTTAGTGATTCCTCATTTATTACAGTGTTACTGTATTTATACAGACTGTATAGATTTGAAGTCAGAAAAGCATTGTTTTGAATATGGCTCTAAATACTTATTAACCATTTGACTTTGGGAAATTCCCTTCACTGCTCTGAACCTCAGTTTTTTTCAACCATAAAATGAGGATAATAATAGTCAACCTTATAAAGTTGTTCCAAGGTTATAATAAGATAATGTATATGTAACCCAAGCCCCAAAGTCCATTGGTGTAAGACTCTCCTCCTTGGTAAAGATCAATATCTCATGTGGGACCCATCCCAATGGGCTTTAGGGCTTAGAATACATATAGATAATGTATCAAAAGTGCTTTCTAAATCTTAAAGCACATACATATCAGCTATTAATGTTATGTCATTTTTCTCATCTTTTTTTTTCTTTGATGGAGTTCAGATTGAAATGGTCCAAAAGCAAGTTGCTATCCTACTATTATTTTATATTTAATGTTGTGTGGACAATTGCACAGGCGAACAAAATGACAGCTTCTCCTAATTGAATAAGAGGATTGGACTATGAGCTTATTTCCTAATAAGTTACTGAAAGGATCTTTACAGCAACAGAGAGGATGACAGGTTTTGTTTTTTTTTTTTTTTTTTAAAGATCTCCATTTATTTATTTATGCTTATTTAATTATTTCATTTAGATGGGATGACATGTGCCTTGTTCTGTTCCCACGTGGTTTTAATTTCTTCTGGTAGGTCTATATATTTTGAAAGTTTTTCATCCTATGTAGTATGGGGATTATGAGCAATCAATATGGCAACAAGTATTAAAATACTGGAATTAAATTTTTGTGGTATTAAATATGTTATATTTAGGTAGTTGTGGACAATAGCTTTGTTTATAATGATGCACCAGTTCTAGTATGGTTTATTTACTGAATTCTCAAGGATATTTTGTGGTTTATATATGTAGTAGTGGGATTTGCTACTTGTCAGTTTATAAAGGATAATGAGCTTCTGGTGTATAATTTTAGACAACCAATTGTATCTTTCTAGGTAGACGTTAAATTTTTTGCAATTTACTGTTATATGTTGCACAGTTTCTACCACTCTGTTGTATAATATATAATGATCAACAAATGTGGGTTCCTTAAGAATAAACTTTCTGGAATTTTTAGGTGCTCCCCCTAGTACTGGGTGCAATGTTGGTGAGGTTCCCATGATACCCAGGATGAGGACTTGTCCTTCTTTGTCCTCACTGGAGTCTCTTCAGTCACTGAAAAGTCACAGTGAAAGGGGCCAGCTGGAAGTCACATTTTTTTTCCTACAAAAATCCTCTGCATTCCCCACCCCCCCCACTTTTAGAGCTGTCATAGGGCATAGGGATGTCCAAGGGACCATTCAATATTTGCCACATCATTCTAAAATGTCAAGTTATTTCAGCAATGAGTAACCACAAGGCCAGAAGCAGCCAGGGAGTTTGTCATCTCTGATATTCCCAAATCCTGAGTAACACATAAGATTGCCCAGAAATTGTCAACAAAAACTTCCACATGGTCAACCGGAACCAGAAATCGCAACTCTGATTGTGCTCCATGGAGGTGGGTCCTGCTACTTACACATCTAGACTGGCATTGCGTTCGTGTTAATTACTCTAAATGTATTCTTTCTGTTAAATTTTGACTTCAGGATGACAATCAAGATGAACAGAAATAGCCTAATCTTTCTAATCTATAATTTTATGTTAGCTTGCCTGGAGCTGACCAAGGTATTTACAGGTATTGTTTTTCTCCATCGATTCAATTTAGCCTCGGGATTCAAGTTCAAAGTTATTGAAAGCTTCTAATCTTCCTCGACACATGTTAGGAACTTTGTATTACTCAAGTTCCAATGACGTTTTGATATTGTTGGATAGAACATCCGTGGCTAATTTAAGTGGTTTTCGGGGGTGTCATATAAAATAATAACAACATCTAGCATTAATATAGCTCCTACTGTGTGCCAAGCACTGTGCTAAGTACTTTACAAATGCTCTCTCGTTTAATTCTTACAACAAGCCTCTGAGATAAGTGCTATTATTATCTTCTTTTTACAGTTGAGGAAATTGAGTAAAATAGAAGTTAAAAATAAGTTGCCTAGGGCAGTTAGGTGGCACAATGGATAGAGCACTGGCCCTGGAGTCAGGAGGACCTGAGTTCAAATCTGGTCTCAGACCAGACACTTTACACTTACTAGCTGTGTGACCCTGGGCAAGTCACTTAACCCTAATTGCCTCGAAAAAAAAATAAGTTGCCCAAGGACATGCAGGTAGTAAGGATTTGAGGCCACATTTGAACTCAGGTCTTCCTGACTCTAGGTCTGGTGCTCTATCCACTGTGCCACCTCACCACCTCATGTGGGTATTAATATAATGTGACAATACAACTCCTTCTTTTACTGGAAAGTCATATTCAGTTATATTCAGGAAAGATGATGGATTTAAAGCTAGGTAAAAAATCAGGTGGGCTTAAATTGTCACACTAGAAGATGCCATGTTTTATATCAAGTCTTCTTGACATTATCATGCTGGTGGCATGTTTTAAATAGAGAATAGTTTTCCAGGTATTTTTACATATTTCCCATGTATTTCTAGAATTTTGCAATCAAATACACTAGGATCTTCCTTGTGCTTGGACATATCTTAGATGTTTGCAGTACATGACTAATATATGAGGGTTAAAGTCAGAAAAAGGCTTTGTGACCATCAGTAAAGGCAGCGCAGCTTTTCTGACACTTTGGATGACTCTTTGACTTCACTAAATGTACATGAGTTGTTCTTTATATCCCTGAGACTTATTGGCCCATCCTTTTTTGCTCTTCAGTCAAAATGCTATTTTCTTCTAAGTGCTTAGAGACTTTTTTGAGTAATATAAGCTGTGAATGTTTTGTATACAGTATGTAAACATGGAAATTGGCCTATATTTGGAGGTTTCATTGGTATTTTAATATATTAGAAGGATACATGTGCACATATATAAATATATACACTATATATATATATATACACACATTCACACACATGTATAATATAATGCTTTCTGTCAAGAATGATAAGATCAGGCTTACATTGGAGAACAGGCTAGTAAAGAGCTTTGCTGACAATGCTTCTGTGAAGCATTTGAGTTGATAATTATGGCTCTAGAAAGCTTCCACTTTCTACTTTTATAGAGAAACTAAGTTTCAGTTACTTGACATAGGCATTCTGTCATTCACTGCATTAATGGCATATGAACTTTCTGTTTTGGTTTGATACAAGTTGTACTTTTGTTGGGTTGGATTTCTTTTGACCGACTAGGCAATCAGAAATTTCCCTTACCCTCCTTCTTTGGGGGTTTACTCTTTCTTCTAATTTCTTCACTTTTCAAGCCTCCGTATTACGGCTTTTAATAGGTATAAGTTTTTTTTTCCTGCTTTGACTCCTTGTAATACCTTGATCTTCTGACTTCTGCTTTTAATTGTTGACTAAAAGAATAAAAAATGCTTACATAATTTTGTTTTCTGGTTTTCATTTGGCATGTTCCTTTTTTTTTTTGTTGTCTGAAAATGGGCAATATGACATTCAGGTTGTCTACTTTTGCTAATGGCTGGATATTTACATCATTTTCTATTGTTTTCCCACAGATATTCTGTAGTTTTCTGAAGCTTCTTCCACCGTAGTGGTATTTGGCATCTGCCCTTGGGAATATTGCTAGATGGTGCTACATTTTCTACTATGTATTGTTCTTACCGTGGCAGTATCTATAGATCCTGAAATATTTTTACACTTTTTTAGTCAAATATCGAAGGAGACATCATTGGTTCATGAAGGTCATAGAAGACACCAACTTTTAAAAATTACTCTCTTTGGGTATAGTTGGTCTATTAGTTGGATTCATACCATTAAACCAAAAAAGAATTTTTCAAAATTCCAGCCTAAGTATGCCCACCTTTAAAAAAAACATTCAGGATAGTCGCATCATTTTTGTCATACATTCTGTTATTAGGTAGCACATAGCAATCCTGGAGTTCATATTAAGTGCAGATTTTCAATTCCTTCAGTTTCTTCAGCTTTCCCTTGTTCACATTCAAGTAGCTCCTCAATTTCTGCTTTTTTTCATCTAATCTTAGTTGAAGAATGGTTGTCTGTTATGATTGCCTTGTACTGATCCGCAATAACTTGGAACTGAGAATATCATTGACAAAAAGTTGTATGAAACCCTTGCCTATAACTGATCTGATATAGTTCCAAATTTGCTATGAGACATGGAGTACTGACTGGTATGTAGTAAGAGCATCCACAGCTTTAGTTATTTCAGATGAACTTACAGTCTGCCCACTTCAGTGGCCAGTGCCGACTGCAACAGAGCATTTCCAACAGGTGGGAGATTGGGTTTTCTGATTTGTTTGGATGTATTTTGCCTTCTGGTGGTAGCAGAACTCAAAGGAGTGCCACTCACTCCTCTGTCCTCTGTATCAATGATTTTGATAGGATCAGTCTGCACTTCTGTGCTCCATTATCCAGATCTTAGATTAATAGGAACAATTACAGGGTGTCAACTTAAGCAGTAGTATCATCAAAACTCATGTGGCAATGATTCAAGATTCCTGCCAGTCCTTAAGGGACTCAGAATACACCCTGCTGAATATCACCCAAACTGGTATTCCTTTCTCTTTGCAATTACTCATCCCCCAAGGGATAAGTGGATGAGGCCTTAGCTATTATTGAACCCAACTCATTTTCTAGAGAGGATACTGAGTCTCAGAGAGATAAGCCCAGACTTGGCAAGTTGAACTGAGGTCTTCTGACTCAAATGCAAGAGTTCTTTTCACTGTACTTTGTACTTTGACTGAGTCAAAGCCATGAAATATACCAATATTGGACTTTATATTGGTTCCTTTGGAACTGATGAGTGAATTAGGATTGGGAGTGAGAGAGTAAGTGGAAAAGTATTTTGCTCTAGCCAGGCTAGTCCCATAACTCTCTCCTGAGTAAACTTTGTTCATTCCTGACTCTTCCTCTCAAAGTTTCCTTCTCCTAGAATTCAATTAAATTCAATCATTACTGCTTATTAAGCAATATTATATGCATGCCACTATGCTAGGTGTTGGTGGCACAAAAATGAACATGACATATTCCTTTTCCTCAAGGAGCTGACATTCTACTGGGGGAAGGTGTCAGGATTTGGGGATAACAAATGATAGGATGGATGAATTTACTATAAAATATGTATTGGAAGAAAGGAGAAATCTGGAAAAGAGCATCCCAGAAAACCGAAAGTGAGTGAACATAATTCTATGGAAGGGAGAGGGAGAAGGCTTCCCAGAATAAGTATTACCTGAGCTCAGCCTTGGAGGAGGAGAAGGATTTTGAAAGGTAGAGATGAGAAAGGCATGTCCAGTCATTGGAGATCGCTTGTGTGTAAGTCCGGAAGATGGCTCTCCTGCTTCACCCCTCCTCCATCTCAGTTTTACTAATTTTTCAAGGCTCAGCTCAAGGCTTATCACCTCCAAAAACCCTCCTTGGGCTACTCCACTTCCCACAATGATCTCTATTCACTCTCGATTCCCATAACATTTAAAGCTTCTACTCATTTAGCACTTGTTCAATCTAGCCTTGGATTGTGCAATTATAGAATCAGAGGATGTAAGCCTTAGAAAAGGATATTCTACCCCACCCCCTCATTTTATGCAGAAAGGAGCTGAGGACCTAAGAAGGGAAAAGATTTGCTTAAAGTCATTCAGCAAATTGTGAAGTAAGTACTAGAACTTTTGTTTTCATCTCCTATAGATTGCTGTTGACCAGCTGCTCTCTCTCCCCTCTAAAGTTGTGTGTGTGTGTGTGTATGGGTGCATGCGTGCATGTGTGTGTGTGTGTGTGTGTGTGTGTAGTGGAAGGATCACTGTCAGAGTTAGAGTCAGAGAATCTGGGTTCAAATGCTCACTCTGCCTTTTATTATCTGGGTTACCATGGGCAGCTACTTAACTAACTTCTCTGGAACTCAGTTTCCCCTTTAGTAAAAAAGAAGGGACTGGACTAGATGACCTTTAAGGCCCCTTCTATCTCTAAATTCATGACTTCTGACCTGTGATCTGTAATTAGTCATAAACTAAATGTAGGAAAAGCATGTGGCTACCCACAGCGTGTGATTAGATGGGGCATGATGAAGTTATGCCTGCCCCAAGATATCTCCTCCCAGGGTTGTCCTATGAAGGCAGGAAAGTTCAGCCACCACCCATATGTGAGCAAACTATGTAGTCGGCCCAAAATAGACACTCCTTAAATGACTGGTTCCTGATCTTTTCAACCAGAACCATCTTATAGACAACCCTGTCTCCCTGCATACCCATAGGAATGTTATCTTTTTATTTTTTTAGCAGGATCTTGGAGAAAAACAAACTCTAAACCCCAGCCAAGAGGAAAAATAAATATTCTCCAACATTTTGAAGTAGAGTTTAGCTATTTCAGAGTAGCCCAGACAACTTTCAGGATTGAGAATCTGATCAGACAAAAAGAATCAGTAAATAAGACAATTTGGTAGGGAAAATGATATGATCTGGCATGTAATCCTGACCTGGAAAAATTAGATAAGTTCTAGCAAGTCTGCAGGTGCTGAATAGATTGTCAGACCTGGAGTCAGAAAGACTCATCTTCCTGAGTTCAAATCTGACCTTGGACACTCAATAGCTCTGTGACCCTGGGCAAGTCACTTAACCTTGTTTGCCTCACTTTCCTCATCTGCAAAATGAGCTGGAGAAGGAAATGGCAAACCACTCTAGTATCATTGCCAAGGGAACCCCAAATGGGGTCAGGAAGAGTTGGACAGGACCGAAAATGACTGAACAACAACCAAAGCAGGTCCATGTTTTATGTGGATGAAAACGTGTTTTGTATACAGTTAACCCTTAAATAAAGAAATAGAAATTACTCCTGATGTATTGGACTTGGGGAATGGGATTTTTTTTAAATAGATAGCCCTAAGCTTACCAAACGTCTGGTATTTGAGTTCAGTTTGAACTTTTATTTCACCCCACATTTTTATTTTTTCCTTTAGATTCTCACTCTTCCTTGGAGACACAGCTAAAATCCCCTCAACTGCAAGTGCTCGACCCCTCAAACTATCTTGTATTTAACTACATTGTATTTATTTTCTGTATTTATCCTATACATGCTTGTGTACGTCCTTGTGGACTCTGTCCATTAGAATGTAAGCTTGTTGCAAGTAAGGAATGTTTCATTAATTGCATTTACATACCCCTGTACTTAGAACAATGCCTAGCAATTAATAAATATTTAATGATTGATTGATTCTTATATGACCAATCGGAAAAGGAAAAAAAACTTTCTCACCTCTAAGATTTTCTATTAGACTAAATTTATGACTCCATAGTTGAAGAAATGTACATAAATCAAAATATGGTATAATTGTTGAATTTGGAATCACAAATTATGTAGGGAAAATTGGCTTTGTGTATTAAATTTCCTAATTAAATTTGAAATCACAAATTATGTAGGAAAAATTGGTTTTACATATTAAATTTCCTAATTAAATTTCTCTGGATACATTCATTACTATGACAAAATTGGAAATGAAGAACTTGATTATCAGAACCTTACAAACACTCTCTTCTGACAATTTCCCCTAATATTCTTTGTTTCTGTCTCTGTCTCTATCCCTGTCTCTTCTTCTGTCTCCACCTCTGTCTCTCTACCTCTGTTTCTGTCTATCTATTGCATGAGTTTCTGCTATCACAGAAGTGGGTATTATAGTTGCAGAAACTCCCCAAACCCTGTAGTGACTTTCCTTACCTTCCCTGTGCTAGATATACTCATGTGTTAATTTTATTTCCCCATAATTGGGAGAGGTATTTTTATTACTCTGTCTCGAAGCAGAACAGTAGAGTATGTAATTTATGATCAGAAGCTATTTAGATTAAACCTGTCATCTGAATAACTAACGGCTCAGGCTAATTCTCACTTTGCTAAATAGGGATTTGTACATTCATTTATGAGCTACGATTTCCCTGACATGACCAAGGCATATTTTACTTCTGAAAAGTTGTACTTTTGTTTGTGAAGATGTACTGTAAAAAGATAAATTATATATGAAGCCTTGATAGAGTTTTTGAGTGTTGTGATTTCAGATACTTAAGCTGTGATCTCACCCCAAGATTGCCTTGTATTCATTCGGCATGTATTTTGTATGGACAGACAGTTTTCCCTCAGGTGAACACATGAGCCTTGAGGGCAGAGAAGATTTCATTTTTGTCTTGTAGGGTATGGCACATAGTAGGCATTCAATAAATGTTTGTTGAATAGACTTGAATTGAAATGAAGAAACCAAGAATGGAGATGTTTCCATGGCACGGGGTCAGGAACATTTCCAGGAATTCACAGTCTCATATATTGAGAGAACAGGAAAGAACCTTCAATACCATTTAGTTCAATTCTTCTGTTTTGTATTTAGTCGAATTGCCTTATATTGAAAGAAAGGAACCAAGTATTTATTAAGTGCCTGCTATGTGCCAGGCACTGTGCTGTTTTACAAATATTTCATTTGGTCCTCACAACTATACTGTAAGGTGGGTATGTTATTATTATCCCCATTTTACAGTTAAGGAAACTGAGGCAGACAGAGGTTAAGTGATTTATGCTAGGGTCACACAGCTAGTGGTGTGTCTGAGGCCATAGTTGAACTGTAGTCTTCCTGATTCTTGGCTCAGAGCTCCATCCTCTGCACCACTCAGTTGACTCTATTGTGACTTTCTGTGTGTGTCTTCTCTCCCCTAGAAGACCGTGAGCTTCTAGAGGACAGAGACCATGCCATTAGTAGCTTTTGTTATTATCTTAGAAAAGACCTTCCTCACCAATGTCTTGTGAGAAATGTACAAATATCATCATTCCCATTTTATGAATGAGGAAATTTAGTCTCAGAGAGGTTGAATGAGTGCTTACGTAGCTAACGAGTATCAGAACCAGGATTTGAATTCAGGTCTCTTCTTACTCTTAAGTTCAGTGGTCTTTCCCTTAGATCTCACTGTCCTCTCAGTGCCATAACTGAGCACACAGTAGTGCTCAGAAAATGTTTGTGATAACAATGTGGCCTTAGAAGGACAGGAGGGTCTAAAGCACTATTGTTCTGGTTTTGCTGAAAGTTAACCATGAGTGCCAGGAATGGAGCAACCAAAATAGGGGTGGGGAGACATAATTCCTTCCATGAGGTCTTTGTGGGCCTCAACATGGTATAGTGTAGGAGTGACGGATTTGTGGTCAAAAGACATATCACCAGGGATATACTGGTAAATGTTTAACAACTGGCTCTCCAAAAAAAACAACTGCCAATTATACGCCCTTTTTTGGGGGGGAGGGGGAGGCAATGGGGTTAAGCGACTTGCCTGGAGTCACACAGCTAGTAAGTGTCTGAGGTCAGATTTGAACTCAGGTCCTCCTGATTCCAGGGCTGGTGCTCTATCCACTGCACCCCCTAGCTCTCCCAAAAACGCACTTTTCAGTTTAATTTGCATCATTAACATTTCCTCCATCACTTTCTTAAGTCTAGACAATGACTAAAACAGCATATCGAGCTATGATTTGTAGCTTTTGCTAAAGTATAAATGCTCACACTGAAAATTTAACCATCAGTTTCACAGGTGATTACAGCTGGTTCCAGTACACACCACCTTGGTTCTGTTACTTATTATATAGGTGACCTTGGGCAAAATCCTTCACACCCCTAAACCTCATTTTCCTCTTCTGTGAAATAAATGACTGGACTGGAAGAGGCTCATCTATGAGGTTACTTCTCTGGCTGGCTGGCTGAGGGCCAGGTCTGTTACTCTCCCTGGTTTCCCACCTTCCCCTGCCCATCAGGACTCCCTGATGTTTCTGCAATGAAATGAGCCTTCCTCCTCCCTCCAGTGCTCCATCTGCTCCTGCCTCCCATCAGCCCCCGGTTACTTCTCATTGCTTGGAGTTATATCATCGTGTTCTTGGAACCTTTTTTCAGTTTTCTCTCCTCCGGGTTCCCCCACTTGAAAACAGGCCATCCTTGTATATTTAGATACCATTCTCGGCCCATCCGCAGTAAGCTGCATACTCTGAGCTGTTTCTCCAGAAGTGGAGAGGCGTGGCATCAAGCCATTTGCATCCTCTCACCTGGTTCTCCTTGCGAACTATTGCATTTGTGAAATGGCTGTGTGGGATGTGTCTGTAGGGCCCAAACTCTAGCCAGAGTCAGGGGTAGGAGGTCAGTCTTTTCCATGTGACTCCACTCTGCCTATTGGCTACAAATCCATAGCTTTGTCCTTCCTGCCAAGAAGCCAGTCCTACTTAAGAATACTTAGTCTGCTTTGCCTGGGAGGAAAGCCCCAGGAAGTAATTGGTTTAGTGAGTCTTCTACCTCTTCTTGCAGTGACTCCTGCAGAGCAAAGACACTCTTCCATCCTCCCTGACTGCCCCACCTCAACCGATCAATTACCTAATCGTATTTCTACCTCCCCAACATCTCTTGCATCTATCCCCGCTCTTCATTCATAACCCTCACTCCAATCCTCATCATATCTCACATAGACCATCACAGTAACCTCCTAATTGGTCTCCCTAGTTTGTCTCTCTTCACTTCAATCCATCCTCCATGCAAATACCAAAGAGAATTTCCTTAAGGGGAGGTCAGACCACATCACTCCTCTGTTCAATAAACTCCTATTGCTTCCTGTTACATCGAGGATCAAATATTAACCCCTGTTTGGCATCTGAATTCCTTTGACAACCTGGCCTCAACCTAGCTTTCCAGCCTTATTCAACAGTACTCTCTTTCATATACGCTACAGTTTTCTTCCTGTTTGTCGTACATATTGTCACCTCGCCTTTGCATTGGTTGTCTCTGTGCCTGGAATGAACTCCCTCCTTACCTTTCGATCTCTTGGAATCCCTAGCTTCCTTCAAAGCTGGGTTCAAATGCTACCTTCTTTATGAACTCTTTCTTCATTCCTCCAACTGTGAGTACCTTCCCTTGAAAATACCTTATATCTGACTTTGTATGTAACTACCTAAGTCCATGTTGTTCTCCCTCCTGAAGGGCAGGTGCTTATTTCACTTTTGTCTTTTGAAGTGAGTCTGTTCTGCCCTGGCCCCCGATTCTAGGGCCAGGCTGCCTACATTTGCCTCTTGGAGTTCAAGGGTACCCTGAAGGGTCTCTCCTCTAAGCTTTTGTTGGTGCCAGTAACTAGCCCCCAGTTCCTTTTAAGTACTCACTGTCAATGAGTTTTCACAAATAACTTATTTTGAAGATATAGTAAGAACAGGACAACAATACTTCTCCCGGTACCTAGGGGCATACTCTGCCCTTTATCAACTCAGTATCTGGGAAGAGCAGGCTCAAAATTTAGTTAACTTCCTACTGATCCCACCAGCTTCATGTCCAATTGGAGCATCATGGTAGGATGAGTCCTTTTCCCAGCTACTGCTGGGCTGGGTCCCAATGGTCACTCCTTGATCCTCATGACATTGATGGTGCTCTAGAGGCAAAACTTGGACTCTGGAACATGAGGAAGGTGGAAGCCATGAAATTGGAAGCTCCAATTCCTTCACCTAGAACGGAGAGGTACAAAACCCAGAGGCCAAGGACCAAGGCCCATTTTACAGGACAGAAGCACCCCAGAGCAGAGAAAGCCCCCAAGGCCTTTCCTGGTCTAGCATTGTCTCTGATCAGAGATCTGATTAGCTAGGAGAGAATCAAACCAGAGCAGGAGAAAGGGATGAGTCTGAGGCTGAGACTAACAGGATTTTTTGAATGTCTCTGCAGACAATCAATGAGCCTTCTCTTCAGTGAGAAGACTGGAAGCAGTGACAGAATGTCTACACATGATCCAATGTCTCTCCAAGGCATCTAGGTTATGGGTCCTCACAACTCTCCTCAAAGTAGGCTCCCCAGTGTCTCCATGTGTGACAATGACATCAGACTCCATTACACTTTGTATCCCTAGCACCCAGCACATGATGGTTGCCTGATCAATGCTTGTTGGCTGACTGATTGATAGAAGGAGGGGAGGAGCTCTTGGGCCCTCTCAATGCTTGGATCTGGTACTTTCTAGCTGTGTGATTGTGAGCCAGCTACTTCATCCCTCTTTTCTCATTCATAAAATGAGGGGTTGGACTACAATTATCTTTAAGATCCCTTTCAACTCTAAATGTTATAGTGCTAAGATCCTACGGGTGAATTTGTCTTGATTAATGAAGATGGTGTTTCAATAAGGGGCAGAGGAAAAAACATCCCCCCAGGACATTGTGGCTGCTTCTGCGGCTAGAGTAATTTCCTGGCTTGGTTGGGGGTTATGCTTGAGTGAAGGAGCCTGCCCCACCTTTCCTATGAGGGGCCCCCCAACATGGCCAGGTGCTGATGGGTTGGGAAAGCAGGGTGGTGGAGCAGAAAGTTGTGAGAGAATGTAAGCATAAAGCCCCTTCATCCTGATGGAAGGATGGGGATGGAAGGGATGTTCTTCTGAACACGGGACTAGAGGAAAGAGATGGCAACATGGTGGATGAGAAGAGCACGAGACTTGGCCTAGGGAAATCCTGAATTCTCTTTCTCTCTCCTCCCCTTTTCATGGTAGAATCAGTCCAGGGCCAGGGCCCTATGATAAATCTCACATTGTAGTAGAATGGTCAGTAGACTTGGGGTCAGAAGCTCTGCTTTCTAGCCCCCAGCTTTTACAGTTACAGGCCTTGGGCTAGTCAGTCTCTTTCCCTTTGTGGGCTTCAATTTTCTCTTCTGTAAAACAGGAATGAGAATTCTTGAACCTTGTAAAGAAATTTGCTTTGCAAATTTTGCCTTAAGAAACCTTAAAGTGGTATGTAAATATGAATTCTTATTTCCCCCAGGAGTTATGGGAACCTGTTCTGGGTTGGGGGAAAATCTGCTGTTCACTTGGTCCTTTCCCAGGGTAACTGGTATGGGGATGAGTTTTAGTCTCATTTTTTGTAAAATGATGATACCGCCATCCCTATTTATTTCTCAGGGCTAATGTTTTTGTGAGAAGCTTGGTGAACCGTCAAGCGCCATGTGAAGGGAGGGTTTCCTTATTGTAGGGTCAGAGTTCGTGACAGGAGTCTGGGCTTCTGTTATCACTTTAAGTCAAGGGCAAGAGCTTTTGCAGCCATTCACCATGTTGAATTGGGTGCTGAATGGGAAACACCGTCCCATAGTGAGTATGGGGGGTGAGGGCGTCATAGTCACAGTACAAAGGGGTTTCTCCTGTTGCAATCCATCTTGACACTCCGGTGTGCCCTCTCTTGGTTGGCTGTTCAAGGGATCATAGAATCATTGATCTGGGGCTAGAAGGGACATAGAAATCATCCAGTTCAATGCCCTCATTTTGTAGATGAGGAAACCGAGGCCCAGGGAGGTTGAGTGATTTCCTATAGTCATACACATGTCGAGGTCAGATTTGAACCCAGCTCTTCTGACTCCGAAGTCAGTGCTCTTTCCTTGTAACCCTCTACTACTTCTTACCAGCTTCCTCGAGAGTCCAAGAGCTAGTGGGAGGAAGGTCAAAGACTCCTTTCTTAGTCTGACTGACAGTCACCGCTCTTTAGTTTATGACTCTAGCAGCAGGGGCCAGACCACAGACTTGCCCTGACTGAGCTAGCCAGCCTTGCCCATGAGCAGAGCCACTGAGGAGGGGGTGCTACGTGTCACCGGGAGGGCTAGCAGGCTGTGTCTATGCTGGAGCTTCTTCTGTATTCCCATGAGACTTGTCTAGGAGCAGCACCTTGGGGTCCTCTGGGGGCCACGTTTTAGGAAAGACAGACAATTTGAAACCCCTCCCCCAAAGGGCGCCCTACCTAATGAGAGAACTGGAGACCATGCCATAGAATGATTGGTAAAGGAACAAGAGACATTGAGCCTGGACAACAAAAGGTTTGGAAGGGATTGTGCTAGCTTAATAAATAAATAATTAATAAAGCTTAATAGGGCAGCTAGGGGGCGCCATAGTGCACAGAGTGCCAGACCTGGAGTCAGGAAGACTCATGTTCCTGAGTTCAAATCCAGCCTCAGACACTAGCTGTGTGACCCTGGCCAAGTCACTTAAGCCTGTTTGCCTCAGTTTCCTCATCCGTAAAATGAGCTAGAGAAGAAAATGGCAAACCACTCCAGCATCTCTGCCAAGACAGCCCCAAATGGGGTCACGAAGAGTCAACGCAACTGAACGGATTGAACAGCAACAGCAGCTTAATAAAGGCTTGTTATTTCCCTTTTTTATGGATTTTGAGCTGGAAGAGACCTCAGAGGCCATCAAGTGCCACCCCCTCATTTTACAGAGGAGGAAACTGAGGCCAGGAAGTTTAAGTGACTTAAGGTGAGATAGGAGCCCAGGTCCTCTGACTTTGGCACCACTGTTCTTTCCATCCGGTCAACTCCCTTGCTAGTGACCAATGAGCACTTTGAACACAAGCATCTTTGTTGCAAGATAGCCGAGGACATACATGGGCCTTGGACCTGAGTCCGGTACCCGGGAACAAGCTCACAACCTAATAGGGAAGTCACTGCAATAGGGATGAAAGCAGATCTTCTTAGTGACAGCCACTTCAGTCCTCCCTGGGCAGAGGCCTAGGTCCTTGCCATCTCTGGATTCCCCTAGGAGTTGTACCCCATCAGAGTCTATTGACCTGACAAATCTGCATAGCTCAGATGGGTCCTCATACCCACCCTGCTTTCACTTAGAAACCCTCAGTTAGTCAGTCAGTCAACATGCATTTATTAAGCACTTACTATGTGCTAAACTCCAGAAATACACAGAAAGGCAAAAACCAGTATAGTCTTTGTTCTCAAGGACCTCATATTCTAATGGAAAAGAAAACAGGTTAAAAACACAACAAGCCTACAGGTAGCTATGTGGTACAATGGATAGAGCTCCAGGCCTGGAGTCAGGAAGACCTGAGTTCAAATTCTGCCTCAGACATTTACTAGCAAGTCATCAGTCCTCTTTCAGCCTCAGTTTCCTCAGCTGGAAAATGGGGATAATAACGGCACATACCTCCCAGGGTTGTTATGACGAGCAAATGAGCTAATACATGCAAAGTGCTTTGCAAACTATAGAAATGTGACCACTGCTTTTATTATTATGCAAGAATCTCAGAGCGGGGAGGCTCTGGCAGCTGGTGTAAAGGTAGGGGTAGAGATCAGGGCAGGCTGACTTTAGAAGATGGGATTTCAGTTGAGTCTTGAAGGAAGCAAGAGAAGTTAAGAGGTGGAGATGATTAGTTAAATAGGCACAAAACTGGGAGATAAGAGTGTTGTGTTTGAGGAACAGTAGGGAGACCAGTGTCTGCTGGCTCACAGTGTGTGTGTGTGTGTGTGTGTGTGTGTGTGAGAGAGAGAGAGAGAGAGAGAGAGAGAGAGAGAGAGAGAGAGAGAGAGAGAGAGAGAGAGAGAGAGAGAGAGAAAGAGAGAGAGAGAGAGAGAGAGGGGTGAGGGCAGAGGAATATAAAATAAAGTATAGCCTGGGAAGGTAAGAAGGGGCTAGGTTGTGAATGACTTTAAAAGCTAAACAAAAGATTGGATATTCGATCCTAGAGGAAAGAAGCCTGGAGAGCCACTGTCTCTATTGTTACCGATACTATTGCTATCTCTTGCCCTCAGTCTTGGTTATTTGTCTTGGCTCTCCTTGACTTGCTTCCCCCACTTCTGTCCATCTCTGCTTTCATCCCAAGTCCTCGCTCAGGATTTTTCTTCCATCTAACTCTGACCTACAACATTCTGAGAAATGGAGCCTTTCCCTGCCTTTGCCAAGTCTGCTGCAGTGCTTGCATTTCTGAACTAGCAAAGCTGCTTGGGTTCATTACGCATTAATCCTTTCAGTCTGAGGGGAATCCCTCTCCTCCATAAATTCCACTCAGTTCAGGAGAAGCCTTCTTCTCACCCACTAGGCTATATATTAAGAGCTCAGTCTAGCCAGGGAAGTGTGTATACACACACACACACACGTACATACATGTACACATACTATATATATATACACATACATATACAAATACATATGTGTGTGTGTGTGTACACACACACATAGATAATATACATCTCTCTCTCTCTCCTTGGGGACCACAGGCCTTGAGCTGTCCCTTGAAGGAGGAGCAGAATTGGGAGAGGTAGGGATGGGCATGTGCTGGGGGGAGAACCTGCCAGGGCAGTAGGTAAAAGCCTAGGAAAACAGAAATAGGAAGAAGAAATGTCTGGAGATTGACTGGACTTGTAGGCACTTGTAGGAGAACAGGATGGGGACTGGGGGAGGAGAGAAGTGTGGCCGTTTGATGTAGGATTTGAAAACTGTCAGAGGAATTTACATGAACTGGGATAGAAACTCTTCCGGAGTGCTGGCCCAGGCTCATGCCGAAGCCTCCTCACTCAGCTCACTCTATGCCTTGAGAAAGTTCCTAAATTTCTCTGGGACCATGAACCCACTCTGGGGTTTTTCCAGCTTTTACCTTAGGGAACCAAATGATGAGAGAGTTAATATCCCAAGGTTGGAGTGAAGAACTGATGGCTACCTCTTCTCATCATCTTTCTTGTTCTCCCTTTCTTTGTCTCTTTGCCTGCTCCATTCTCTTCCTCCTCCTCCCTTTCCTTCACTTCTCTTATCTTTTCTGCTCCATCTTCCTCGTGACATTCCTCCTTTTTTTCTCTTCTTGTCACCTAACCTTTTGGTTCATAACTCCTCTTCCTCAGACCCCACTATCTGGCTCTGAGATCCCCTGCATCCAAGGAATCTTGCTAGGGAACTCATCTGCCAGTGGGGGTCTGGAGGGACCCCTGTTTTCACCGAAGCAGGCTGGTCCAGAGCTTAGGTCACCTGGGTTCTTTTCCTCACCCTGGACAGCTCCTTGTCCCTTTTTCAGGCCTCCAGGAATGTAGTAGAATGTCTGGAGTATGAGACTGGACTGGAGAGAGAAAACCTGGGTCAAAATCTTGTTTCAGACACTCATTAGCTTTTTGACCACGCACGAAAAAAATCACTTAACTTCTCTGGGTTTCACTTCCTCATCTGTAAAATGAGGAGGTTGGACTTGGTGATTTCTAAGGCCCCTTCTAGCTCTAAATCTGTGATTCTATGAATTTGTACTTTATCTAGCTCAACAGTGCCTACTTACATTTGAAAAACAGTATTAATTTATGGGTGAGATATGTTACTTATTCAGTCTATAAGAATGTGGTTATTTATGGATTCATCTAGGGCTTTAGGGATCCCTTACAAAATCCCAGTGGCACCCCCTCATCTCCCAGGATTCTGAGGCTGACAGGCTGGGAATTACTGATTTAGACCATTCTCCCGTCTCCAGGCAGGAGTGCTCAGTATCTGACACCTTCTCTCAATTCAGTTAGTTATAAAAGCTCTTCTTAGAAGTCTCAGTCCTTGAAAAACTTAGAGTAACAACGTAGGAGAGTAGGGGGTGTGTGTGTGAGAAGCGTGGAGAGGTAAGGCAGGAAGTGGAAGCTGCTGATAGGAACTCTCCCCCTCTCAAACTTATGTTCCCCAAAGAAATAGAAAATTCTCCCTTGTAGGTGACTAGCTGTCTGGCTGATCCCATCTCCCCACTATTCAGCTCCTGATGGAAAGATGAAATGACAGCACTCTATTATATTTTTACCATTTGGCTGAAACTTCATTCCTCCCTGGGGCTTTGAACACTCCATTCAGAGATGGCTGCTCCCCTCTCCTCATCCCCCAACATCAGGGCTTTGTGTCCCTGATGGTGTTTGACATGTCAAACCCCAGGCCCCTCAGTCCCCATAGATCCTCCCCATGAGAGAAGGAATGGAGGTGGAGGAGGGAGAAACAGGGCTTTCCCTGAGGCTAGACGGAATAGGCAGCCGCCTACCTGGTGTGATGTGAGGGATGCTGGCAAAGACAAAAATAACTCCCCTACTGGCTTGTCACAGTGCTTGAAATGACCTATTTGAGGCAACCCAATGGGTAGACCACTGGGCTTGCAGTCTAGAGACCTGAATTCAAATCCCAGCATCCTTGGAGACTTATTTGCTGGATGACCTTGAAAAAGGGACATCTTACCTGGGGCTGTTTATTCATTTTCAAAATGGGGATAGACTTCCAGGGATTTGCCTGCCTCGATTTTTTTTTTGAAGGAAGCACTTAGTTTTAAGCGCTATCGAAAGTGGGACATGATTATTATTGCTACGGGATAATTGTTCCCTTTGGAGTCAGGATTGACCCCTCCAGGCTTCTTTCTCCAGCTGCAATGTTCCCCTCAGGACAGGGAGCCTGCTCCATCTAGTCTACCCTTTCTTTTCTTTTCTTTTTTTTGGTGGGTGGGTGGACTAGAGCCGTAATTTCATTGGAACAGAGACCTTTCAGTGAGTTCTCTCTAGCAATATAAACTAGAACATCAATTGCCACACAATTTATAGTTTTAGAGAGTAGCCCGGGACCCCAAGAATTTAAATGACTTGCCAGAATGTGCCATAATTGGAATTTGAATCCAGGTCTTCCAGACTCTGAGGCTGGCTCTCTATCCAGGATCTTATGGTGTCTCTTTCCAGTCTATTTTAAGGGGAAGGGATGCATTGAACAGTTTCTTTTGGGACAACCAAAGTAACCTAGGCATAGAAGCAAAGGAGAAAATGTAATGGGGGAATGAGGAGAGGATGGGGACAAACTTCCTCAGGTGGATTATATCACCAAGACCTAAATTGGGTTCCACTGTGGACAGATCAGAATCATTTCTCTGTTCTTAGGTATGACCTTATATTCCAGCCTTGGAACAATATGGTGTGTGTGTGTGTGTGTGTGTGTGTGTGTGTGTGTGTGTGTGTGTGCCAGGTACTAGACTAGGAGAATAAAGGATGGAACATACCTTAGTGTGGTCTCTGTTTATGCTCAGCACCAATCATACGTTTATTTGTATTCAGTTAACCCATGTCTCTTCCACAGAGCTGGAAAACACCTCAGACTTCATCTATTCCAATTTGTATGTGAGTGATTCTCCCCTCTGTTATCATTCCCGACAAGAGTATATCCAGATTTTTCTTGGATATCTTAAAAAATAGGAAACTCACTATCTTTCCAGGCAACCAGTTATACTTTTTTTTTTTTGTTCTTTGTTTTTTTGCTTTTTGATGAGGCAATGGGGTTAACTGACTTGCCCAGGGTCACACAGCTAGTAAGTGTCAAGTGTCTGAGGTTGGATTTGAACTCAGGTCCTCCTGACTCCAAGGCCAGAACTCTATCCACTGAGCCACCTAGCTGCCCCAACCAGTTATATTTTGGGACAACCCTGATGTCTAGAAAGGAAGGAGTGCTGAATTCACAGTGCATTCAATCAATATTTGTTGGATGAATGAATGAGTGAATGAAGCCAGATGACCTGGATTTTAATCCCAGCTCTAGTTCTTATAGTGAATCAATCAATCAAGAAACATCTATTATGGGCCATTATGTACCAGCTACTATGCTAGACATGGGGATTGTAAAGACAAAAAAGATGAAGCAAGCCCAGCTTTCAAGGGGGCTTACATATAAGTGTACATATATGAACATATACAAAGTAAGCATCTACAGAGTAAATATGAGATCAACAGGAACTAGTTAAATACAAGGCAGTTTGGGAGGGAGGGCAGTAGCAATCAGGGAACAGAAAAGGATTTACGTAGAAGGTGGTGCCTGAGCTTCACCTCCAAGGAAGTGAGAGATCCTGTGAGTTGGAGGTGAGGAGGGAATGCATCCCAGGCATGGGGGACGGCCAGTGCAAAGGCAAAGAGATGTGGCAGATGGAGTGCTGTATGTGAGGAGAAGAGAGAAAGCCAGTTTGGCTGGACTGAAGAATGCAGGAAGGGGAGTCTTGCATAATGAGACTGGAAAGATAGATTGGGGCCAACTTGTGAAGGGCTTTAAAAGCCAAGCAGAAAAGTTTATATTTAGCCCAGAGGCAAGGAGATGTACAGGGATATAGGAGATAGAAAGCTGCCCTGGGAGTTAGGAAGACCTGGTTTATGTCTGACATACAGGGGCTTTGTGACCTAACCTCTTGGTTCCCTGAGCACTGCAGCAGCTGGGTGGTGCAGTAGATAGAGGACCTAGCCTAGAAACAAGAAGACCTGAGTTCAAATCTAGCCTCAGATACTTACTAGCTCTGTGACATTGGGCAAGTTGCTGAACCTCTGACTCAGTTTCTTCTACTGTGAAATGGGGATTAAAATAGCCCCTACCACCCTGGATTGTTGTGAGGATCAAAAGAGATAACATTTGTGAAGGGCTTAGCATAGTGCCTGGCATATAATAGGCACTTAATAAATGCTTGTTCCCTTCCCTAGAAGTCTCTCAAAGACTAAGTTGCAGAGCGAGTGCCGACCGAAATAACTGGAGGGCATTTCCTCATATGAGAGTTCTCTATATCAATGAAACCATGATAGATTCAGTCTCTATCCCTATCTAGGGGGAATAGGGAGCCATTGCAATTTACAGAAGAAGAGAGACAGGGTCAAATGGGATGTGAGCTGAAGGGAAATTGCTTTGGTTAGCTGTGTGGAGGGTGGATTAGAGTGGAGAGATGGGTCTTCCTAAATTGTGATATTCTTACTTGTAAAATGAAGGGATTCATAGACCCATAAATGGTTAAGAGTTAGAACAGATCTCAGAGGCGGCTTCATGATCTAAATGGCATTTTTCCCTTCTGTTGAGTTGATCAGGATACTACCATCTGAAGCCTGGACTGAGCTCCCTAGGGGCAGAGCCCTGGATGGGCGCTGCAGAGGAGAGACTCAAGGAGGATGCAATAGTCTTCACGCACTCACTCGCTCACAGGAAATCCCCCTATGTTGGGAGAAACATGGTTTCTGCCCTCACGGTCAACCTCCTCAGTCGGGAGTTTCTTTGAATCCAATCCAACCCAGCCTCCCTTGCCATTCCCCACCTCCCCACCTCCTAACCTCTCGTTTTCATTCTTCCAGTCTTTTCCTTGCCGACTCAGCAGTCCTCTGCCTGCCTCCCTGGCATCTCAATGAAATAGATTCTATCCCTTCCTGGGTCTGAGCCAGGAGCTGCGGACCCTGTCTTCCTTTACGATGAAGGCACAAGCTGGAGTGTGTATATGTGTGAGTGGGGAGGCTTGGACCCTCTGTCTCTCCAGGAGACTTGGGGTCTCTCTTCTTTATTGCTGGGGAAGCCAGCGGGGGTTCCAACTCACATCCCTTCCCCCATAGTAGAAATGGGGAGGTGGAGAGCTTGTCTGTCTCAACTCGATGGCTGTTGGGGGGGTCATTTCCCTTCTCTCTTCCACAGCTCCCCACCCCAAATGTGCAAATATTAAGTCACATTGGAAAAACACAGCCTTCCTCTCCTGCATGGGAGAGATGCCATCTGTGCACTCACCTGGCTTCTGGGGGGAGGGAGGGTGCCCATCAAGGATATTGAATCCAAACTCCCTCCCATGCAGCTTTCTTCTCCACCCTGTCTCAGACCCACTCCCTCCCTCTTTGCCTCCTTCACACATCTGGTGGGAGATGAAGATGAATGGGTCTTTTGTCTCCACAAAACCAAAGCCCTGACTTGCTTCTGGCTTCTAAATGGACTAAGCTTGGCCTGCCTAGCTCTCCCTCACATCCCAAGCAGTGGTTGGAATAGGAGGCTGCATAGAGGGTGTAATGGAGGGTGGTCAGAATGTTACCCGTAGACCCCATTAAAAAACTTCACCCCCTGGGAAAGTAAGGAGCCTGCCACCATGATGCTTAACATTTTCCCATTTTTGCTTTACTTTTTTGGGTTAAGACAAATCTGAGATGGAGGAGGGGCTCTTGACCCCTTTTCCATCATTACCACTTTGATGTAGATGAGTAATTAGGCCAAAGAAACAGGTACACTCCCACAACCCCCATTTTACTGATAAGGATACTGATGCTCAGAATGGCTTTAGTGACTAGACTGGGTGGAGCACCTCACTATTTTGCCATTGCCTCAAGCAGGTGATGAGTGACAGCTGCCCCTCCCAGGCTCTGGCCTTGGCAGAGATGCTTCATTTTTTGCTGGATTCTGTAGAACACTGCCCTGGGCTTTCCCTCTCAAGGCCATTGTTGTGCCCTGAGCGAGGGCTCTGTTTGCCTCCATCATTTCCAGCTCCCCGTGGCCCTGACCTCTCCCAGCTGCATCCCCTAATGGGAAATGACACTCTTGCTTTGAAAAGATTTGGGAAGTAATTGAAGGCCTGGTCTTCTGCCAAAGTCCAGCGGGGCTGCCAGCTAGGGTCAGAAGTTCCTGCTGGAACAGCTCAGGAATAGGAGGAGGGAGGGATGGAGAGAGAGGAAAGACAACAGGTGGGAGGGGTATTCTGCCGGAATGAGCAGACCAGTGTCCCATTCTAACCTTAGCCCCAGTCTCATGAAGACCCTAGGGTCCCTCAATGCTCAAAATTTGATAGATAGGGCAGGAATCACAGAAGCCTAAATTTAGAGCTGGAAGGAACCTTGGAGAGGATCTGATTCAATACACTCATTTTTACAAATGGGGACACCGAGGCATAGAGTGGTTAAAGTGATTTGTCCAAGGTCAGACAAGAAGACCCCTGCCCTCTGACCTCAAATCCAGTGCCACTTGTACAACACTACAGTGCCCCTCAAAGACAAGCCCCTCAGGGAACCGAGCAGCGGCTCTCTGTTCACTGAAGAGATGTTTTAGCAAAAGAAGTCATGAAGCTAGCCTCCTTACTTATTCCACAGTTTCTGCTCAGTTGGCTCTGCTGTGTGGGAGGTGGGAGGAGAAGGAGACACAGTTCCATGGCCTAGAATTTTAGAGCTGGAAAGGACCTTCAAGGTCATCTTTTCCCTATTCGATAAATGAGGAAGTCGGGACCTGAGAACTCAAGTGATTTGTCCTAAGGTCACTCAGCTCATGGGTGACAGAGGCTGGATTCAAACCAAGACCTCCTGGGGCCCAATGCAGTGCCCTTTTCATTATACCACACTGGCATCATGTTGTACACATAGGAAAAGATACAAGTTGATTTTTAAAAAATGGTTTTTATCTTTATTTCAATTAACAATTATTTTAAAAAATTAATCTAGAATTTTAATTTTTAGATGAATGTAAAATTAACCTAAAAATTTTAATTTTAGATGAATCCAAACTAATTTTAAAATTGGTCTAACATTTTAATTTTTAGATGAATCTAAAATTAATTTTAAAATTAACCTAAAATTTAAAAATTAATTAACTCTTCCTCCTCATCCCATCAAGCATATTATAAAAACAAGCTTGAAAAACAAATCCCTCAACACAAATCTACATAGTTCAACAAAACAAATTTAATCAATCAATCAACATAATAAGTGTCTATTGTGGTCTAGGCACTGTGCTAAAAATGGGGGGTGCAAAAAAAGGCAAAGGACAGTCCCTGCTCTCAAAGAGCTTATAATTTAGTGGAGGAGTTTATAATCTGGTCATTAACTGTCACCAAAAATGTATTTTCTTTGTCATTCAGTCAACAAGTATTTATTAAGTACCTACTATGTGCCATGTACCAGACAAAGTCCTAGGGATCCAAAGAAAGGCAAAAGACAGTTCTTACTCTTAAGAAGTGGAATGGATAAGCATTTATTAAGCACCTATTATGTGCAAAACACTATACTAAGTGCTTTAATGATGGAGGCAACTCATGAACAGCTGTGTACAAATAAGACATGTACAGGATAAATTGGAGATAATCAATAGAGAGGAGACACTAGAATTAAGGGGAATCAGGAAAGACCTGTATCTTCTTTAAGTTCATCACCTCTGGCAGGAGGTGAATGGCACATTTCATCCTCATTCTTTTAGACTCCCGATTTATCATTGCATTAGTCGAAGTTCTAAAGTCTTTCAAAGTTGTCTTTCTCTATAATGTTGTTATTCAGCTGTTTCACTCATGTCCAACTCTCTGTGACCCCATTTGGAATTTTCTTGGCAAAGATACTGGAGTGGTTTGTCATGTCCTTCTCCAGATCATTTTACAAATGAGGAAACTGAGGCAAAGAGTGGGGGTTAAGTGACTTTACCAGGGTCACACAGCTAGTAAGTATCTGAGGCTGTATTTGAACTCAGGTCTTCCTGACTCCAGGCCTGGCACTCTATTCATTGTGCCACCTAGATGCCAGGATAGGGCCTAGCTGACAGCACCTTAGTTTCCAATTTTTGACTTCTACAAAAAGAGCTACTATAAATATTTTTGTATCTATGGATCCTTTTCCTCTTTAATTTCATTGAGGAGTATAAGCTTGGCAGTGATATAACTGGGTTAAAAAATATTCCGTTTCATAGCATTCTGGACCTAGTTGCTCCACCAGCAACATTCTAGTTTTCCCATAGCCCCTCCAACATTCGTCATTTTTCTCTTTTGTCATCTTTGTGGTCTGATAGGTATCAGGTAAAACTTCAAAGCTGCTTTAATTTAAATTTCTGTAATACTTAGTGATTTAGAGCATTTTAAAATATGATTGTTGATAGTTTGGATTTCTTCCTTCGAAAATTGTTTTTGATCATTTAGCTACTGGGGAATGGCTCTTAGTCTTACAAATTTGAATCAGTTCCTTATGAATCTTGAGAATGAGACGTTTTCCAGAGAAATTTGTGATAAAGTTCCCCCCCCACCAACTCCACAAGTTATCTGTTTTCCTTCTAATCTTTACTACATTCAGTTTATATGTTTAAAAAAAAGCTTTAAAATTTCATATAATCAAAATTATCTATTATTTTAATCTTGTGTGAGTTTCTCTATCACTTGTTTTTTCAGATATTTAATACTATTTTTTCCCAATTACATATAAAAACAATCTATTACTTGTTTTGTCATGAACTCTTCCCCTTTCCGCAGATACTAAAAGTAATTGCTTCCTTGTTCCTCTATTATAGAGTGACCTTTAAGACCTAACTCACGTATTCATTTGGAGCTTATTTTGGTCTGTGTTGTGAGATGTTAATCTAAACCAAATTTCTGCCAGTTTCCCCACAGGTTTTGAAAAACAGTGAGTCCTTTCCTTCCTCCAGTAACTGGGGTCTTTGAGTGAATTGATAATTAATTTATGAAATTACGAAATATGGGCAGACCATGCTGTTCTTTGGGTACTCACTGGGAGAAACCAATATGGCAGCAGATTATAGGGCTGTAATCACACTTTAATCGTTTCAGAGGATGTAGGGACAAACAATACAGGAAGCATAGAGACAAGCAAAAGACAATATGGGCATGAAGGCAGGCAGGCAGTGTGAAGAAGAGAATGGAGAGGAGAGAGAGAGAGAGGCACAGAGTATTACTCACAAACCATGGACTGAAGTTGGGAGTACTCAGCAGCATGGACCCAATGGAGACTAGCTGAGATAAGACAGGAGTTTGGGTTCTCATTTATATACATATACATACATTTATTTACACATATGTGTATATTTATATATACATTTAAATATATTTAAATATATACATGTATAGTTATTTATAAATATATGTATGTTTATATATACATTTAAATATATTTAAATGTATACATATATAGTTATTTATACTATATATGTATATTTACATATACATTTAAATATATATATATATTTTTTGGGGGGTGACAGACTAACTCTTATCTATGCCACATTGTGGTTAGTTCAAATTTCAAAGTTGTCAGTAAAATTTAAAGTTAACATGTCCAGATCATCCCAAAATGATCAATGTCATTTGGTCTTTACTGTGGATTTCTGGAATTTGTCTGGGATTTACCTATTGTAGGACCTATGGGTCCTGACAGCAGTGCCCAGATGGTTTCCACTGACTCAGCACATATTGCCAAGCTGAGAATTTTGGTTAATATGTAATTTGTAAATGATGCTCCTTTGATCTTTGGGATGATTTGTACGTTTTGTATGTGACTTCCAGGTTCTCCTTTGCAACTTTATTTCTTGCTATTTCCCCTTTATACCTGCTACTTGTAAATTTACTACACTGACTAAAATGGGGAGGGCTTATAAAACAGTTTATAAAACACATATAGTTTATAAAACACTATGCTACAGTATTCGCTTCTGTATATTGCACAGTACACTTATTCTGTCCCACTGATTGACCTGGCTCTTTTTAGAATCAGTACCAAAGCATTTTAATGATTATTGCTTTGTAGTTTGAGTTCTTGAATTGATAGACCCCCTTCCTTTCTACTTATTTTCATTATTACCTTTGGGATTCTTGATCATTTGTTTCTCCATACAAATTTATTCTCCCTACTTCTACAAAATATTCCTTTGGGAGTTTGACATAGAACTGAGAAAAGTAAATTAATTTAAATAGCATTGTAATTTTTATAATATTGGCTTGACCTATCCATGAGCAATTACTATTTCTGCAGTCAGGATAGGATCAGGAATGGGGGAAAGAGAAGGGGTGGATGTGAGGGTGGTCCCATAGGGAGAAATCAGTCTCTTAGAGAATAGCCAATGGAGCCTCTCAAGGTTTCACCCAAGTCCAGTGCCTGGAAGAGGGTGGCTTTAGACCTGGGACCCAGGAACCTTTCCAGCTATAGTTGCTGAGGCTGAACCTATCTATGTGTCCATGCTCCTAATTGGGGCAGTGTGGTGCAGAGTGTCCCTGTGTTGAGCATTACGGTTTCTGGCTGAGGTCACAGTCCTTTCAAACTTCTAGATTCCACTGGTCTCAGTGATTTGGCTCTGCCATTCACTTACTGTACGGCTTTGGGCAAATCACGCCTCTGGGTTCCAGTTTCCTCATCTCTAAAATGACCTCCAAGGCCTCCTTCCTGCTCTACTACAGTAAGATTCTGAAAACTCAGACAGAGAGCATTCTAATATTGCCTGTCTCCGAATGTGATGAAGTGTCCCTATGGAGGGGTGCTCTGAGGCTGAGCTCCACAGGCTTCCCAGAGGCAATGCCTCCTCCCCTGAGCTTGGAGGCTGCGGTTACATTCCTGGCTCCCCTTTACTTGCTCTTGGCAAGACCCTTCCCTTCCTCAGTGCAGTGGGTAACAATGGGTTAAAGGTACGCAGGAAAGGTTTTCAATTGCTGGGATGAAAGCTGCCATTAAAAGAAAGAAACAACAACTGAATGAAGGCTATGATTATGTGAGCTCCAGGGCCAGTCAGAGAATGGAACGGGCTGAGAGCTGAGAGATTTAAAGGAGAGGAGGGCTGTGCATGTTATGGAATGCCAGCTTGTTTCCCAGCCCTTCCTTGCCTTACTCCTCTTGAGAGAAGAATTTCGAGCCCCAGCTGTCTCAGGGAGGGGTTAAAGGTTGGTATCCTCAGATGAAGACGAGAAGGGTGGGTGAATGAATGGAAGCCGCTATGAGTGTGGGGAGGAGGGGAGAAGAGAGTGGGTGGTAGTGAGACTGGGCTTCTCAAAGGGAGAGAGATCTGGGTCCACTCTTCCGAGGGCCTGGTTCCAGTCTGGACCCGCCCGCGGGTTAGTTGCTGAATGAAATGGGGTGAGTCATGTTGGCTCAGGGGCTCATAGATTTCGAGCTGAAAAGGACCTCAGAGATCATTGAGTCCAATGCCTTCCTTTTATAGAGGAGGAAGCCAAGACCCAGAAAGGTGGGGCAGTGACTTGTCTGCAGACTGTCAAAAGAATTTGAGTGCAGTCCCCACTGGACGGGTCTCTAATCTGGCAATGACTGGAACAGAACAGTGCAGGTCAGAGGCAGGTCTGTCAGGACACAAAGGAGCAGTATAATTTATTTTAGAATGAGAAAATGAATCTCAAGCGAGGAATGACTTGCAAGAAGGAGGGCTTAACATGTTGGGGTGTGGGCAATGCTTACCTATATAAGTGGGCTAGACTATGACATAATCATTCTGAGGTCTTGAGTTGTTGCCACGGCAGGCTCATGCGTGGACAATGCAGATGTTCCTGGATCCTGTGGGAACACTCTCCAAGTTGATTGTCTCTCAGTGGGGTACAGTACCTGGTTTGGTTCACTTAGCTGTTGCAAGGAACAGGGATTGTGAGCAAGTCAAGCAAGGTGATGAATGGCTGGGAAAGAGTGAACACCTGGTACTTGGTCAAAGCAATACATTTTGCCAGAAGGCGAGATCATCCAGAGTGCAAAGGATTATTGTTATGCCAAGCACAGGACACAGCCTGCTTGCTGGGCCTTAGCCCGGGGAAACAGGGTGACTCCAAAATATTTTGACATTTCCCCCTTTTGGCCTAAGGGAGAAGGTCTGAAAGAACCCCTATCTTCATGGCCAATAAAGGAGAGGCAGATAAGCCAAGATGCCATGAGAATCCAATTGGGCCAGGACAAGATGGTGCCCTGGGAGGTTAGTTTCTTAAGGGGACCTACTGGGGCCCAGGTATCATTGCTGGCCCTTGTTTGCTTACTAACAGAAAAGAGGTGGGGGCACATGCTTGAATCAGGGCCTTGGTGGTTGGGCACATAACATAGGTTCAGTTTCCCAGTCATGCAAGGCTAGGTTCAAACAATGCAATAAAGTTATTTACACAAAATTATATTGTCAGGTACAGATCAAACTACTTAGAAGGCTCACAATGGACTAGTTCTGAGAAGGAAGATTTACATGTCACTAAGGTAATCAAGAAAGCTTAAACATTAACATCAAGTTCCATCTAACAGAGACGTGGAGCTAACAGAACATGCAGAAAGGATAATCCCAGATGTTTCATGTAGTTATCTGGTCCCTAGATATCTGTTCTTGGATAATATGCTTCTCAAATCTGGCCTTAGTCACTTGACACTTACTAGCTGTGTGACCCTGGGCAAGTCACTTAACCCTGATTGCCTCACCAAAAAGAAAAAAAAATATACTTCATTCTCAGGGCAGCTCCAAAAGGGCCTTTGCTTCTTTGGTTCCAAATCTAGAGGTTACAACACAATTCTGACTTATTATTGTTTAGTACAATCACTTAAATTTGATTCTCCAATTTTGAAACTTCAGAGAATTTCAGTTTATATAGTATTTGCTATTTCTGTCCTTACCTAAATCCTGTACCTGATATAAGAATCTTTTAAAAATTCATGATGATCTGACTGAAAGTAAACTCTTCTACCTTTTAATTGTCAAACAGATATTTTAGTAAGGGGAAATAATTTCACTTTCCTTGCAATTATCAATATAATTTATGTGTAAAATCCAATTAATCCTTAATTAATAAAACCATAGAACTTATTAACAAAACTTAAAACTAAAACCTGAATTTCCATGATAGATAAATTTTGGAAGCCAATCATAAATATCTGTATATAATTTTTAGAGAAAACAGTCTAATCTTGTTGCTTTTCTCAAAATTAACTATTCCACTTAATTAGAAAACTTCCACATTACATCTTTGTCATTATTTTGTCTAATCATTTCCCCTTATGGAGGATATCATCCCTATATTACAGTTTGACCACAAATACTTTAAAATTGTAAGATGTTCATCCTTGATTCCTATTATAGTAAGCCAGGGATGTTCCAGTACCAATCTATTATTTAATGGATTTAGTATTGTAATTACAAACTTCTTGATTATAGAAATTTGCTATAAAAGGAAAAAGAGGGCAATAGTTATAACAATGTCATATATCATAACATTGGGGGAAATTCCCTTAGCTCTCTTTGATTCCAGGCACAAATTGTACCTGATAACCAATCATGTAGTCACAGGGTGTTAAAGGCAAGGCTTAGGATTAACCAGGTGGGGAATTTGACTTTTCAGAAAGGAAATAACACAATGGGGAAATGGAGTCGGGGGATCCTACCTAGGACATGTCTGAAGTTGTCCTCAAAACCTTTCCCAGGCACAGATATCCACCTTTAAGCAGTTTCCAGAATGCCACATGTGTGATTTCTACTACTGGCTTCATGACAATTCAGACAACTATCTCTGTAGGCAATGCTCAAAAGAAGAGTAAATTACAGTCCCAGAAATTTTTATCTTAAATAGCAAAATTTCACTAACTACAACTTAGGGCTTAAATATCTTTCCTGACATTTCCCTAACTGTTAAAACTTTTATTAATCCTTTACTTATAAATTAAAACTACCCATGTTCTGGGATTTTAGGCATATAGCAAATACCTGATGTTTGACTCAGAGTTGAACATGATTGAAAAATGACTGAACAAAACAACAAAGTTTGAGGATGTGGAGGAAAGTCTAGCACCGATCCTTGAGGGAATGAAGTTTGGGGAGAAGCCTGAGGATATGGGTCTCCTTTAGCAAGGAGGGATGCTCAGGGGCTGAAGGGCAGAGCACAGAGTTTTTCACCATTGGCTGGTAGCTATGAGTTGGCAATGCTTAGCATGGCTATGGTTATCATATGTATGTCATTATAAGAAATTACGACACACAGGATGAACCTATTCTGGGTGTCTGGGTATGTCTGGAAATTGGAGCTAGGCATCTTCCAGGGCCTGTAGGAGTTGCTGATTTGCAGAAAGAAGAAGGAAATTAACCAGGATGGGAATCCTTAATAAGGATAAATAACCTGTTAAAACGGATGCAGTCCCACCCGCTTTTCAGCTACCCATCACATCCTGCACCATTTAGTCTTCCTCCTCTCTTCCTGATGACTTCACTGTGTGGTTCTCCTCCATTCTCCCACAGTCTGGGAGAGTTCATAAATAGTCCAAGAGGTATTTGAGATATTTGGTTCCTAGTGACTCACTCATCCTGCTTGAGGGCTGCTAGAACCCAAGACTAGTGCCATGACTGGGAGAACAGATGGGTCATATTGCTTCCTCTTGGGATTAGGGGTGGTGGTGATGGTGGTGGTAGAGAGCCTGGAAAACAATGTGAAGATGGAAGGATTCGCTTTGAGTACCTGTTCACCTCTCTTTCCCCATGCTCTTTTCCCTCTGCTCCACTCTCTGAGCCCCACGTTTGTGAGAGTTAGAAATGGGGGCTTGAGAGACCAAGGATGCAGGTTTAGTTTTGGCTTGGATTGGTTTTATATGTAAACAAAATCTTGTTATAACCAGTGGCTGAGCAACACCCTCCCCCAAGCTCTTGACTCACACAAATGGGGTCTGATCTTGTTGGTCTCCCCCAAATATCTCTTATTTCGCCCCACTCAGAGTTTACTCTGGGAAAGCTATGAGTAGAGTTCATGTATAACTCATATATAACTCTGCCTAGGTTTTCACATGTGAATAACAAGGTCTCCAGCTCCCCTAAAAGAACTCAAGGTAAAAAGTATAAATGGTACAGGGCAGACTTTATTTCACATAAAGCTCAGAACTATTTGAAGGAGCCCATAGGCAAATTCAGAAAACACATTAAAAGACTCAAAATAACTCATAAACAACCAAGTCAGTCAATTAGCATTATTAAGTGCCTACTATGTATCAGGCACTGGGGGGACAAAGAAAGGCAGAAAACAACAGCAACAGCAAACCAGTCTTAATACTTGAAGACTCACAGTCTAATGGGAAAGACACTACGCAGAGAAGTAAGTACAAGCAGGATATATACAGGACAAATTGGGAGTATCGCAGAGGGACACGACACTCAGATTATTCTCCTCAATCTCCAGTGGTCACTACTTTTCTGCTAGAGTCCTAAAGTGCTTCTGACTTACCAACCTGAACTTCCTGCAGAATGAAATTGACCTTGGAGATGCCATTAGGGAACTACCCTGACATTTGGTGAACCTTCTGATGTATTATTTGCAGCCCAGGGCCTTTTGACTCTGGACTTATCGAGTCTGTTATCTGAGACTTCCCCAGAACATTAATACCAATATCATGTACTGACCCTTACTCGGGCACAAACTGACCCTAATCCTTGGCCATAGATCGGCTCCGCCATCCATCACAAACAGCATTGGGAATAGGGTGTGAATGGCTCAGTGTCAAATATTCCAAATACTAGAAACAACTCCCAGCTTAGGGAGGCTGAGGGTGAGTCTGAAGTGGTATTCTGAGTGAGAAGGAGTCTTGTCATGTTTTCCAAAGCTTTCTCCTGTCTCCATTGAGAGGCCACTCATCAGCCAAACCAACAGCCTCTTTCCATGTGAGCCTGGAGACTGGGTCGGGGAGGAGAATGAGGTCTTGAGGGTGCCTCCCTGATGGGAAGGGCAGTTTTGAATGTTCCGGTTGGGGAGAGAAAAGATAGCGCAGGCCTTTAGGGGAAAATCTGCTTTTGTGGGCAAGTTCATCCAGCCTTGACATCAAGCACCAGCCCTATGAGTGTCATACCTGCTGCTCCACGGCTCCAAACCCATAGACTAATAAACAGACTAATAGTTGGAGGGCATAGGTGAAGAGATAATGCTGAGAACAATCCCAATATCTCACATCTCTGGAATGTTTTAAGGTCTACAAACCCTATGAAATGCGCAGCATGTATTATTCCTCTGGGTTTTCAGACAAGGAAAATGAGACCAAGAGTGATAAAGTGAAAGGCCTGTGGTCACATGGCTATGGTCAGAGCTAGGATGAAGGCACCTTGTTCCTGAAGCTAGGTGGTGCAATGGTTGGAACACCAGACTTGGAGTTAGGAAGACCTGAGTTCAAATCCAGCCTCAGACACTTCCTAGCTGTATGACCTTGGGCAAGTCGCTTAATCTCTATCTGCCTTAGTTTGTACAACTGTAAGATGGAGATAATAATAGCACCTAAAGTTGTTCCTAAAGTTGTGAGAATCAAGTGAGATAATATTTGGTAGGTGCGAAGATCTGTGCCTGGCGCCTAGTAAGCATTTAATAAATACTGGTCTCCTTTCTTCTTTCTTTGCAGCCGTGGTAGGGGGAGCGGACATGGGGCAGGTGCAAGTATGGTGGTATTGGGTCTGTTAGGAACGTCCTGAAGTCCAAAGTGAATCAAAGCAATGGAACTGGAAGCTGGAAGGGGACATTCATCAGGAAAACCTGAAGAATGCAGTCAGCAGGCCGGCAGATGAAGCATAGTGGCTGAGTCCCTTCCTCTTCCCCTCCCTCCTACCATGGCCCACTCTTGGCTCTCTAAGGAGACGATGGCAACAGAGCCACTAATCTAACAGGGGCGCAGGGAGCTTTTAGTTCACCAAAGGTCATATGGTCCCAGAACTGGGGAATATCCAGTCTAATAAAAATAAAGAGGTTTTCTTTCCTTTTCTTCCTTCCTTTATTTTCTTCTCTTTATTTCTAAAGAAAATAAGGATGTTCCTGCACTGGAAACAAAACTTCTCCACGTAGTGGGTATCTGAGTAATCCCCTGGGGTCATCTGGTGTCTGCGGCTACTGCTCTGGACATCTGTGTCCTGTGTTTACCAATGCCACTTCCTCTGGGGTGTCCTTCCCGCTACACCCCTACACTCCCACCCAGCCCTCTCTTCCCAACATCCCATGGCAATCATACTCAGGAAACTCCCTTCCATTCTTCCAAAGCACTATTCTAGCCATTATCTTGTTTTATCACCCTGAAAATTAAGAAAAAGCAGGGGCAATCGTCTCCATTTTACAGATGAGGAGACTGAGGCCCAGAGAGGTGGTAAAGATCAACGTCACAGGGATATCCTGACATGAGCTTCACATAATATTCTATCTCACTTGTGGTCAGAGTTTACATCCCTCATCTCCATATATGATGAAGCATCGGTACAAAGTTTAAGAAGAACATTCCTACACAAACAGGAGATATAAGCCTGCTTTTTTAAAAAATAAGACTGTTGGTTTGCATTATCCCTATCCAACCATTCACTTCAATAATTGAAGATTTGAACTAAGCTAATCTCTATGCAAGGGGTTCTTAGTCTGGGGTTCCCTTAGGGGGTATATATGGTAAGATTTTATGGGATCTGTGAACTACAATGAGAAAAAAATTACACCTTTATTTTTACTAATCTCTAAGTGAAATTCAGCATTTCCTTCAGTTATTAATGTAGTTGAGAAACATTATTCTGAGAAGGGGCTCATAGGCTTCACCAGAATGCCAAGGGGGCCATTACACAAAAAAGGTTAAGAATACTTGGTTTCTATTTCTAAAAAGGAGCCATCTTTTGCAGGCAGAAAGCCATGACACTCTAGATTGCCATTCCAGGGGGATGTGGACCTACCTCTCAGGAGAGGGCTTTTGAGCCAAGACAAATGACCAATGCAGGCTGGGACCCTGTCCAGATGCTCAGGCTTGGAGGGGGAGGTATTGCTGCAGTGTGTGGGAGTCTGAGGCTGCTGAATTCTTCCCTGATTTACAATAAGCCTTAGGAGAGCTGCTCCCTGCTGTCCACTTAGGCCAGGTTCCCAAGCATTTTCTTCAACCTTAATCAGGCTCTTTAGCAAGGGGACTCTTTAAGGGCAGGGTAAAAAAAAAACCCCAAGCCCCCCAAAAAATAAAAACTATACTTCTAACCTCACTGGTATTATTTATTTGTTTTATTTAACAATAATATGTAAAGTACTTTGAGAACCTGAAAGCTTAAAAAATATCAACAACATATCACATTTGCTTGGTACTTTATAATCTTCAAAGTCTATTGTTATCATTATTGGAAGAAGAAGAGGATGGATAGCACAGATGCTGAGCCCTTCTAACTCAGGGTGCAGCAATTTCTTTTGACATGTGTGGGAAAAGCTGGTAAGCCTAACAGAAAGGCAAGGAGATGGAGAGGGAGAGAAGAAAAAATAAAGGGAGGAGAGAGAGAAAAGGAGAGAAATAGAAGAGAGGGTCTTCTCCCAAGCTCCATGCTTTCATTACCTGGGATTTTCTCCCCTGGGCTCCAGCAACCAACTGACTCACTGTCACTCTGAGCCCAGGTACACTTGAGAAGTGTAGAATCACGAGATCCCAGATCTAGAGATGAATGGATCTTCAGAGAGCATTTTAGTCCCACTCCCTTGCTTTGCTTGCTCAGGGTCACATGGGTAGCATGCATTTTGGAGCTAGAATTTAAAATCAGTACCTTTGACTCTAGATTTCTCACTTATTTGACTCATTGCTCCCACTCAGATAATCTGGAAGCATCCCGTCTGACACCTACCAGCGGGGCCTCACTAATACCTCTTACAAGCAAATGGTTCACAAGGCTCAAAGAATGAACTGATTTATTTTTAGGCCACAGAACAGAAATGAGGCTTATCCTGGAGCCTACTGACAACAACTGTCCTTGCCAACTCTGCCTAGATGCCTGGATGGATAGTCTCAGTCACTTACAACATTGCTTGAAGTGGGTAGATATCCCACAGAGGGCACCTGTGTTTGCTGCTTGGTCTCCATCTACCCTTTCATGGCTCTCCCACTTCATCTGCTTGAAGTCCTCAGTTCTCAGCAGATATTATCACCTAGGACTCTTTTTTCATGATCTCATTGATTTTAACACTTCCAATCATGGAGAAATGTATCAGCTCCTGAGAGAGCCCATTTCATTTCTGTACTGCATTGATCATTAAGATGCTCTTCTTTATTCTGACTGCTGCAATGACAACCCAGGAATCCAGATGACCATAGATGAAGCACCCTGCCTACCTCCTGCCAGAGAGGTGATGGACTTAAAATGTATAAGAAGACTTAAATTTTGAGGCATAGCCAATGTGGGGATTTCTTTGTTTGACTATGCATATTGATTGTGAAGGGCTTTTTTTTTTTTAATTGTTCAGTGGGGAGAAAGAGGGAGGGAGAGAAAAATAAATGCTTATTAATTGGGAAAAATAAAAATAGAAGAAAAAGAGACAAAATGGATGTTCTTTATATTTAATTCAAACCTGCTTCCTTGGAAGTCCTACTCACTGGTCCCAAATTTTGTCCTTTAGGGCAAATAGAACAAGCCTAAATTTCTCTTCCGTACACTAGTCCTTCAGATGCTTGGAGACGGCACTCAAGTCCCCCTAAATATTTATTCCTCCAAGAGAAACATTTCTAGTTCCCTCCCAATACGGCAGGATCTCCAGTCTGCTCACCTTTCTCTAGATTAGGGCTTCTTAAACTTTTTCCGCTCCTGACCCTTTTTTGCATTTTGGTAGAGTTGGTTGGCATTGCGTGACCTGAGGGCACGCACGGTGCAAAAAGCACAGCTTTGTGTTCAGAACCAAGGCTGCAGTGAAGCTGCCGATGTAACGTGGGCAAGCGCTACCAGAAACACCTCAGATCATGACGCGTTTGATTTTTAGTTAATTTCTGGTCATTGCATATTCAGAAACCTTTCACTGTTGTCAATTTTTTCATGGCCCCGTAAGGGGTTGTGATCCACAGTTTAAGAATCACTGCTCTAGTCGTACCCTAGGTTGTTTACATTCTTCCTAGATGGTGATGTAGAGAAGTAAACAGAAGATTCCACGGGGGTGTGATCAAGCCAGGGCAGAAAACAGTGGGCAATACCATTGTCCTGCCTCTGGATGGCAATCCAGCTTAGTAATTAGTAAGCTCCCACTCCTTGTCCAGCCCATTGCGAGAATGCTTGTGGTGGCAAGACACTCATTTATGAAATAGCCACTGACGAGGTGACTGCTCCCTGAATGGCACAGATATGAAAGGTTTTAGCAACTCAACCGAGACTGCTGGATGGAGTGCGTAGCTTTGTTCCTCTGTTCTCCTGTCTCCCCATGAGTCTGTAATTCCCAAGATCAGAGACTAGACTTTATATCTCTTCTGTGCCCTCTACAAATTCTCTGATAAAATCCTACTCTGAGCCCTCATCCAAATAATGACAATAGGATTTATGAGGCACTTTAAGGGCTGCAAGTACATACATTTGCTGATCTTGTTTGATCTTCACAAAACCCTTGTGAAATAGTTGCGATTATTTAACCTCATTTTACAGATAAGGAAAACAGAGAGAGGTTAAGTGACATCATCACAATTCGGAGGTGATCTTGGATTTTTCAAAGGCTATATCAAGCCTTTGGGGCAGCTAGGTGGCACTAAGATAATGTGCCCGTCTTGGAATCAGGAAGACTCATCTTCATGAGTCTGGCCTCAGACGCTGACTAAGCTGGGTGGCCCTGGGCAAGTCACTTAACCCTGTTTGCCTCAGTTTCCTCATCTGTAAAATGAGCTGGAGAAAGAAATGGCAAACTGTTCCAGTATCTTTGCCAAGAAAATCCCAAATGGGGTCATGAAAAGTCAGACATGACTGAAATGACTGAACAACAACAACAACAACAACATATCAAGCTGGAAAGACTTTGGTTATTGGCACAGTAACAAAATGTGTTTGTATCTGGAGATCGACCTAACGAAGTCTGGAGAGACTGTTCACCATGTTGGCCATTGGGTGATGAGCTTATGGACCAGAGCAACTTTTACACTCATCTCCTGAGACGAATGTAGGAGGAATTTGTGTTGAGGGAGGGACCATTCACAGAGATGCTAATAATAATGATGATGACTGATGTTTATAGTAATGCTTTAAAGACTGCCCAACCCTTCTGTGTTAGTTCCTTTGGCTCTCCCAATAACCCCATGAACTATGTGCCATTATTTTCCCCATTTGATAGATGAGGAAGCTGACTCAGAGAAGTAAGTGTTTTGCTCACAGCTACGTGGCTAGTGTGGGTCAGAGGTGAATTCAGGCTTCCCTGACTTCCTCATACAACACTCCATGTGACTCCAGATCTCTGCTCAATATAATTATCACAGGGGCAGCTGGGTGGCGCGGTGGATAGAGCACCGGCCTTGAAGTCAGGAGGACCTGAGTTCAAATCCGACTTCAGACCAAAGACTTGACACTTACTAGCTGTGTGACCCTGGGCAAGTCACTTAACCCCAATTGCCTATGCATATATATATGTATGTATGTATGTGTGTGTGTGTGTGTATATATATATATATACGTATAAAATTATCACAGATCCTTGAAGGACCTTAGGAGAGGGGCTTGCACAGATGAATAGGACCCTATTGGTCTGTCTGAGGGATATTCCTTCTCAAGGTAAGGAGGTTGGAGCTCCCATGGCAGCACCTGGTCGTGTGCCATGTTTTCCTCACAACAGTACCAAATGCAAGTGTTACCCAATCCATATTACAGATAAAAATGCTGAGGCTTGAACAGATGGAATAATTTGCTTGAGATAAATGAAGAGACATGGATGGAGTGATAGCTCAAATTTTCTTCTTGGGCTGGGATTCCATGTGGCACCCAAAGTATCACCCTAATTAACTCATCCTCTCTACCAGAAGGGAATAGCTACTCTAAATTATGTAATGCTTACAAAAGGAATACTTAACTGGAAGTCAAGAGATTTGGGGTCTAGTTCAGCTCTTGCTGTTAACCTCCTTTGGACCCTTGGGTAAATCAAGTCAACTCCATACAACAAACATTATATATATTATACTACTACATTATATAAATATACTATTGAATAGTATAGTGAAGGAGATATGAAGTTTGGATAATACTCATTCCCTTCTTTCATGGACCCTTACCATTGTTGTGGTTGTTGTTGAGTAGTTTTTCAGTTGTGTCCAAATCTCTGTGACCCCATTTGGGCTTTCCTTGGCGGAGATACTGTAATGGTTTTCCATTTCCTTCTCCAGCTCATTTTACAGATGAGGAAACTGAGACAAACAGGGTTAAATGACTCACTCAGGGTCACATAGCTAATAAGTGTCTGAGGCTAGATTTGAACTCAGGAAATTGAGTCTTCTTGACTCCAGGCCCAGTGTTCTACCCACTGGGCCACCTAATTGCCCATGGACCTTACTATTAGGAGAAAATATTAATGATGCCAATTAAACTTAAAATTTTGTCATGCATACATTTATTTTTCTTGGAGTGCCTACCATTAAATCATTTATCAGCACTCTCCTGAATAAGTCCTAACACCCCAGTCCACATAGCTATAAGACACATCTGAGAGTGACAGAATAGCATGATGTATCTGCAAGAAGGGCTCCAGTTACAGATGGGGATCAGGGAAGATTGTTTGACCTTCTGAGCTTTGGTTGATTATCTGCAAAAGGTGGGGATTGGATGAGAGTCATCAGATTAAAGATTTGGAGCTTAAAGGGACTTTGGAGCAACACAGGTGTCAGAAGCAGAAGAGACTTTGGCTGGGGCGATATGCCCCTTTCTTTTTACAGATGTGCAAATTTGGAGAATCCACCCCAAATGTTTACATGGACTATTTGTGCCCGACCTGTGGTAGAGCATTCTGAGCTTGTACTGATCTCATCAGCCACGGTTGGACATACTGTAAGGTGACCCCAACATAGCGATGTCATTTTGGTCCTCTTCGAGAACAAAGGATAACCACCAACCACGTCATTTCTGGCTCAAAGTTTCTATTAGGTTCATAGGAGCATATATTCAGAGCTAAAAAGGACTTCAGAAACCATCTAATACAATTCTTTGATTTTGCAAAACAGGAGACTGAGACCCAAGGAGGTGAAGTGACTTCTTCGAGGGCAGATCATAGTAAGGATCAGATAAGAACCCAAGTCCTTTCATTTGAGAAACAATGCTCTATTCGATCCATGAGGACAGTCAAGCTTAATCATTTAGGCTGGTAACATAAAAAAAATTAATTTTGACCTGATCTGAGTGTCTCCCCAGACCACCTAGGTCTCTGTTTCTCTTTGTCAGTCTGTCCAGCTGTTTTTTGTTTTTTAAATCAGATTTAAAAGCTTGTTGCTGAGCCTTGCGTTGAGCTTTGGCGCCACCTGATGGCATAGTGTTTAATTTGTACGCGACCTCCCGGGGCATAACTGGGGCCAATGAGTGGGAGCTCCCAGAGGGAGATCTTGGTCTCAATCAATATAAGATAGAAACTAACAATCTGAGCTATACAGAATGCAGTAACTAAGATGGGATAAACAGGGCTTTGTCCCAGGGTGTTGATACCTGAGGGATGGATTTCCTTCCTAGGCAATTGCCTTAAAAAACATCCACCCCAACCCTCCCCATACCCAGGGTTCCACTGCCTCTGTCTTTCTCTCGTGGGACCTTTTTCTCCCCATTTCCCCTTAGCTTGCTTGGGGCCAAGGGTCAGATCAGCCTCTGTTTGATCATGACTGCCCCTGTGGTCAGACTGTCTGTCCTCTGCCCTACAGATGTCTGCTGTCTTCCCCATGTACTATTTTTGTCCTTGGTGAAAATATTCCTGACCACTTCTGCTGGATAAAATGTGGGCTGCCTGGGGAGTCAGTGGGCTGGTTCCTACTCAGAGGGCTGGCAGCTGTTCAGCACCAAGCTCTCTTAGGTTCCTTCCCTCTCGAGTCTATGAAATGAAGCAGTATCTTTGAAAACACTGCAGAACTGGAGACTAACAAATGTTCTGATTTTCAAAAGAGGGTTTGAGTCTAGAATCGAGATCCTTTGAACTGGAGGCTGGTCACCAACCAGTGGAGGTGCTCTGGAGCTGAGGGAAGTAAGCCTAGCCAAGAAAACAATACACCCTATGGCTGTGACAATGCGGAAAAGAGAGCGACAACCACATGACAATTAGAATGCTGTAAAATTACCCAGAACGAGCAGAGCCTTAAATGTTAGGAGACGCCTCTACCCCCTCTACATGAGCAATGTTGCATGTATCTTCAGATTTGGGGTGCACTAATCGGTTTTGGTGAGTTAGCCCCTCTTTTTCCAAAAATATTCTTTGTTATATAGAGTGGCTCTGGGGAAATATAGATGATATAAAACCAAAAGATATCAATAAAAATGATGATGATTATTTATTTTAAAGGGGAAGTGTGGAAATAGCATTGGCCTTGGAATCAGGAGTGGACCTGGGTTTGAATTTGAGGTTTATAGCTAACTAGCTGTGTAACCCTAAATAAATCACTTGAGTCCAATTCCCTACTTTAACAGATGAGAAGAATGGGGCCACAGAGAAAAGAGAGGTTACAAAGGTAATCTACTTCAGGGTCAGAATTCAAATTCAGGACTTGGGATTCTAAGTCTCTTCTCTCTCAAACTGTTTTAAGTAACATGATACCATTAGACATTTACAAGTGTTTTCCAGTTTTAAAGTGTTTAACATGTATTGTTTCCCTTCAGCATCACATTAGCCTTGGGATGTTAGAGATAATTGGTTTTTAGAATACCCATTTTACAGATGATGATATTGACACCTAGGAGATCAATTGACTTTGCTGATAGTCACACAGCTTGTAAGTTTCAGAAGCTGATCTCTCCTGACTCCTGTACTCTATCCTCCATGCCAGTGTTCTCCAAGGTGCATCCCACCTTGCATCCAAGAAATGCTCAGAGAAAATATTAAAACTTCTATTTATTATGTTTTTCATAACTTCACATGTATAATGGGTATCATATTGCTTGCCTTCTTAATGGGTGGGGGAGGAGCTGGAGGGAAGGAATTTGGAACTGAAAAGAAGAATAAAAAGAGAACTTTTTTGCATTTATTTTTATCTAGAAAAAAAAAGAATGAAATCAAGCTTTAATAATATATACATATCCAGCAGTTGACCCTGGCACCCTCATTTGGTGCATATATCAGACAGTCACATGACAAGTTATCTTGAGGGAAGAGAGTCCCACGACTGGGAGGCGTTGACAATGGTGCCCCCATTCTTTTGTTCCCTTTCAAGGTACTGAACCATATTGCAGCCTAGGTGTTCCTGGGTAAGTGGTTTTATGGATTATATTATTAAGATTTAAAGAAACTGAACCTTCATAAAAATAAACAAGTGGCTTAAAAAGATTTCTGCAAAGAAATCATGAATTGAAGATTATATCGATAATGCCTTTACAAGCCAGCAATAAGAAAATGGAAGAGATCTTCTAGGACACACTCTCCATCAGTCATTTTAGGAAGTTAATAACAATGGTAATAGTCTAGTCAATTCGGGTAAGGTTGGCCCCCCAAGAGAATCTGAAGTTAGCCAGAAGATTATTTGAACTGTGGATTTGCATCCACTGTCTTTAACAGGGAGTTTCTCTTTAGGTTTATATTCTGCCTTGAGATACGAGTTAATGATAGGATAAGCCACCACAATTTGTAAGAGATTTAAAAACTAATCTTGGCTGAAAACAATGTGTCACCTCTAAAAATGTCTCTTATCAGCTTACTTTAAGGACTTTGAAAGAGAATTTCCTAACCCATTAAAAAAATCTTCTAAATGAAGTAAGTTTGAACCCATTTGTTAAAAATAAGGCAAGACCTTCTAATTAGTTTGCAAGAACAACTGATTGACATTAGAGAAGAGAGAAATTTTCTGGCCAAATTTCAACAGAAATCTTTGCATAATTGGTAGATGGGACTGGGAAAAAAAAAAGAGAAGCAAAATTAGTGGAGACATGGATGCACTGATCCATTTGGATCTATGTGCCTTTGTGAGTTAACTTTTTCAGCTATGGCAGCCATTAAAATTAGGCAACGAGGTAAATTGAATTTAGAACTAGACCTTTGATTTATTCTATCACCCAGAGTTAAACTAACTTAAAAAAAGCACACATATTCAATCACATTACTTTGACAAATATTATTACTTTTGTGTGTAAAAGCATTAAGATTTATAGTACTATTTGAAATGCTATTTAACTTACACTGAACCTAAATGATTTTATCTTGGTTTTAAGCGATTAAAGTACTGTTGTATTTTGCTGAGTAAGCAAAATGTATGCAAGCCATATCTTCAAAAAGCCCTTTTTATTCCCTGGATCCAATTTGAACAGATATTTCATGACTATTGTTAATTGTCTATACTATAACCTGCTTTAATTGTATCATACATCACCTCTATCTTTTTAGAATAGAGATTTCTTACCTGGGAGCTTATTTGTGTTTTGTTTTTGTTTTTATACATGCCTGTATTCATGTACCTTGTTAGTATCTTTCATCAGAATAGAGAAACTAATTACTTCAGCTTTGTTGCTTTTCTATATAAAATAAGCCCTATAGAAAAATATAGGTTTGTACTCAGAGATACTATCTCTCCCTTGGGTGTAAGTTAAAGATTCCGTTCACTATTGACTGTCTTTGAGTTTTTCTTTTGAATTAATAAACTACCAATTTAGTAATTAATAAATATTTATTAATAAACCACACACAACAGTAATTATTAATAAATACAATGCATTATTAAAGTATTGAATATATTGCTATATTAATATTTATTACATGTTAATACAACAAAATTCAAAACTCATTTAAAATATTTGTTTCAACTTTATCCTTTTTAATTTCTTAATTTTTAAGAACTTTTATCCCTATTTAATTTCTATAATTTTATACAACAGTACATTATATAATTTATGAATAATTTTTCATATATTGAGGTAGGCACTTGAGCTTTTTTTTTATACTGATGAGGTGTGTGAACGCTAACAAGAAAAATGTGTGTTCTAGTGCCAGCGCCACAGAATAGAACTTTAATATATGATTAAGAAAGCAAATTTGGGCCAAGTGTTAGGTGCGGAAGGCTCAGAAAAGCAGTTGTTAGCTCATTAACCCTGGTCTGATCCAGCCTTCTTGAAGGTGGGGGTGAGGGTTTCTAGGTATTATCACCTCCACCCACAACCTGTTTTGAAGGTGAGAGAAAGTCTGAGCCAGGTGTGCAGCACCTGTCAGTTACGAGAACAATGAAATAATTAAGAAAGTTCCTCCCTTATCTCCCCTCCCCTGCCCACTCCCCTGCCCCTCCCATAGAGCAGATATAAAGTCTGAGTAATGTACCAAAGACTGCAGGTGATAAACTCAAATGGGATAAGCCTGGTAAAATGCTTTGCAAACCTGAATTGCAGCAGTGAGAGTGTTGAATTTGGAGTCAGAGGGCTGGGTTCAAATGCTGCCTCTGATTTTTCACTACCTGTGTGGTCTCAGCCAAATCACTTAAGCTCTCTTAGTCTCATAAAGTTAACTCATCTGTCAAATGAGGGGTTTAGATGAAATGGCTTTGCATATCTCTTCCCTTGCAGATCTGTGATCCTGTCACCTTAGGTTAGACTTCCACATCTCCTTACTGCCTGTGTGACCCCAGGCAAGTCATTTAACTTTTCTAGGACTCCGTTTCCTCATCTGTAAAATGAGGGAATTGGACTACATGGTTCCTTCCAGCTTTAAATCTATAATCCTGTGATTCGATTAAGTTTTATTGGAGAGTGCTTGACCCAGAAGCAGGAATGATCACGTTCAAATTGCCTCTGAAGCTTATTAGCCATGTGATTTTATTAGTTTGTTTGCAAGCTTGTCAGGAGTTCCAAGAGCTAAATATTCTGGGCTCTGAAAGCTCCAGGAAAGGAAGTTGCTACAATTTTCCTTGATAACTTATTGATGGCTTAAATGTCTCTGTGGACAGTTCTCAGTTTCTAACCTGAATCTCCTGCTGCAGATCCAGCTCAATCCCCAGCATCCTCTTTGGGGAGTAGATAAATAATGGGGATGAGAGAAGTGAAAGAGGAACACTAAGGTCTCCCTGCCATCATTCACATGTTTTTTTTTCCAGATTCTCTCTACACAGACAGGGTCCTATTGGACTCTTACCTGGCTGAGACTTTGTTTCATAACCCACTCACAAAGTATAGCAGGTCCTATTGGAAGTCCACAGCCTACTTCCCTAGTCTGCTCTGTCTGCCTGAGTTACAAATTCCCTTTAGGAAGTACTCTGTGACCAAGGTCAGACCAAGGATACAAAATTGGGATTATTCCTTCCTGGTTTGGGCCATTCTAGTCTTTCTTCCAGTTACTTACTTTTCTGAATATAGCACAAATAATTTTTAGGCTCACTATTTCAACACCCACTAGAACTGTCAGGTTGGGTTCCTAGACTGAGGGGACCCATCTTTCCGGTTGGGGTAGGGTGGTGTTTTTTCCTAGCAATGTGGCTCACAAGCTTCCATCTGATGGAAAGTAGGGAACCCAAGCAAGTAATGTGAGATTGAGATGATGCCTGCGGCAGCCAACTCGAACTTGGAGCTCCTCCTGGTGGCTTATAGAGAGCTTGCACTCTGAATATTTAGTTCTGTTGGTCCAAACTTGGTTAAAGCTCTCAGTGCCCGCGTGCCTTATACCCTTTGACCCGCAAATATGCCTGTCTAGATTTTGTCTCTTCTTGTGGAGTCCAAGGTTACAAATGCAAAGAAGACCGTTAAACTATTGTAACTTCATGTGAGCAAAGGGGGCTGCTGGTAAGTGGATTTTCAAACTGGAAGAGGGGGATCATTGAAGCGGGTGTAGGGCTAGGGTGAAGGGGTGGACCACAGATGTGCAGCGGCTGTGGGAGCAGCCTGTGAAAGGGGCTGTTACTCTGATGGATCACAGAATTGACTACAATGCTGAGCGGCTGGAGCCTTCTACTGCTCCATGAGTCCTCTGTCGCCTCCGCCAGCTAGGAAACTACCATTCCCAACAGCACCTGCTGCCTATTGGGGCTCCAATCTATTTCATGAGTTTATTACAATTGGCTCAGGAAAGTGCCATTTCCATTAAGGCGCTTTAAGCTTCTACTTGGTTCTTGATGACCTAAAGGAATTCCCACTCCCATTGCAGATTAGAAGGCATTTGTTGAACAAAATGAAAATGAAATGGTAGCAATGAAACTCCCGAATGTCTGGCAACCCACTGTTTCTAGCAAATAGACTACAAGCATTTATTAAAAGCCTACTATGTGCCAGTCACCGTGTTAAGTGCTGGGGATACAAAGAAAGGCAAAAGACAGTCCCTGCCCTCAGGGAGCTCATAGTCTAATGAGGGAGACAACTTGCAAAAAAAATGAGATAGAGGCAACATAGATTGGAGATGATCACAGAGAAAAGATCTTTGCATTAAGGGGGATCAGAGAGGCTTCTTGGATAAGGAGGGATTTTAGCTGGGACTTGAAGGAAAGTCAGGGAAGTGAGGAGGTGGAGATGAGGAATTGGGAGAGAATTACTAACTTCTCCTAGTAGTGGCCCCACTTCTCCTAACATCTGAATCCACAACTTCACTTTAGCCCAGGGACAGATGTGCCTAAAGGCTGCTTGCAGAGGAGAAATATCAGGCACGGATGCTTAATAAATGTCTATTTATTCCTTCCTTCCTTCCTTCATTCATTCAGCTCTCCCCTCCTTCCTTCCAGTTCTGGAACTATAATCAAATGAACCCTGTCACTGCTCCTAGAAACAGTATGTTGATCTACTCCCCTAGCGCTCCCCTAATCGCTCCTGTCACTTTCAAAACCAAAATAATCCTTCCTGGCCACCACTCCCCCTTCACGTGCAGTGCTTTACCTATTAGAACACAAACTCCAGGAGGGCACAGACAGTTTTCAGCTAGGTAATTTTATCCCCAATGCCTAGCACAGTATTGGGCACATAGTTAAGTCCTGAATAAGTGCTTTTTTTTATTCATTCATTCATTCATTCATTCACTCACTCATTCATTCATTCATTCTGTTTCTCTTTGGAAGCAGGAGTGGTTTTTTGTTTTGTCTTTGTATCTCCAGCACAGAACCTAGGTGCTTCCAAACACTGGGTTCAAATCCTACTTTTGATGCTTCTTACCAATGAGACCTTGAGATTGTCACTCCACCTCCATGGACCTCAGTTTCCACACCTGTGAAATGAGGGACTTGAACTAGGTGTCCTCTGAGATCTCTTCCAACCTTGGATTTATGCTTTGATAGTCTATCCCCCGTCCCTGTTTATTCCTGATTGCCCCCGGTCCTCAGGTGTCTCCTTTATTATCTCTCCTCTCACCGGTGTGATGGTCAAATTTTTAGTATGAGCTGATGCTTCAAATCAGGACTTGATTTCTTGTTTTGTTGTCTGTCTGACTTAAGAAAGTGATAGGGGCAGCTAAGTGGTGCCATAGTGCACAGAGAACAAGCCCTGAAGTCAGAAGGACCTGAGTTCAAATCCAGTCACAGTGACTGGGCAAGTCACTTAACCCCATTGCCTCCCCAAAACAAAACGAAGTGATGGAGTAAATGTTAATAATGTTGATTAAAATTAAAAGTATGTTATGCATACATTCCACCCCCCCCAGCCAGTTGTTAAACATTTATCAGCATACCCCTGATTCCTCTCCTCCCTCCACATCAAGTATATACTCTATTGCCCCTGCCTTCTCCCAGGTGTCTCATCTTAGGACTCATACATCCTTTGTGTTGAAATAAATAATAATTTATAATTATTATATAACTTACATATAATAATAGCTTATAATTATAGTTAACGTTTCTATAGAGGTAGATCTGTAAAATGCTTTACATATGGTATCTCATTAGAGCTTCATAGCAACCCAGTGAGTTAGGTGCTATTATTATTTCCATTTTGAAGATGAGAAAACTGAGGCTGAGGAAGGTTTAAGAGACTTTTCCAGCTAGTCAATGACTGAATCAGAATTTGAACTCGGGAGTACCCAACTCTCAGTCCAGCATTCTATCTAATTCTACTGCTTTTAACATTCCTGGCCAGTCTTCCCTTTTTGTGAAGTCCTTGGAGTCTCAAAGGAGACAACTCCTTTCCTTCAAATCCCAGCTGCAACTGACTGGTGTCATGATTAGAAAGGCAATGAAGTGATGATGACCTGGAAGCTCTGCATTTTGGCTGGAATATTCCTTGGAGTTTTCATTTTGGATTTTCTTTCAGGAGACTGATGATGCATTCTTTCCTTTTTCACTTTGCTCTCTGATTCTAAGGGATCTGGACAGTTTTTATTTGTGACTTTTTGAAATTTGATACCCAGGTTCTCTTGGTCATGGCTTTCATGTAGTTGAGCGATTCTTAGATTACTTCTTGACTTGTTTTCCAGGTCAGTTGTTTTTGCTATGTGTCACCTTCCATTTTTTTAAAAATTTTTTATCAAGAAATATTTCTTGGATCATGGAATCATTAGCTTTTACTTGGTCCATTCTAATTTTCTGGGAGTCTCTTGCTTGAGCAAGGTGTTGTGCCTCTTGATCCAAGCTGTTAATTCTTTCCCCAATTTTTTTATTTCATAGCTTTCATTTCTTTTCTGATTTTTTTCCTCTAGTGCTCACATTTAATTTATAAAATAACTTTTAACTTGTTAAAAAAACAACTCTTGCTTTATCTCTTTCAGGAATTCTAGTTAAACTTGGGCTGAAGCTGTTTTTCTTTAAAGCTTTGTTTATAGATGTTTTGGAATCATTCTCTTCTTCTGGGCTTGTGTTTTGAATGGCTTTATTACCATAACAGTTCTTTATGGTGGGATTCTTTTTACTTTTTGTTTCTCCGTCTTCCAACCTACTTTTGACTTTGGATTTTGTATTAAGACTGGGCTCTGCCCATGTCTAGAGGGAATGTCTGGATTGAGTTTGTGTCCTTTAGGGTCCTACTGCTGCTTTCTTAGGATATCAAATGTTGTATTGTTCCAAGGTCTCAGGGACAGTGCAGGCTGTGGACCTGCAGACTTGTATTTGTTTTGTTTTGTTTTTGGTTAGGCAATGGGGTTAAGTGACTTGCCCAGGGTCACACAGCTAGTAAGTGTTAAGTGTCTGAGGCCGGGTTTGAACTCAGGTCCTCCTGAATCCAGGGCTGGTGCTCTATCCACTGTGCCACCTAGCTGCGCTCGACCTGCAGACTTTTAGTGCTTCCAAAACAGTTCAGTTCAGGGCAAAGTCTAATTGATGCTGCCCTGACTACCTTCCACCCTCCACCCCATCTAGTCTGAGAGCTGCAAGTTCCTGACTTGGGTTGTGAGCAACACACTGTAGGTTTGCCTCTGCTTGAAGCTCCAGTAGACTGCTGTTGGACTCATCCACAATCAGCCAGCTGAAAAGCTCTGCTGATTCAAAGGGACAGAAATAAAGGCTCCCCTTTGGTACGGAATTCCTGCCCTGGTTATTCTACTGGGAGTTGGGGCTAGAACTGAGGCCCTGCTCCACTTTTGGGGTCAGAGACACACAGATGCTGCTTGCTTCTCAGTACACAGCCTATGGCTTGAGACCCTCCTTACCCTGGACCACTACTCCTAGATGTAGGTCCCCTCTCCCGTCTGCCCTGGATCTGTGACCCTAAACTGGGTGGTGAGAGATAAAGGTGCTGTTTCTGCAGCCTTCACAAGGTAAAGCCCCTCTCTGTGGGCCTAGGACCTCTACTTGTTTTTGTGGATAACTTTCATCCTCATTCAGGCCCTGTGCTAGAATGCTCTGAGCCACAGCTCCTGGTTCAACCCTGCCATGTAGATTTCTCTTGTCTATTTCCCTATGCTGATTTGGGCTGGAAGAATGACTCACTGTGGTTTTTTTTTCTTGGATTTTCCAGTGAGGACTCAGTCTTGTATGTGTTCTTGATCTATGTGAAGGAGGTGTGGTGGGGCATGGGGAGCTGGACTGTATTTAATAGGTTGCTTTCTTGGCTGGTCTCTGCTTTAGGATTTCATGATATTCCTCAGGACATAGTTTCAATCTTGCCTCTGATAAGTGCCTCTGTTACTTATGTAGTCCTGGGAAGGTGACTTAATCCCTGTAGGTCTCAGTTTCTTCATCTGTAAAATGAGGAGGTCAGATGAAGGGGTTCCTCAAGTCTCTTTCAGCTATAAATCTATAATCTTATGAATTAAGCTATCATCCCAAAAGCCTTTGAGGTTTTTTCTTCTTTTTAATTAGCAAAAACCTATTTTTTTTCTTATCCCCTTGACTTCTCACCCCTCCGAATCTAGCAACAATACCAAATCCTTGTAACAAATATGCAGAGTTAAGCAAAACAAATTCCCACATTGTCCATGTCCAAAGATGCATGTCTCATTCTACAACATTAGTCCATCACTTTCCTGTTAGAAGGTGGGCAGCAGGCTTCATCCTCGATCCTCTGGAATCCTGGTTGGTCATCGTGTTGATATGTGTTCTGAAGTCATTCAAAGATACTTGTCTTTAAAATGCTGTTGTCATGCTGTTCTCCTTTTTCTGTTCCTTTCACTCTCTATCAATTCCTACAGTCTTCCCAGCTTTCTCTGAAACTGTTCATTTATACGCACAATAATATTTCATTACATTCATATATCAGAATTTGTCTAGTTATTCCCCAGTTGATGGACAGCCTCTTAGTTTCCAGTTCTTTGCTAAGCAGAGAGGGCTACAATAAATATTTTTGTACCCATGGATCCTTTTCCTCTTTCTTTTGTCTCTTTGGAGGTCTTTTGAGACAGCTAGGTGGCAAAATGGATACTGGACTTGGAATCAGCAAGATCTGGGTCAAATCTAGCTTCAAACACTCATTAGCTGTGTGACCCTGGGCAAGTCACTTAACATCTGTCTGCTTCAGTTTCCTCATTTGTCAAATGGGGATAACAGGGTTACTGTGAGGATAAACTGAGATAAAACACAAAGTGCTTTGCAAACCTTAGAATGCTATAGAAATTCTAGCTATTATTGTTATATGATAGTATTACTGCTGCTGCTACTACTGCTACTAATGACTATTATTATAAGATGGGATTCATTGTGTACCCCAAACATAAATTTGGGGGGAACAGGCTGAACTCTCAATAATAACAAGTTTTTCCTAGCCCTTTGAGGTTAACAAAGTACTTTCTCCATAGTAACTCCACCATAAGGTTGTAATTCAAGTATTACCATGCCTCTTCTACAGATGAAGAAACTGAGGCACAGAGAAGTTGTGGCTTGTTCATGATCACCCAGCTAATGTCACCAATGGAATTTGAACATGTGTCCTTCCTCCAAATCTAACATTTTTTCTTCTACACTACACTAATTCTCTATGCTTCCAAATTTTGGGATATTATCCAAGGCAACTCCCAAACAGAAGCCATCCCTTTGGGGCCCCTGTCATTGCTTGTCTTGTGTAACTTTATGTTGTCACTACTCACATGAGTAGTGAAAGGCCACCTTCTTCCAGGTGCTCTCCGGCATGAAACTCGCCATCCCTTGGGCTCTGCTGTATGAAAAAGTTCAAGATGAAAAAGCTTCAAGGGAGAGAAAGTTCCTAGGGATGGAGGAAGTGGAGACATCTTCAGGAAGGCCTAGCTTTCTAGCACATCAAAGGAGTGGGGATTTCTCCTTCAAAGACAACTCCCCTGGGACTCGCTCTCTTTCCCTGTTTTCTACCTTGGCAGAGTGGCTCTCCACCAGGGACCTCTGTTGCTCAGTCCACACATGGTCTTGCTCAGTCTTTGTACTTGAGATGAGTTACATGGACGCCCAATCTTAAATCACAAGGTGAACACAGGTTTCAGGTGTAAAATGCTCCCTTCTGGCCTTTGATTGTCTCATAGAATCTTAGACTCTCGGCAATATTACGTGCTCAATCACTAAAGAAATAATTAGTGAACATCTAGGAGGGAAATGGTGATCACAAAGAGCCACCATGGCACCAGTCAGTCAATAAGCATTTATTAAATACCTACTATGTACCAGTGATACGGTTCAGGGGTGCAGGGACCCCAAAACTGTTGGGGTATAGGGTGGAGTTGTCTGGAAAGAAGTCATGGACTTAAGCCATCTTCTGGTCAAGTGGCAAAAGTTTATTGTGATGCTAATAAAGTGGGCAAAGTTCCCTAGGGAACTTGTAACTTAATAGGGGTGAAGCTAAAGCATATGTAGGAAAAATCTTAGTGCAATGTGCACCAACTATGCTAATTAGGTAGTGTGGGGCAGAATCAAGGAGTGATCAGCTCTCAAAGGAACATACAGTTTCTGTACCTTGGGCATAGGAGTCATTCACTACAGGAAACCCTGGATGGGGGTGGGGGAAGGGAAGGAGGGGGGCTTCTAAGAGGTATGTTTTTGGTCTGCTATGTCAGTAGGTCAACTAGTGGTCATGGCCGTCCTGTTTGTACAAGATAGCCTTGGGGATTGATGTACATCTTGACTTCTGGAATGTGTATGGTAACTGAGGTAACTATCAATATGTGATAGTTTTGCTGGTACAAGATAGTCCTGTTTATGTAAGGGAAATTCTACAGAGGTCAGCTTGTTCTTGTAACAAGGAGAGATAGTTTGCTTCACTAGGGCCCATTCCTAGTTTACTGTCAGAGATGTACTCTTAGGGCTGGAGTCCAAGCACAAGCACCCCATCACCAGGTAGGGCAGCTAGGTGACACAGTGGATAGAGCACTGGAGTCAGGAAGACATGAGTTCAAATCTGACCTCAAACATTTACTATCTGTGTGACCCTGGCCAAGTCACTTCACCCTGTTTGCCTCAGTTTTCTCATCTGTAAAATGAGTTGGAGAAGGAAACGTCAAGCCACTCCAATATCTTTGCCGAGAAAACCCCAAATGGGGTCACAGAGAGTCAGACATAACTGAAATGACTGAATCACAACTGTATCGGGTATTGTGCTTAAGTGCTAAGGATCTTTAAAAAAAAAAGGCAAAAACAGCATCTCTGACCTCAAGGGACTCACATTCTATTGGGGGAAGCAACAGTCAAACAGCTGTGCTTAAGAGATATATAGAATGTAAGTGGAAAGCGATCTCAGAGGGAAGGCAGTAGTCATGGGGGGTGGGATGTGGGAAAGACTTCCTACAAAAGGTGGGATTTGAGCTGAGTCTTGAAGGAAGCAAGGAAAATGAGGAAGTGGAAGGGAGGAAGGGAATTCAGGCATAGTGAGCCAAAGGGAACCACGAGGGCATATGGAATAGGGAAGGAACAGCATTGGTTAGATCGCAGCATCTGTAGAGGGGGTCAAGTGTAAGCAGACTGAGGCCAGCTAGTGAAGGACTTTCAGTGCCAACTAGATGGTTTTATATTTGATTCTGGAGGTGAGAGGGGGGCCACTGCTGTTTATAGAGTAGGGGCGTGACTTGTTCAGATCTGATTCCAGGATGAATTGTAGTGGGGATAGACATCGGGTAGGAGACTGACCAGAAGGTCACTGCGGTAGTACAGGTACAAAGTAATGAGGGCCTGAATCAGGACAGCAACTAGGAGATGAAAGGGAGAAAAAATCAGACTGGCAACAGACTGGATGTGGGGGTTAAGGGCAAGTGTGGAATGGAGAACAATAGGTTGTAAACCTGGATGACTGGGGTATGGTGGTCGTCATGATAATAATAGGGAAATTGAGAAAAACAGAGGGTTTGAGGGGAAAGATGAGCTCCATTTTGGACATGTTATGTTTGACATGCTCATGGGACAGGCAGTCAGTCAACAAACATTTGTTAAGTTCCTACTATGTGCCGGGCACTCTGCTAAGTGCTGGGTATACAAAGAGAAGGCAAAAGACAGTCCCTGCCCTCTAGGAGCTTACAGCTAGTTCAGGGTGTTTAAGAGGCAGTTGGTGATTTGAGCCTAGAGCCCAGGAGAGGGTTTGGAACTGGATAAATAGACCCGCAAGAATCACCAGCGTGGAGTTGATAGTGTAACCACAGGGGCAGCATGGAGGACAAGTGAGGCCTAACTTAATTTCCTTTGTTGATAGTTACTAAACCAACTGAATCCTATAGATATTGTTTACCTCAATTTTACCCAGGGATCTGCTAGTGGCTTCTCATGTGGTCATGTATGGTACCAAGTCAGGGTGACCAGAACTCTACCCATGATGAGGAATAACTCAAGGGCAGGAAATATGCCCCCCTTAAACTTTAAAGGATATTGAGGCTTCCAATGAGGGAGCAACTTGATTGTCTCTCAGGGTTCCTGGGGCAGGGGTAGAGGTTTCTGGGAATCAAACTGACCCATCCTAAGTGTGTGTGTGTGTGTGGGGAGGGGAGGGCTGGCCGTGGCCTAGTCAGGTTATCCCCTCAGTGTTAATAAAAGTAGACCTGTAGGGGCTGCCTCCCAACACATCTCATCCACAGCAGCTTGGGGACCAGAAGTGTCAGGATTCAAAGGGTGTCCTCCCTGTCCACCAGCAGCTTGTTGAGAGGGGAGCCATTTAGGTGTGGAGGAAAGGCAAGGATGGGAGAAAGGGCCTACCTCCACCCCTGCCTTCCTGAAGACACTTCTGTCTACCAGATCCCTATGAACCTTTTTTTTCCCTTACTGTTTTGTCTTTTACTTTTCAAGGTCTTTCTCTAGCTTGGTATTTGGTCCTGTCGAAAGTATGGTGGGTCCCCTGTGAGGAGAGATGGAGGGAGTTTTGGGGGCCTGGCTACTCTAGAAAGGGGGACAAGATTCTCAGGCCTAGAAATTCTTGGCCACGGCTACCTCTTGGCATGTTCCATCCTAGGAGAGGTGGGGTGCAGAGTGAGGGTACTTGAAGTGGGGCAAACGAGGGAGACCCCCAGCCACTCAGCCCTGATGGAGGGCCATGCCAATCTGGGAATGCCTTCCATTCCTTTAGCCTTAGGATTCTTCTTTCCCTTGAAACTGTGCCATCCCGATGTGCTTAAACTTCTCTACGCGGCAGTGCCCAGGGAGTTGGTGAGCTCTGCACGGGGGTGCAACTGGCAAGACCCTTCCCTGATGAGCTGCGTGTCCTGGGTCATGAGACCAGAGGCTGCTGTTCTGAAAGGGCAGGACTTCACTTCCTCAGGAGCCCAAGAGTGGACCAAGTTCAGCGCTGGATGAAAGAATACAGAAGAGCTGTCGGATGTCCCTGCTCTAACATTAGCTCTGGACTTACTTCCTCCTCTGGAAAAGAAAAGGGTTGGACAGGATGGTCTCTAAGGTCCATTGCAGCCCTAACAGTGTGACTTGGAAGCCCTCCTCTGCATCTATACACAGCACTTAGGGACCACTGGTTAGAATAGCCACTTGGAATGCAATACCACAATATACCACCAGGGGGCACCTAAAGCTTGATGTACCTACACAAGTCAATTACTCATGAGTGAGTGAGCAGGACCAGAGCAGTTCCCAGTCCAGAACTCAGACGTTCTTAATGTAGGAACTCCCTTTGCTTCCCTAATTCTTTTATCTCCTTAATTGTGTTCACTCTCAGATTAAAGTCTAGGAGTAAATATATCCCAAGAATAAATCAATCCACTTGGCACCTTGTACTCCCATTTCTCAAACTCTTACCCCTCCGCAGTGTTATATAGCTATATGAAATTGATTTTTTTTTGAATCTAAGTGAAATTTTGCTTTTATCTCTATAAAGTTTCATCTCCTTAGACTAAAAATCTTTTTGGATCCTGACCCTTTCATCCAAAGTATTAGCAACGATTCCTCCTAGTTTTCTGTCATCCTCAAAATTTCCATTTATGCCTACTTAAAAAGTCACAGGTAAATGCTGCTTAACAGCGCCGATCCCTGTGACCTTTCTGTCAGCTCCAAGGAGCTATGGCACTATAGTTCCAGAGCTAGAAGAAATCTAGGAGGCCATCTATTCTGCCCCTCTCTTTTTTCAGAAAAGGATCAGGGATGGTAAGGGACTTGTCCAAAGTCATACACATTACCATGGAGCAAAGGAAGAATTGGAACCTTAGTCATAGGATCGTAATCTTAGGATGATGATTAGAAGGCAATTTAGTCCCATCTCCTCATTTTGCAGAACTTGGCACAGTGTTGGTGCTTAATAAAAGCTCATTGATTTGACTTTTACATATAAGGAAACTGAAGCTCATGGAGGTTAGGTGACATGTCCAAGGTAACATGCCTGACATAACACACAATAGGTGTTATAAGCAGGATTAAAACCCAGGTATAATTGCCTCCAGAGTCAGAACTCTTCTCCTACAGGGCATACTGTTGTCTCCTATCAGTGACCATCCTCTGGATCCGGGTCATTCCATAAGTCCCAAATCCATCTAGTTATATGTTATTGCTTAGCTTACATCCCTCCATCTTGCCCACACAATGGGAATAAAAGATTTTTTCAACAGCTTTGCAGAAGTCCAGGTAATCTATGATGACTTGTAGTCTGATAACTAACCAATCAGAATAGCACATTCCCTAAATTAAGGTATTAATGGAAAGTAATAGATAAAATGAGGCTAAGTTCCTTTTTGAGGGGAGAGGCGAGAGGGAATTAAATATTGCTGACTCTTGTCAACCCGGTGAAGCCCACCCCTCAAAATACAGAGGAATCCAAGCTGAGTTGAAAGCAGAAAAATTTTATTAGGAGGAAAATCAGGCTAGTGCTGAGACACCCCAGTACAAAGTACAAAGGAGCCCACAGCACAAGAGAGGTAGTGATTTATTCTTGAAAACCACAAAGGGGAGGTTTAGGGAGGGGTTGGGAAGAAGAATGGACAGTCTTTCCCAGGAACAGGTGGGACACAGAAGCAGGATATTTTGTAGGAACAGTTGATTGCAAGTCTGGTTTAGGTGGGTTTGGGGTACACAGCTCAGCAAGGTCAGCCAGTGAACACCAGCAAAGGCATCTGGGAGTGAGCAATACTTTGGCTCACTGCAGGCTCCTTACTGAATCCTTTTGGAAAACAGGCTTACTCTGTGTCCATTGCACCTGCCTGGTAAGGTAGCTCATAGAAAGCAGACATATTAATCTTTGGGATATTCTCTACTCTCAGTTTACCCATATTTCATAATTGTTGTCATTGTTGTTCAGTCATTTCAGTCATACCTGACTCTTTGTGACCCCAATTTGGGGTTTTCTTGGTAAGAGATACTGGAGTGGTTTGCCCTTTCCTTCTTCAGTTCATTTTACAGATGAGGAAACTGAGGCAAACAGGGTTAAGTGACTTGCCCAGGGTCACACAGCTAGTAAATCTCTGAGGCCAGATTTGAACTCAAGTGTTTCTGACTTCAGGACTGGCGCTCTATCTACTGTGCCACCTTTTTTTTATAATAATGTTTCCTAAACATTGAAATCCTTAAGGATTAGTCATTAGAGAGTCAAGGCTGATGACAGGAGTCTTAACATCTGGAATGGGCAATACCTTTGAAGGTCTAGCAAAACTGTAAAATCACAACCCAGAATGGAGTCCAACCTAGAGACCTTCAGTGAAGGAGGCGAGGATGGAGAATTCAAGAGGATCTCAGAGCACTTGCCAGGAGGATCCCTTCTGGGTCCCACCCAGGTAGAGCTTCAAGGCTGGTTAAATAGACTTGACTGAAGATGAGCCTTCACACAAATGGTAGTCTAGGAAAGAATGAATCCTAAAAAAGTATTAACCACTAGCCTCTAGGCTAGCTAAGAAATCTAAAGCTTAAAGTGACAGAAAGAAGCTTAGTCTCACTTTTCTTTTCCTTGCTCCTAGGTCCTTCCAATTAACTATTAGTATTAAAATATGGTACAATCCGAAAGAAAGGCTTTAGTACATTGCATTTTTGGGACAAGCATGCCTGAAGCAATATTAATTAAATCATTCTAATTCTAAGCATCTCTGCCTAAAGAGTGAGATCTAAAGGGACAGAAATCCATTCTACATTTGAAAATCTCCTTCAAACACAAACCATTTTCAAGTTCCAGTTTATAATATTCCCAAAGACACAATACCACAATAAGATGAAACAGTCAGAGAGCTCAGGTGACCATCCGATGAACAGTTCTGATTCATCAAATGGAGCAAGAGTCACTTAACCTCTGAAGTTCCCCGAATAATCATTTTCCTAAAATCGTTCAGTTTCTAACTTCTCTCTCTAAGGATTCTCCTTTCAATCTAGTCAAGAGTTATTTTTGTTAACAAGATTAGTCAACGACCTCTTCCTTTTATAAGGCTGAACATTACCCTTATTACTTTAGGGAGGAGTCCTTCCTAGGCTAACCAGGCCTGTGCCTTTAGAAATCAAAATTAAAAATTAGGCCTTCCATAAGAATGAAGAAAAAGATTTCAGTGCCTGATACTGCTTGGGAATTGATAGTGAAAGATTAATAAGGATTTTTCATTCAGGTTGGACCAAAGACTTCAGATTAAAGCACTGTCCTAATATTAGTCTGTAATATGTAGCCTAAGAAAAGAAAGCAGAGTTATATGAAGAGAAGGAGAGTACTCATTTTCCTTCTACAGTGGTCATATAGGTTACTATGATGAATACAATAATAACATTTATTATTTACACTCATTTGAGCTTCATGACAACATTCTGATGGAGGCACTTGTAAAATAGGTGGTTTCGATTATATTAAATTAAAAAAAAAACTTTTGTACAAACAAAACCAATGCAACCAAGATTAGAAGGAGAGCAGAAAGATGGGAAACAATCCATACAGCCAGTGTCTCTGATAAAGGCCTTACATCTCAAATACATAGAAAACTGAATCAAATTTATAAGAATATAAGTCATTCCTGAATTGATAAATGGTCAAAGGATATGAACAGGCAGTTTTAAGATGAAGAAATCAAAGCTATCTATAGGCATATGAAGAAGTGCTCTAAATCACTTTTGATTAGAGAAATTCAAGTTTAAAAAATTCTGAGATACCACCTCATACCTATCAGGTTGGCTAATGTGACAAAAGAGGAAAACAATAAATGCTGGAGAGGATGTAGGGAAAAGGACCTACAAGTGCAAAAATATTTATAGCAGCCCTTTTCATGGTAGCAAAATATTGGAAACTGAAGAGATGTCCCTCAATTGGGAAATGGCTAAACAAGCTGTGGTATATGAATGTAATGGATTACTATTATGCAATAAGAAATGATGATCAGGCACATTTCAGAAAAACCTGGAGAGATGTGTATGAACTGATGCAAAGTGAAATGAGCAGAACCAGGAAAACATTGTACCCAATATCAGCAACATTATGTGATGACCAGCTATGAATGACTCAGCTCTTCTCAGCAACACAATGACCCAAAACAAGTACAAAGGACTCACAAAGGAAAATTTTATCCATATTCATATAAAGAACTGATGGATTCTGAATGCAGATCAAAACATTTTTTTTCACTTATTTTATTCTTTCTCATGGTTTTCTAAAAACTTTTGTCTTTCACAACTGCACTAATATGGAAATATTTTTACATGATAGCACATGTATAAACTATATCAAACTGCTTACCATTTTCAGAAGAGGGGAGGGGAGGGAAGGAGGGAGAAAAATTTGGAACTCAAAATTTTGTAAAAATGAATGCTGAAAATTTTCTTGACAAGTAACCGAGAGAAAAAATACTACAAAAATAAATACATGAACAAAAGGTAATGAGTAAGGTAACATGCAGAAGATAGTATAGAAAGGAGCTCATTTTTCCTAGTCAATATAATTTTTGCAATTTCAAAAACAAAATACAAGCATGAGCATCCCACTATTCAGTAAGATGATTTGTGATCGATTTGGATTACATGTTGTGGTGATTTGAAAATATCTATTTGGAGTGTGATTGTTGATGTTATTTTTTAAAAATCCATTCTTAAGAGATGTATTGATTTTATGTGATTTTGTGTTGTGGAAAGAATGCTGCTATTGGAGTCAGAAGTCCTGGGTTCAAGTCCTCAGACTGATACTAGCTATGTGCTCATGGGAAAGTCACTGAATGTCACTAACTGTCTGTATATCCATGTCTGTAAGACACAGTATTTTTTTTTGTAGGTGATTGGGGTTAAGTGACTTGCCCAGGGTTACACAGCCAGTGTCAAGTGTTTGGTCTGAGGCTGGATTTGAACTCAGGTCCTCCTGACTTCAGGTCCGGTGCTCTATCCACTGTGCCACCTAGCTGCCCCAAGATATAGTATTTTTAATAGAATCATAGATTCTCTGCATTGAAAGGGACCTCCTAGTTAAGTAATCTCATGTAAAAATCATGCATAGCCCACCTCCAGGATTATTTTAAGTAAAGCACTTTGTAAACCAAAGTGCTATATAAATGTTTTTACTGACTTACTAATGAAATATGTTTACTAACATATTCCTCCATCTCACAAAGCTGGGTATGAGTTTAAGATGGTGTGATACAGAGCAGAAAAAGAAGAGGCTGGGTGAGATTTTATCTGTGGGCATGTGAATCTTGCCTTTTTCCTTCTAATTTGTTTGACAGCTTTTGCTGGAAAATACTCTTGGTCTGCTATTCTACATTATTCTTTTCCTCTTCCTCTTTGATTCTGACTCTTGGCTTCCCTGAGTTCCTTCACTACTCATTTCAAATTTTATCTTCTGTAAGAAGCCTTTTCAGAACCCTCTCATGGCTATTGCCTTTCTTCTGAGATTACATCGTATATATCTTGTATGTACATAATTGTTTGCACATCATTTCCCCATTAGAATGTGATCTCCTTGAGAGCGGGGACTGTTTTTGCCTTTCTCCAGCAGTTAGCAAAGTGTTTGGTGCATAATAAGCCCTTAATAAATGCCTATTGACTGACTTGAGTATTTCCAAGTGGCGGGAGCAGAGTGGGTAGATGCCCTGGTCCTAAGTTCCATGCTGGGCTTTTCTGGTGTCTGCAAGTAGAAAGAGTCCTCTTCTGTTGTTGGAACCAAGTATAGTGGAGTTGAGCCTAGCAGGAACAGCTCTGCAAGAAGTGTATTGGTTGCCTGGGGACCTAGAGCAAATCAGATTGTTTTGGTAGCTGCTGTCATGACCCTTTGGCCAGTTGTGGTGAGATCCAACAAGAGATGACGTCCAACTACTCTGCTTCCCTCTTACTTTGTCGGAGTGCTTGCCAAGAAATTTTCCATGACTCCCCTTTTTACCCTATGTCCCCCCTACCTGTCCCAGACTTCTAATCACTTCCCTTATTATTTCTTCCCATCTACTGAGTAGGAGGACATGTTGGGGGAATGGAATCCAGCAAACAAAACAGTTTCATTGCAGTTCGATGCATGAAAATTTGTTTAATCGGCTGCTCTATAATTTTATAGCGACTTTACTGTGCTTAAATAAACCACTTGGTCATTAAGAGACAAAGAACCTGAGTCCTATGAATGAAATCCATCAGTAGTGAAGAACCAGAAGTTTCAAAAGTCGGGATGGGGGCTTAAAAGCTGGTTTGAAAGATTTTCCTATTTTTAGTAATTCTAGAGCATATTCCAGATCATAACTTTTAGATCTATACAGGTCCCTAGGATCAGTGGTTCCCCCCGCCTCCTTCCTCCCCCCTCCCAACACACACACACTAGTTCAGGAGGATTTGCACACATGGGATTAGGGATTAAGGAGTAGTTCATTGTTGTGAGGTTATAGGAAAACTCCTGAATGACTATCACCACAGCCTCATATAGCTACTGAGATATAATGCCACCAGGTGGTCAAAATAAGCACCACACCTGGTGTGGCTAATTGACACCAGGCTTCTTTGTATATTGTGGATGAGTATAGCTTCAAAAGGACCATGAAGTGCACACCTAATAGTCAGTGCCTACTATGAGCCAGGCACTGTGATAAGCACTTTACAAATATCATATCAGCTGTGTGCAGCTAGACTGGAGAGAGGAGAGAAGGGAAGGTACCTCTGTTTGGTGTGTGTCCCAGGGCACCTCGTACGGCACCAAAAACAGGGACTGATCACAGAAGGTTGTTAGAGTCCATCTGGAGAGTGTCCCATGGCCAAGTATTAATGAAACTTGCAACTGCTGTAAATGTAGCCTCAAGTCAGCCCAGCAGGTTTTACCAGAAGCCCTCGTACAGACATCAGGGAAGGGTGAAACAGAGCCATAACTAGGACGTTTTACTTTCAGGGCTTCACATAATACACCTGTGCAAAGAGCACAAAGTGTAGTCTCACTTCAGTTTGGGGGGAGGCGGAGAAGATTCTGGAATGCCACAAGGCACTGCTGGGGGGACCACCCTCGTGCAAGATCTGATCATGCCAAAGACATTTTAATGAATTGATAACTAATCATTTCTATGCTTCTGAAGAATTAAAGTGTCATCAGCTTCCCTCTAAATTTTGGTGCCTTTAAAGGGGAAAAGTCCCTGTCATCCCTCCTTAGTTACAGCCTTGGTGTAAACCTACAAGGAAGAAAGGGAGAAAGTCAGGCATTAGACAATATGGGGAAGATGATGAGCAGGTGCAGGTGACTGAGTTTACATCGGCATAGCTGTCGAGAAGGGACAAACCGATTTGAGTTGGACAGAGAAAAGGGGAAACAAAATCCAAGGCAGACTTCCAGAGAAGCAAGATCCAGACTTTGAGAACCAAGACGATTCATTCAATCAATCAGTCAACAAGCATTTATTAAGCACTTACTGTGTTCCAAGCACTGAACAAAATGCTAGAGGTACAAAGAAAAAGAGAAAACAGATTTTGTCCTCAAGGAGCAATGGGGGAGACGTGTATGTAAGAGGGTCAGGGAAGGAGGGAGGGAGAGACTAGGTGATGGAAAAGGAAAATGAGAGGGAGAGAGCCCAGGGTGAAGTCAGAACTTCAAGAACATATTTTGTGGGGGTGGAACCAAGATGGCGGAGTAAAAGTAGTGACTTTCTTGAGCTCTCTCCCAAAGCCCTCCAAATACCTATAAAAATGGCTCTAAACAAATTCTAAACAGCAGAACCCACTAAAAGATAGAGTGAAACAAATTTCCAGCCCAAGACAACCTGGATGGTTAATTGGAAAGATATATCATGCTAGGCTGGGAGAGGAGCGCAACTCAGTGGGGGTGCGCAAGCCTCAGCAAACCTGGAGCAGGCCTCAGAGGACTGAATCGTGGGCAGCTGTGGTGGTTTCCAGAACTCTCAACCCACGAATGCCAAAGACAACTTAGAAGATCAGGGGGAAAAGTCTGTGTCTGCGGTGAGAAAGAGAAGTGGTGAGAAAGAGAAGCACGGTAGTCTCAGCCCCAGTCCCTAAGCCTGGCCCTGGGGTGATGGCTGCTTCCGGAGCTTCTGGCCCACAGACTGAGGGGGAATCAAATGGCTGATCAGAGGGGGATTGCAGGGATCTCTTTTCTGGTGCAGGATTCTCTTGCTTTGCCCATGCTTGGATCTGGGTCACAGTTCTGGGTGGCAGTCCTAAGGTGAGGAGGAGTGCTGGCTTGGCAGAGCTCCTAGTGGTGGTGGAGAGGAAATCCTCCTCACAGTTCCAAGACAAAAGAGTGCTTGTGGTCACTCATAGACCAGAGCACAGGCCAGGAAAGGAGTAAACACCTCACCCTTGATCACGGCATCTTGGAAGAACTGAAAATTTACAGGTCCCTAGAAGTATCTCTGAAAACAGCTGAACAAAACCCCTGAAGCTTGGGACAGTGCATTCTCCACACTGGAAACAGACCTCTACCTTAACAAAAAGTTTATAACTCAAGTAATTGGCTGGGATCATAAGCAAGCAGCACAAAAAGAATCAGACTATAGAATCTTACTTTGGTGACAAAGAAGATCAAAACACACAACCAGAAGAAGACAACAAAGTAAAAACTCCCACATCCAAAGCCTCCAAGACAAATATGAATTGGTCCCAGGCCTGGAAGAGCTCAAAAAGGATTTTGAGAAGCAAGTAAGGAGAAGTAGAGGAAAAACTGAGAGTGATATAAGAAAATCATGAAAAATAAGTCAACAGCTTCTTAAAGGAGATCCAAAAAAAATACTGAAGAAAATAACACGTTAAAAAATAGCCTAACCCAAATGGCAAAAGAGGTCCAAAAAGTCAATGAGGAGAATGCCCTAAAAAGCAAAATTGGCCAAATGGAAAAGGAAGTCCAAAAGCTTATTGAAGAAAATACTTCCTTAAAAATTAGAATGGAGCAATTAGAAGCTAGTGACTTTATGAGAAATCAAGACACTATAAAACAAATCCAAAAGAATGAAAAATTAGAAAACAATGTGAAATATCTCATTGGAAAAACAACTGACCTGGAAAATAGATCCAGGAGAGAGAATTTAAAAATTATTGGATTATCTGAAAGCCATGATCAAAAAAAGAGCCTAGACATCATCTTTCAAGAAATTATCAAGGAAAACTGCCCTGATATTTTAGAACCAGAGGGCAAAATAGAAAATTGAAAGAATCCATTGATCACCTCCTGAAAGAGATCCCCAAAGGAAAACTCCTAGGAATATTGGAGTCAAAGTCCAGAGTTCCCAGGTCAAGGAGAAAATATTGCAAGTAGCCAGAAAGAAACAATTCAAGTATTGTGGAAACACAATCAGGATAACACAAGAGTTAGCAACTTCTACATTAAGGGATCTCAGGGCATGGAATATAATATTCCAGAGGGCAAAGGAGATAGGATTACAACCAAGAATCACCTACCCAGCAAAACTGAGTATAATCCTTCAGGGGAAAAAATGGTAATTCAGTGAAATAGAGGACTTTCAAGCATTTTTGATGAAAAGACCAGAGCTGACTAGAAAATTTGACTTTCAAATACAAGACTCAAGTGGAACGTGAAGAGGAAAACAGGAAAGAGAAATCATAAGAGACTTATTAAGGTTGAACTGTTTACATTCCTGAATGTAAAGATGATATTTGTAACTCATGAGTCCTTTGTCAGTATTAGGGTAGTGGGAGGGAAAAAAATTATATGTATGTGTAGATAGATAGATAGAGGGCACAGGGTGATATCTGGAAAATAAAATTAAGGGATGAGAGAGGATTATACTGGGAGAAGGAGAAAGGGAGAGGCAGAATTGGGTAAATTATCTCACATGAAACAGACAAGAAAAGGTTTTTTACAGTGGAAGGTAAATGGGGGAAGGTGAGAGAGAATGAGTGAATCTTATTCTCATAGGATTTGGCTTAAGGAGGGAATGACATACACAATGGGGTGTGGAAATCTATCTTACCCTACAGGAAAATTAGGGAGGAAGGGGACAAGAGAGCAGGAGAATGATAGAGGGGAGGGCAGATTGGGGGAGGGGGTAATCAGAAGCAAACACTTCTGAGGAAGAACAGGGTCAAAAGAGAGAATAGAATAAATGGTGGGGTGGGATAGGATGAAGGGAAATACACTTAGTTTTTCACAACATGACTACTATGGAGGTGTTTTGCATGACTGCCCATGTATAGCCTGTATTGAGTTGCTTGCCTTTTCAATGAGGGTGGATGGGGAGGCAGGAAGGGAGAAAATTAGTAACCCAAAGTTTTAAAAACACATGTTAAAAAAATTGTTTTCACATGCAACTGGGAAATAAGAAATACAGGAAATGGGGTATTGACATATATCATGCCCTACAGGAAAATAGAAGGGGTAGGGGATAAGAGAAGGGGGGAGAGATAGAAGAGAGGGCAGATTAGGGGAAGGGGTATACAGAATGCATGTCATCTTGGGGTGGGGGGAGGGATGAGGTGGGGAGAAAATTTGGAACTCAAAATCTTGGGGAAGTGAATGTTGAAAATTAAAAATAAATAAATGTTTTAAAAAATTTTAAAAAAGAACATATTTTGTCAAAAGTCTTGCCTTCAGAAACTCCTGGTATTTGGTATTTTTCTACCCAGTTTTTTGTTTTTGACTTGTGACTTCCTACAGATGGAATCCATTTAAATGTTTCCCAGGTTTTATTTATTGTCCTGTAAGTTGACTTTTTCTGTCAGTGGTCCAAACATCTCTCTCTCTCTCTCTCTCTCTCTCTCTCTCTCTCTCTCTCTCCTTCCCTCCCTCCCCTTCTCCCCTCTTTCTCTCTCCTTCTCCTCCTTTCTTTTACTCTTTGACTCTTCCTCCTCCCTCCTTTCCTTGTCTAAATCTCTGTCTCTCTCCCCTAACAATGGAGGAAACACAGCTGGTGGGGGCTTGATGTGATATCATATTTTTGGTCTTTATATTCCCAGGGCTAAGAAGCATGGTGGCCTGCACATGGTCAGTAGGTATTTAATGAAAGCTTTTTATTTGATTCTTCTCTCTAAGCTTCAGTTTCTGCAATTGGAATTCTGTGACTTTATGGTTTAGAAAAGGGAATATTTAGCTACAAATAATACTCCCCCTTGTGCCTGAAATTTTTACCATAAAAACCATTCTTTGGCATTTTCCTAAGATGGCTGCATTTTACTGGAGTGAGTTGTTCCATTTGGTGGAGGAAAAATAGTTAGACTTTGGCCTGTGGACAGCTTGAGAAAAATCCAGCCCATGTCTCATGCCTATCTATTTTTTCATACTGTACCCTGTAGCTTTGTAGCATCGTGGAATGATAGAATGTTAAGGCTAGAAGGGAATTCAGAGGCCATCCAGTGTAACCCCTAATGAGTGGCCACTTGAAGCCCTACAGTGATGGAGAACTTAGCCCCCCTACAACAGCCCATTCTGATATCAGGCTGCTCTAATTATTAGAAAGTTTCTCTTTATGTTGAACTAATATTGGCCTTCTGGAAGCTTCCTTCTATTGGTACTCTTTCTGTTCTGGGATTAAACAAAAGTCTTCATCTGTTCTCCAGGACCAGAATAAGTCATTACAGTCAGTAATGGCCAAAGAGTTTGCCTTTGTTCTAGTGTTCTAGTACATTTTTATAGTCATTGCGTAGGTTCTTCTGTTTCTGCTCACTTTGTCCTGCATCTGTTCATACCAGTCTTCCCAAGTTGTTTCTGGATTCTTCACTTTTGTAGTTTCTCACGGGTCAACTTACCATCTTGCCAATCATCTGCCAGTCTCCCTTCAACAAGTCAACAAGCACTTATTAAGCACTTAGGCACCATGGTAAGCACAGAGTACACCAATACAAGTGCTAGGGATACAACTACCAATTGGTTAGAACATTTTAGGAGAAGCTCAGTTTTACAACTTTGGAGCACAGTGCACAGGGGAGAGTAATAAGTCAAGTGAGATTAAGCATGTAGGAAAAAACCACTGGCTAATTCTACCCCCCACCCCAGCCTGTTGTAAATGATGTCCCAGAACTGTAAACATTAAAGAAGCAGAGGATGACAAAGAATGGGAGTCATGGGCTAAGGGTGCAGAAGAGGAAATCATTGCATCGCTTGTTAGACACAATGTTTTTACCCTGGATTTCCTCATACTTACTAACAAGAAAAAGAAATGGATCCTTGAATACTTTTTACTCAGTGAGAAACTGAAAATCCCAAGCCCAAATGCTAGGAACTTGGTTAGAGGGAGGGAAGGGTTAGTGACACTATGAAACCTGTTTGTCTTTGGTTTTCTCTCCCAGATCCCCTTTCAGTGGCTTCAGTTAGGCTGGCTTATCTCCTGAGTAGGTGGCAGTTGATAGGGATGGCTGGCCTCTTCTCTCATGACTCAGAATTATAACTAGGGTAGGTTGACGTGAGTTTTGCTCCTGGGCGCTAACGCTCAGGAGCTCATTTCCTTCCTTTGCCGAATCTCCAGCATACCAACCCACCAATATGGTGCCACCCCTCATGCTGCTGCTTCTCTCCTAGGACACACCTTTTATCAGAAGGCAGGCATGATTTAGTAGCTTTTTAGGTAGAGTTCCAAATTACTTACCAATTCATAGCTCTACCAACAGTGCATTAATGTGACTTTTCCAGCAGCCCCTCCAACATTTGTCATTTTCCTTTTTTCGCTTATGTATGCTTATTTGGTACAGGGATTTTTTTTTTTATCAGTGAGGTGGGGGGAGTGGGTGAGAGAGAAAATAAAAGTTCGTTATTTGAAAAAAAAATTAACTAAAGATGACCAGGGGAGGGGAACCTGCCGTTCCTTTCACTCAGTCTCTCACGGCCTGCCAGATACTCTAGGGCTCTGTTGGGCCCTTGCTCTTAGTGCTAGGCCGAGTCAGTTAGGTCTTGGCAGTTCTGAGAAACCTTGACAGTTACACAAGGGCCCTGTCATCAAGGCTCCCCGAATCGCACCAGACCAGGCCAGGCCTTGGTAGTTATAGCAGGCCTTGATAAGGCTTACTCCCTCGTAGGTTTCAAGGGCTCAGTAAACCATGGATTCCTCTGATGAACTTTTAATCTCTTGTTTTAATGACTAACCCTTGCACAAAACATTGTATTACCCAATACAGGAAAAGTGAGAATTTGCAATACTTTTCTCATCTTCCTCTTAAAATAGACTTTTAAAAAATACTTATATTCTATTAAACTTCTTGTGTAGAACATTCAGTCAACAATTTTCTACAAACATTTATTAAAAATCTGTTACATGCTAAGAATTAGGCATATAAAAAACAAAACAAAAATCAGTCCTTGCTTTCGAGAAATTTGCCTCTACGTCTCATCTCTCTGTAGTCTGGCTTCCAATTTCATCATTCAACAAAGTTATCTATGATCTCTCAATCGCCCAATCTCATCCTTCTTGACCTCTCAGTATTCTTTGCCACTGTCAATCACACTTCTCAATTTCCTCTTTTCTCTATGTTTCTGGGTCACTACTCTCTCTTAGGTCTTCTTCTACCTGTCTGACCGCTCCTTCTCAGTCACCTTTGCTGGATCTTCATCTACATCATGACTGCTAAATGTGGGTGCCCCCTAAGGGTCTGTTCTGGACCTTCCACTCTTCTCTCTATGTGCTATTCCACTTGGTGATCTCATCAACTCACACGGTCGATGACAGTCAGATCTGTTTATTCAAACTTAACCTCTCTCCTAAGTTCCAGACTTGCATCTCCAATTGTCTATTAGGCATCTTAAATGGGATGTCCCATAGGCATCTTAAACTTAAAATGTGCTAAACTGAACTCCTTATCTTTATCCCAAACACTTTGACTTTCCAAAGTTTCCTAGTACTGTCAAGGGTACCACCATCTTCTCAGTCACCCAGGCTCACAATCTAGGTGTATTCTGGACTCCTTACTCTGTCTCTCACTGTTGCTCTCTGTCTGTCTGTCTGTCTGTCTGTCTCTCTCTCTCTCCCTCCCCCATATCCAATCTACTGCCAACTCCTGTTGATTTTACCTTTGTAATGTTTCTTGCATATGACCCCTTCTCCCGTCTGACATTGCCATTGACCTGGTCACCTAACACCTACACTATTGCAATAGCCAGCTCTGTCATAAGTCTCTCACCAGTACATTCCATTCTCCACTCAACTGTCCAATTAATCTTCCTAAAATGCAGATCTGACCATGCCCCTTTCCCCATTCAATAAATTACAGTGGCTTTCTCTCACCCTTAGGATCATATATAAAGTCCTCTGGCATTCAAAGCCCTCTACAACTGTCCATCTCCTCCCATGCCAATCTTCTTTACTTTACTTCTTCCCATCTACCCTGCGATCTATTAACACTGGTTTCCTTGCTCTTCCCAGAACAAGATCATCTCTCTTTAGATTCTGTGCATTGTAACTGGCTATTCCCAATGCCTGGGATGCTCTCCCTTTTTATTTCTACCTCTCAGCTTTCCTGACTTCCTTCAAGTCATGGTTAAAATCTCATTGTCTACAAGAAGCCTTTCCTGATCCCTTTTAATGCTGGTGCCTCCCCTCTATCTTCTCCAGTTTGTCCTGTACTATCTTGTTTGTACACAGTTGTTTTCATGTTATCTCTCCCACTAAACTGTGAGTTCCTTGACTGCAGAAATTATTTGCTTTTTTTTGTAATCTCAGCACTTAGCACAGTGTCTGGCACATAACATGTGCTTAATAGATACTTACTGACTGGCTGGAATCTCATTGTCTTTAAATTCCTTACATTTTTCACTTCTTGCTGTGAAATCATAGTTCCTTACATTCATATGCCATTTTTTTCAGCCTCCTCAATTAATGGGCATATGTTTTGTTTCCAGTTATTTGTTACCCCAAAGGGCGTTGTTCTGTGAGTGCTAGTCTATGAATACTTGGATTGATATAAGATTGTTGTTTCTGTCTTTGAGCTCCTTAGGCTATCTGCTTAGTAATGGGCTCGCTGCATCAAAGAGTATGGATAATTTGGTCACTATTCTTGCATAATTCTGAGTTGAAATTCCAAATGGTTGGACCACTCATTAGTTTAAAAAAATTATTGAAGCATGTTGTATTGACACATTCGCACTTCTCAACATTTCCCTTATAAATGGCACTCCCAGAAAAAGTTATTGTTTCTAAACATAACCATATATCTTTTAACATCCACAGTGTGGTACTAATGTTGGCTATTGTATTTAACCATGGTTTTGTCTATTCTCCTTATTGATAGCTCTCATATCTTCTCTTAGTCTTCTCTTTTCTAGGCTAAAAGTCTCCAATTCCTTTAAATAAATCTTCAAGGGTGTAGTCTCCATAACACTGAATGCTTTTTGGTGTCTCTCACCATCCCTGTAACTCCCCAGACCAAAACTCCTTGCCCTGTTTCAACATGAATCTTTTACAATTGTAGTTGGTCATTGCATTGAAAAAATTTCTTAAGTCTTTCAAAATTGTTTGTCTTGACAATATTGTTGTTACTGTATAAATTGTTCTCCAGGTTTTGCTTACTTCATTCTGCATCAGTTCATATAAAGCTTCCCAGGTTTCTTTGAAACCAACCTCTTTATCATTTCTTATAGCACAGTAGTATTGCATCCTATTTGTATATTCTAACTTTTTTTTTTAGCCATTCCTCAATTAAGAGGCACCCTTACAGTTTCTAATTCTTTGCCACCAAAAAGAGCTGCTATAAATATTTTTGTACTTTTCTTAGGATTAATCTCTCCCTTAATCTATCTTCCCTCCTGTTTTTCAGTTAAGTGAAATGAATTTCTATACCCATCTGCATTTTCTTCTATTTCTTAACCCTGAAGCACATTTCACGACATTCCTTTTTAGCATTCTTTCCTCTGCCTACCTTTATATGAAAGTGATCTACTCTGAAGGTATATGTTGACTTAGTTTGGAGGACCTGGTTAAATTTTTCATAGATTTTCCCTTTTTCTTCAGCTTCTGTGACAGCACATAAGTTGTGGTTATTGACATGACTTTTGTTGCTTATGATTATCATGAGCATTGGGAGGTCCTATCAGATAATATTTCTTATTGTTTTTGGTGGTACATTAAAATCAACTCTACCAAGTTTGTTATTCACTTCAACAGGAAGAACAGTTTAAAAAATGGCTTCATTTATAGTAGTAATAATAGCTAACATTTTAATAGTGCTTCAAGATTTACAAATTCTTTACATACATTATTTAATTTGATCTTAACAACAGCCCTTAGAAGTAGATGCTATTATTACCCCCATTTTACAGGTGAGGAAAATTTGGTAGATAAAGGTTAAATGACTTGCTCTGGGTTGTCTAGCTAGTAAGTGTCTGAGGCAGAATTCAAACTCAAATCTTCTGACTCCAGTTCTTGTACTGGATCCACTGTGCCTCCTAGCTGCCTCTTGCAAAGATGTTAATGCAATGAAGGTTTGTAGCATGTCCATATCACCTAAGTTGGTGTCACCCACATGGAATACACTGGGGACCTGCTTTTGGGAGATAGGAGGCTGGAATATACATGGAAACTCTGCACTGGCTTACCATATAATTTGAACTAGACCTTTTCTTTTTTTAATCTTGGTTAAATGTGTAGAACAAAGTCAGATTTAGATTTAATTATTCCCTTCCCCCCTCCCCCACAATCCAACTCAATAGATCAGTAGTTGACTGTGGTTGACTGTACTTTGAGAAGTTATTCAGACCAATTTTGGGTCATTACAGAATAGGTCATCCTTCATCAGAAAGATTCAAACTTTGCTACAAATACTTGAAGAGCCAATCACTACTTCCCTAGAAATATTATCCTTAGCAGAATTGTGAATGGGTAATGTCTTTCTTGTGTCAAGTACAAGGTGGATGGGAAGAAGGAATAGTTCACTGGGGAAAGCAACTCTGCCCATATGGAATGGGGACATTAGGACTCCATGGGAGTCAACATATTCATTTCCCTTGGTTTGAGGTTGTGGGCTATTGGAGGTTATTTCTTCTCTTCCATTTTGAAGCTTGAAATTCTGCAATTCTGGTAGCCATGGGTAATGGTTTCTGAATACCTCTGTAGAACTGGACACTGAGTCAGATTTCTGGAGAGTTTTTGGTCCACAAAGGCACCACTTTTTGGATGAGCCTCTGATCTTCTCTCCACTTTAAGAACCCAGGCTGCCAATGTCTGGGCCAGGCAAGGCAGTTGAAGATCCATAAGTAAATTAGCCTATGGGCCTTTGCTTGGGGGAAGAGTGAGGTATGCTCCTTGAAGCAGTCAGTCTATCTTCTTTTGTCAAATCACCATTTTGCAACTTTAATTTATGGGTGGCCTCTGATGCAAGATGCTCCTTGACTTCTGTGGTGAGGCCTTTATGGGGAATGTACCCAGCATCTCTTAGCCCTGCTTGCTGTTCAATACACTGGGTGCTCCCTCATGTCTATTTTGTAATTAGAGAATATATGATGATGTTTGTAGCCTTGGCTTTCTCCACTGGGACCTTGCTCATGTGAGCACTGGAGGCTGAGAGGGTTAGCTTCTCCTTCCTCAACCTTGGAAATTTGCCAGTGCTTTGGCTCTGGAATGACCGGTTTTTTTTATTATTTATTTTTATTTATTTTTGGTTTTCGACATTTACTTCCACAAGATTTTGAGTTCCAAATTTTCACCCCATCTCACCCCTCCCCCACCCCAAGATAGCATGCATTCTGAATACCCCTTCCCCTAGTCTGCCTTCCCTTCTATCTCTCCCCCCCCTTCTCTTATCCCCTTCCCCTTCTATTTTCCTATAGGACAGGATAGATTTCTGTACCCCATTTCCTGTATTTCTTATTTCCCAGTTGCATGTGAAAACATTTTTTTTAAACATGTGTTTTAAAAACTTTGGGTTCCAAATTTTCTCCCTTTCTCCCTCCCCACCCACCCTCACTGAAAAGCCAAGCAACTCAATATAGGTTTACATGTGCAGTTATGCAAAACATTTCCATAGTAGACATGCTGTGAAAAACTAACTCTATTTCCCTTATTCCTATCCTGCCCTCCCCCATTTATTCTATTCTTTCTTTTGACCCTGTCCCTCCTCACAAGTATTTGCTTCTGATTACCCCCTTTCCCAATCTGCCCTCCTCTGTATCATCCCCCTACTCTCTTGTCCCCTTTCCCCCCTATTTTCCTATAGGGTAAGATAGATTTCCATACCCAATTGAGTGCGTATGTTATTCCCTCCTTAAGTCAAATCCTATGAGAATAAGATTCGCTCATTCCCTCTCACCTTCCCCCATTTCCCTTCCACTGTAAGAGCCTTTTCTTTTCTCTTTTTTTTGTGATATAATTTACCCTGTTCTACCTCTCCCTTTCTCCTTCTCCTAGTATAATCCTCTCTCACCCCTTAATTTTATTCTCCCAATATGACCCCTTCATCTTCAACACACCCTGTGCCCTTTATCTATCTATCCATCTGTATATATATAAATATACACACATACATATAATTTTTTCCCTCCAACTACCCTAATACTGACAAAGGTCTCATGAGTTACAAATATCATCTTTACATGCAGGAATGTAAATAGTTCAACCTTAATAAGTCTCTTATGATTTCTCTTTCCTGTTTTCCTCTTCACGTTCCACTTGAGTCTTGTATTTGAAAGTCAAATTTTCTAGTCAGCTCTGGTCTTTTCATCAAAAATGCTTGAAAGTCCTCTATTTCACTGAATTACCATTTTTTCCCCTGAAGGATTATACTCAGTTTTGCTGGGTAGGTGATTCTTGGTTGTAATCCTATCTCCTTTGCCCTCTGGAATATTATATTCCATGCCCTGTGATCCCTTAATGTAGAAGTTGCTAAATCTTGTGTTATCCTGATTGTGTTTCCACAATACTTGAATTATTTCTTTCTGGCTGCTTGCAGTATTTTCTCCTTGACCTGGGAACTCTGGACTTTGACTCCAATATTCCTAGGAGTTTTCCTTTGGGGATCTCTTTCAGGAGGTGATCAATGGATTCTTTCAATTTTCTATTTTGCCCTCTGGTTCTAAAATATCAGGGCAGTTTTCCTTGATAATTTCTTGAAAGATGATGTCTAGGCTCTCTTTTTGATCATGGCTTTCAGATAGTCCAATAATTTTTAAATTCTCTCTCCTGGATCTATTTTCCAGGTCAGTTGTTTTTCCAATGAGATATTTCACATTGTTTTCTAATTTTTCATTCTTTTGGATTTGTTTTATAGTGTCTTGATTTCTCATTAAGTCACTAGCTTCCAATTGCTCAATTTTAATTTTTAAGGAAGTATTTTCTTCAGTAATCTTTTGGACTTCCTTTTCCATTTGTCCAATTTTGCTTTTTAGGGCATTCTTCTCCTCATTGGCTTTTTGGACCTCTTTTGCCATTTGGATTAGGCTATTTTTTAAGGTGTTATTTTCTTCAGTATTTTTTTGGGTCTCCTTTAGCAAGCTGTTGACTTGTTTTTCATGATTTTCTTGCATCCTTCTCAGTTTTTCCTCTACTTCTCTTACTTGCTTCTCAAAATCCCTTTTGAGCTCTTCCAAGGCCTGGGACTGATTCATATTTTTCTTGGAGTCTTTGGATGTAGGAGCTTTGGCTTTGTTGTCTTCTTCTGGTTGTATGTTTTGATCTCCTTTGTCACCAAAGTAAGATAAAACAGTCTGGCTCTTTTTGCTCTGCTTACTCATGACCCCGGCCAATTTCTTGAGTTTTAAACTCTTTGTTAAGGTAAAAGTCTGCTTCCAATGTGGAGAATGTACTGTCCCAAGTTCCGGGGGTTTGTACAGCTGTTTTCAGAGATACTTCTAGGGATCTGAAAATTTTCAGTTCTTCCCAGGTGCTATGATAAGGGATGAGGTGTTTTCTCTCCACTGCCACAACAAGTTCCACCACGCCAGCACTCCTCCTCACCCCAGGATCGCCCCTCAGAACTGTGACCCAGATCCAAGCACTGGTAAAGCAAGAAATTCCTGCCTCAGCCCAGGCAAAGAGATCCTTGCAATCCCCCTCTGATCAGCCACTCAATTCCCCCTCAGTCCGTGGGCCAGAAGCTCAGGAAACAACTGCTGCCCCAGAGGCCGCACTCAGGACTTGCGGCTGAGACCTAGCTCCTTCTCTCACCTCAGTCACAGACTTTTCCCACTTTTCCAAAGATAACTTCTAAGTTATCTTTGGTGTTCCTGAGTTGAGGAGTCTGGAAATTGCCACAGCTGCCCACAATTCAGTCCTCTGAGGCCTGCTCCAGGATCGCTATGGCCTGAGTGCCACACTTCGCTCCTCTCCCTGCCTGGCATGATACACCTTTCTGATCAACCATCCAGGTTGTCTTGGGCTGGAAATTTGTTTTACTCTGTCTTTTTGTGGGTTCTGCTGTTTAGAATTTGTTTAGAGCCATTTTTTGACAGGTATTTGGAAGGGTTTGGGAGAGAGCTCAAGCAAGTCACTGCTTTCCCTCTGCCGTCTTGGCTACACCCCCTGGAATGATTGTTTTTTCCCGCAGGACTTTACTGCACTTGGCAACATTGGTGTGGGATCCTCCAGGGCATCATTGTAACTGATTGCAGGATAGTACATTCCAATTGGCAGGGACATCATGCCCAGAAGCCTACCGGGGCTTAATAGCCCCTGGATCTCCATGCAGAGGGGGATGGGATGGAAAGAATGAGGGAAAGAGAGTGTTCACAGCCTGAGGCTCTGTCATGGACAGGAAGCTGAGGCTAACAGGACTCTAGACTTCTGTTGCTCCCTAAATGCTGAAACAAGGGACCAACAGAGGCCATGGTACAAGTGGGAAGAGGTAGAATAAAGTGAAACAGACTTGTTCCATCCACTGGGTAACCAAAATATGGTAGCCAGAATAGCCTAACAATGGCAGGTGGCTTTTGCTGCTTTCCCATCCAAGGGAAAAAGAGTGACTCCTTCACTCACTCTGCTGTAAGGGGGGGAGGATCTTAGAACTTTCTTCTCTCCTCCTAAGGTCATGAGGCCCTGAGAAAAAGGCCATGGGTCTTTGGATTTTCTGTTTGTTCTTTTCAGTTCTAGGTCCAAGTAGTGGACTCTCTGATCTGGCCTGGAGGCTCAAGCCACAAGGAATTAGTCCTAAAGAACAGGTTCAACCATGTCACACCCCCACCCCCACTCCCACTTAGTAAACCCCAGAGATTTGGTTACCTCCAAGATCAAATATAAAATCCTCTGGCATTTGTTTCTTTCTTTTTATTTTTAAATTAATTAATATTATTTTTAATTTATGGAATAAAACAAGCATTTCCATAACATAATATAAAAGATGATTGCACATGAAACTACAAATCTATTTTATACAGTTTGCTATTCCTTTTAAATATATAATAAAGTTACCATGTAAATTTCTTTTTTTTTCCCCTTCCCTCCACCTCCTTCCCCACTGCCCTAGGCTACCATTGGACACACACACACATATGCATATATGTGCATGTGTATGCAAAATTATTCTATACATATTTCTATTTGTCAGTTCTTTCCCTGAATGCAGGTACTATCTTTCTTCATATGTTCTTTATAGTTAATCCTCTGGCATTTCAAGCCCTTCATAACCTAACACCCTCCTCCCCCTCCAGTCTTCTTATATCTCACACCTCTACACACATTCTTCAATCCAGTAACCATGGCCTCCTGGCTGTTCTTGTTTACCCTGTATATAATTTGCTTTGTCTATATTTGATTGCATGTTATCTCCACATTAGATTGTAAGCTCCTTGAGGGCAGGGACTGTCTTTTGCCTCTTTTTGTATCCCAAGCACTTCGCACAGTGCCTGGCACACAGTAGGTACTTAATAAATGCTTTTTGATTGACTAGTCCAGGAATCTTGGCTGGGTGTTTTGGCTAGCCTAACACTGAGTTGCTGAAGAGTGAGGGTCTCAGGATTTCAGCCTAGCAAAAACTGTCAAGGCTGGATTTAGACTTGAACTTGATGGGACCAGTGCTGTGTAAGAACTGAGTGAAACAGTGAACCTAATCCCACTCCCCATCCCAGATGGAGGTAGCAGTGAGGGAGGAGTTGGGCCCCTGAAGTATTGGGGAAAATGTTTGTGTATTATATTTTTTGTAAGTCTTTGAAGTAAATATATAATCCTAAGATCTAAGAGGACCTCAACCCACTACAAAGAAGGGACAATGACTTTCAAAGAGGCAGCTTTCTGTGAATGTACCGTAATACCACTATCTGGGACATTTATTTTGCCCAGATTTGAGGACTGCTTGCAGTGTATTGGACATGGCAATAGAAACAGCAAAACATTGTCAAAGTTCCCATTTTCCCCACTCCTATCCTTTCATTTGAACCTCTCAGGAGGCCCATAAGTTCAGGAGAGCCAAAATTCATTTTTGTTAAACCTAAGCAGGTTATAACGCAAGGTATTCACATACTAAATTCTTTCATCTTTGCCCCTCCCCAACTGATACACTGAAATGGCTGTGTTTGGGCATTTGCTTTGTAAAATCCAGAAGTTCACAGTAGATAAAAATCTAAGAAAGGAGTTAGTAGTAAATCCCATGGTTTCAAATGTCTATAGACAAAAGTCCAAAGTTTGGGCAAAACACAAAGATGTTTGGAGCATAAAAATTCCTTATTTAAGGCAGTAAATTTGATCTCATGATATCATTGATGGGTTAAAAGTCATGACTGGAGTGGATTCTGGGGATTTGGTGGTATGGGTCAGAAAACTTTCAGCTCTCCAAATTTCCTCCATACACACACACACACACACACACACTCGCAAAGAACATCACCTCAGAGGGAACATAGAGCAGTGGAAATAAACAAAAATCAAAGTAAAACAGCTGCCCTCCTAAGGCAATCTAAGAAGTCCCAAAGAAACCTCCAGGGACAGAAACTGGACTGGAGTGAGGTGCAAACACCTCCAGGCCAGCTCTGCAGAATCAACAAACAACAAGCCCTGGGGGCAGCTAGGTGGGGAGACAGCCTCAGTCTCTGGAGCTTTCACCTCATAGACAGGGTGGGGGTTAGGAAGACTGAAAAGAAGACTGATGGACCTTCCACTGTCAAGGGATGCCAAGCACACCTGTGCTGACCAGATGGGTCCAGGGCTGTAGATGCAGGGAGAAGGAGCTAGCGTATGCCTCATGAGTACAGTAGCAGACTGTGGGCACTTGCAGGAGAGCAGAGCTCCTCTTTTCAGTGCCAGGGCAGAGAGGACAGCTGTAGTTTGCAGCCACCTGAGGGACTGCAGGGAGCAAGAACATTTGTGAGAGAACGTAGCTGGGGGCCCTAGCTGTGGCTTAGGAGTAGAGAGGAGAGCCTAAGGTTGTAGTGGGTTGAGGTCCTCTTAGATCTTAGGATTATATATTTACTTCAAAGACTTACAAAAAATATAATACACAAACATTTTCCCCAATACTTCAGGGGCCCAACTCCTCCCTCACTGCTACCTCCATCTGGGATGGGGAGTGGGATTAGGTTCACTGTTTCACTCAGTTCTTACACAGCACTGGTCCCATCAAGTTCAAGTCTAAATCCAGCCTTGACAGTTTTTGCTAGGCTGAAATCCTGAGACCCTCACTCTTCAGCAACTCAGTGTTAGGCTAGCCAAAACACCCAGCCAAGATTCCTGGACTAGTCAATCAAAAAGCATTTATTAAGTACCTACTGTGTGCCAGGCACTGTGCGAAGTGCTTGGGATACAAAAAGAGGCAAAAGACAGTCCCTGCCCTCAAGGAGCTTACAATCTAATGTGGAGATAACATGCAATCAAATATAGACAAAGCAAATTATATACAGGGTAAACAAGAACAGCCAGGAGGCCATGGTTACTGGATTGAAGAATGTGTGTAGAGGTGTGAGACAAACCTCAGAAAATAACAGTAAGAAGGACCTGAGGGTTGGGGCAAACATTCCCCATACTTTGGGACTAGAACTTGATTATACCAATAGCCACTAAAAACAAAATAAAAATAAAAATGAGCAAGCAAAGGAGAAAGAACCCAACAATAGAGAGCTACTATGGGGATAATGAAGATCAGAGTTCATATTCAGAGGATGATAATGGAGCCAAAAATGCTACTTTTTTTTTTTGACTAGGCAATGGGGTTAAGTGACTTGCCCAGGGTCACACAGCTAGTAAGTGTTATGTGTCTGAGGCCGGATTTGAACTCAGGTCCTGCTGAATCTAGGGCTAGTGCTCTATCCACTGTACCACCTAGCTGCCCTTACTCCTTTTTCAATGAGAAATGTCAAATGATCCCAAGCACAAAAAGAGTTCTTGGAAAAACTTAAAAAGGACTTTAAAACTCAAATAGGAGAGATGGAGGAAAAATTAGAAAAAAAATAAGAGCAATCCAAGAAAATCCAGAAAATTATGAAAATAAATTTAACTAACATGAAATAGAAAATCAAAAGCTTAAGGAAGGAAATAATTCCTTGAAAACTAGAATAGGGCACAGGGAAACTAATAACATTCTAAGACACCAAGAAATAATAAAACAAAATCAAAAGAATGAAAAAAAAATAGAAAAGAATGTGAAACATCTCATCAGAAAAACAACTGATCTGGAGAACAGATCGAGGAGAAATAATGTAAGAATAGTCAGACCACCTGTAATTATGATAAAAAAGAATTTTGATACAATGTTACAAGAAATTATCAAGTAAAATTATCCTGAAGTTCTAGAACAAGAAGGCAAAGCAAAAATAGGAAAAATCCACCAATCACTACCTGAAAAAGATCCTAGGAGGAAAACTTACAGGAATATCATAGCCAAGTTTCAAACTCAAAGAAAATATTGCAAGCAACAAGAAAAAAAAACAATTTAAAAATCATGGAGTTACAGAAAAGATTACACAAGATCTAGCAGCTACTATGCTGAAGGACTGTAGGGCTTAGAACACTATATTTCATAGAGCAAAAGAGCTGGGGTTATGATCAAGAATAACGTACCCAGCAAAGTTAAGTATAATCCTGAATGAAAAAAATAGACATCTAATGAACTGAAAGACTTTCAGGTATTTGTGACAAAAACAGCAGAACTTCACGGAAAATTCAACATATAAGATCCCGGAGAAATATAAGGTAAACATTAAAGACCAATTATAAAGGACTTAATAAGGTTAGATTATTACTTCCTATATGTGAAAATGTTGTCAGTACTCTTATGACTGTTTTCATTATTTGGGTAGTTTGAAAGAAAGACTTGGGCTGAGCTGTGTATAGTGGGGTGATTCTAAAAAACTATGTAGGGGGAGATAAAAAGAATATTTACTCATATAAATAAGGCATAAAAGGAAGAACTGCTACAGAAGAAGTGAGTAGAGAGGAGGATAGGTAGTGCTGGAACCTTATTGTCATCGAGAATGAGTTAAAGAGGGAACAACACACACAACTAGAAGAGCATAAAAGTCTTCTAAATCCAGAAAGAAATAAGAGGGCAAGGGGATAGGGAGGGGGGAGAGAATAATGGAGGGATTCTTAGAAGAAAGAGTTGGAGGGCAAGGTAGGAGGTAGAACTAAATTAGAGGAGTGAGGAGAGATAGGGCAAATAGGGTGAGAAGGATAGTGAGGAAAAACAGGAGGAAGATGCACAATATATTATAGCTTAAAATGTGAATGAGATGAATTTACCCATAAAATGGAAATGGGTAGCAGATAAAAATTTGAATTCAACAACATGTTGCTTTCAGAAAACAGAATAAAAAATGAGAGACACATACAAAGATAAAATAAAGGACAATAGAATTTATTATGTAAAAAAACTCAGGAGTAGTAATCATGATCTTAGACAAAGTTAGAGCTAAAATAGACTTAATCAAAAGAGAAAATTAGGGAAACTATACCATGTGCCAGCAATATTATTCAATATTGTTTTAGACCATTTAAAATAACTAGACAGCATGAAATACCTGCCGAAACAGACACAGGAACTATATGAACATAAACATAAAACACTTTTTATACAAATAAGGTCAAATCTAAATAATCGGATCAATTTTTATCATTCATGGGTAGGTAAAGCCAATATAATAAAAACAACAATTTATCTAGCTAACCTATTTATTCAAAGCCATCTCAATTAATTTACTAAAAATTATCTTACTGAGTTAGGAAAATAATAGCAAAGATCATTTGAAAGAACAAAAAGTCAGTAATTTCAAAGAAACCAGGGGAAAAAGAAAGATGTAAAGGAAGAAGATTCAGCAATATCAGACCTTAAACTATAAGATGAGAGTATTGTTGAAGTACAAAATGGATAATTTTGATTATTTTAAATTAAAATTTTCTTGTATATGTAAAAATAATGTAGCCAAGGATAGAAGGAATGTAGAAAATTGGGAAAAAAAACTTTCATAGACAATCTCTCAGATAGGATGTGATTGTATTGGAATATTGCTGTGGTGTAGGAAATAATGAGCTGGTTGATTTGGAAAAACATAGAAAGGCTTGGACCTATGAAGAAAGATGCTATTGACCTTCAGAGAAAGATCACAAGTGGAAATATGCATAGTACAGTCTTACATATATGTGTAAGAGTGTATATATGTATGTGTGTGTGTGTGTATATATATGTGTGTGTTTAATTGTAGCCTTTTTTAGGGTGGTGGGGTGAGGGGAAAAATAAAGTAAAAAATGCACAGCAGAGAACAAAAGAATATTTACAAGGAAGCAAAGAAAAGCTGGGTAGCTTGGAAAACAATGTATAGTATTTATTATATAGGTTTTCTTGAAATGGGAATTTATTGTTTTATGTTGAATCCTCTCTTATGTTCTACTGTGTACATGGCAATGTTCTTTTTTCCTCATTTTATATTTTTTAAAATGAATAAAAAATTTACAAGAAAAAAAAGAAAGAAACCAACCACATGACTGAAATATGACTCTGACTGGGTATATTTTATTCAAAAGAAACAGGGTAGGTATAGGGGCAGTGGTGGGCCAGGGGTCAGGGGACCTATGGGCATCATCAGGGGTCTCCAGGTTATAGCTTTTTTTACTTTGCCTCTTGACATCCTGTCTTCAGGATCTGTATGCTCTCCCTGGTGCCTGCTAGCACAGAGAACTTTTGCTTGGCCCTTTTCTTATAGAAATGGGTGGGGAGTTAAGATATCTGAGAGGAGAAGGCCATACCCTTGGCCTCAGCCTGTGGCTGTATGGGGTTTCCTTAGTTCTAATAATCTGAGCTCAGGAATAGGAAGACCCAGGGACAGACTGAATCTATAGCCTGGGCAGTGGCTTGTTCCTTCCCGTCCCCCAATAACTTTCTAATCTGGGTCCAGCCCTGCCCCTCTTCTCTTATTATTTCTGAAAGCTTTTAGCAGCTAGGTCAGGGATACTGTGAGGCCAAGGGCCTTGACTTCTCAGGAACCATGTCTGTGCTCCTTTATGTGTTCTAGGAGATTCCCAGACTGGAAATGGGGTGGGTATTACCCAGTCTCCTTGGAGTTGGTTATGTTAGACCATGGATAGAGCAGGATAGACATTTCCTGAGCTTAGCCCAATATGGAATAGGCTGTTTTGAGATAGTAGGTAGTTCCTTGTCACTGGAAGTCTTCAATCATAGGCTGGATGATCACTTGCTAGGGAATTGTAGAGGGAATTCCTGCTTAGATATTTAGATGGACTTTGAGGCCCTTTCCAACTCTGTATTGCTGTAAGAATGAAAAACACAGGCTAAAAAATGTTTTCTTATTTCCTCTCCATTCTTGTGACTTACTAGACAAATTCTCAAAGTTATATTCTCCAATTAGAATGCAAGCTTGTTAGAGTCAAGTATTGTCTTTTTTTTCCTTTTCTTCTTCCTTTCTTTTTTTTTGTGGCCGTATCTTATTCATTCACTCATGGTCATGGGAGACTTCTATTATCTAGATGTTTCCTTTTCTGCCAAACAGAACACCATGCAACCTCTTTCTTTAATGATTATTTTGTCCCTCAGAATGTATAGGAAACAAAGAGAAATTGTATTCTAGATCTAATTCTCACTATCAGGGAGGGGCTACTTGCTGTAGCAGAAATAATGGAAACCTTGGAGCAAACTGCCCTTTCCTTCCTAGAGTTTGTGTTGGAGGAGAGTAAGGTGGGTGTTTGGAGAGTAGATTTCAATAGTTCAAAGAAAGGATAACTAGGATTCCAAGAACTAAAACTCTATAGGGAAAGTTAGCTAGGGAAACCATCAAGAATGAAATTCTGAATATACAAAGGGCAAAAATATGATGAGGAGGGAAACTGGGAGTTGCCTAAAGAGACCAGTGTTGATGCTGAGAGAACCCATCAACCAACATAAATTTAAAAAAAAAAAGTATATAGGAGATGTAAGCAAGGACAAATAACAGAGGATGAATATAAAAGCTTGATGGAGTCCTATAAAGATAGTCAGGAGAGTTCCAAAGTTCACAATGATCTAAGGCTGGCAAGCAAAACTGAGAACATCAACATTTAGTGGTTTATAGGTTTAAAGCTACCCTGGGTGAGAAAGGATCTGAGCAGAGAGCCCCCCTGCTGGGATAGAATGTAGTCACAGTAGGAAGTGACCATAACAATCTATTGTTTGATAAACCCAAAGATCCAAGCTTTGGGGGCAAGAACTCATCATTTAACAAAAATTGCTGGGAAAACCAGAAAGCAGTTTGGCAGAAATTAAGCATAGATCAACATTTCACATTGTATGCCAAAATAAGGTCAAAATGGGTAAATGATTTAGACATAAAAGGTGATATCATAAGTAAATTAAGGGAGCATGGAAAAATTTATCTGTTATATCTTTGGATAAGGGAAGAGTTTATGACCAAATAGGAGATTTAGAGGCTCATGGGAAATAAAATAGATTGTTTTGATTACGTGAAATAAAAGAGTTTTCACAAAAAGCCCAATGCAGCCAAAATTATAAGGAAAGCAGGGAACTGGGGAAAATTTTGTAATGGGTTTCTCTGATAAAAGGTCTCATTTCTCAAATATATAGGGAATAGAGCCAAATTTATAAAAATAAATGAGAGCCATTCCTCATTTGATAAATGGTCAAAAGATATAAACAGGCAATTTTTAGAAGAAGAAATCAAAACTATCAATAATCACATGAAAAATACTCTAAATCACTATTGACTAGAGAAATGCAAATTAAAATGATTCTGAGGTATCACCTCACACCTATCAGATTGGCTAACATAACAGAAAAGGAAAATAAATGCTGGAGGGGATGTGAAAAAATTGGAATACTAATGCATTGTTAGTTAAGTTGTGCCCTGGTCAAACCATTCTGGAGAACCCAATTTGGAACTATGCCCAAAGGGCTATAAAACTCTGCCTACCATTTGACCCAGCAATGCCACTACTAGGTCTGTATCCCAGAGAGATCAAAGAAAAGGGAAAAGTACCTGTGTATACAAAAATATTTATAGCAGCTCCTTTTGTTGGCAAATAATTGGAAATTGAGGGGATGACCATCAATTAGGGAATGGCTGAACAAGTTGTAGTATATTATTGTGATGGAATACTATTGTGTTATAAGAAATGATGAGCAGAATGGTTTCAGAAAAACCTGGGAAGACTTATATGTCCTGATGCAAAGTGAAGTGAGCAGAACCAGGACAACACTGCACAGGTGAACAAATGCTGTTACCAAGGACAGCAGCAGTGGCAGAGTAACACCAGAGACCAGTAAGGGATTTCTTTTTAAACACACATAAGGAGATAGGTGGGAAGGCAAAACTACAAAAAAGAAGTCAATCCCTGACTTTAAGGAGCTCATATTCTAATTGGAGAATACAACTTAGAGAAGTTGTCTAGAAAGTCACAGGAATGGAGAGGAAATAAGAAAACACTTTTCAGCCTGTGTTTTTCACTCTCACAGAATGAGAAATACTCTTCTGGTATTTTTGTTGTCTAGGGTGTTCAAGAAGCAAATAATCTCTTCAGGTCTGTTTTTTCTTTCTTTCTAAGAATGTCTCAATACCTCTTTATTATCGAATATCCATCTTTTTCTATTTATAGTTAAGCTTGGATTTTCAAGATAGGTCACCTTGGGCTGTATCCTGAGCTCCATTGCTCTTCAGAACACATTATTATTTCATTCTCTCCTGTACTTTCTGGTTGGAACAGAATAGTCTTATGTTATTAGGATTTCTTTTCCTTTGTTTTTGAAGGGCTTTCTCTTGCTCACTTGCAGAATTTGTTTCTTAATTGGATGCTATTTAACCATGATGTTTGTTGGAGTTTGAAGTTTGTTTTTTGAAGGCAATCTATGAATTCTTTCCATTGGCACTTCATTTTCAGTATTTCAGAATTTCTGGGCAGTTTTCTTGTATTATAGTGTTCAGGTTTTTTCACTTGTCTTCTGGGAGATCTATAATCCTAAATTGTCTCTATACATCCTGTCTTCAAGATTAATATGTTCTGATTGAATGGAGAGCACGTTTTCTTTTAATGCTGTTTTTCTTTGCTTCTCTTCTTCTAGACCGTTCTTCACCTAAGTATTTTGCATTCCCAATTGATTGCTCTTTCTTTCATGTCTTTGGTAAGACTTGCCACTACAGATTCCAGTTTTCCTATTCTGCTCATCATCATATGCAGGCCATAAATTCTGCTCTTATAATTCTCATTTTTTTTTAAATCCCTCAGGAACAGTGTGTTGTGGTTCCACGTTATCCTCAAACTCCCCAAAGTTCTCTGTCTCACCGATTGTTGGATCATTTTCTTTTGTTTTGCGGTATTTATTCATTTGTGCTTAAAGTCATTTAATAGATCTGGAGGCCATATTTCCTTCTGTTTGTCAATGTTTTCACTATTCGTTTATCTGCTTGTTCTCATTCTTGGGATCTTTGCTAATTTTAGTCTTTTTTTCTCTTTATTTTTCCCTATTGCTCATTTTTTTCTCTTTTTTCCTCTGATGGTGGTTTCCTTGGAAGCCAAATCTCAAAGTTGCTCATCCCCCTCCATTGCCCATGCAGGGCAATTTGTGTTTCACTAGCCTAGGTCTCTTCTCCAAGAAACTTTTGTGGGGACAGAATTGGCCCCAGCTGGATGCTTGGCTCTTTCTATCCTGTAGCCTCAGCTCCATAGTTCTCTGGCCCAGCAGTTTGGAACACTGTCACAATGGTACCACTGTAGCTGGGGGGTGATTTCTGTCTTTCAGAGTTTGGGTATCTGAGGCTCTAGGAGGAGAAGGGAGGTGTCAGGGTCTAAGGTTGGGCTCTATTTCAGACCCAGACATGTCTCCTACCATATTTCTTCTACTCCTCTGTTTTCCTGCAGAATTTTTTTGCAGCATAGAAGGTTGGCCACTGAGACCCCAGAAAAATTCTCCAAGGCATTGGAAAGAGGGAGGTGGAGACTGAGTTATAAGGTGGGCCTTTGGGGGCAAGTTCATGGTTAAGGTTCTTGAGTAAGCTTGTGTAGTTTAGATGCTGGTAGCATTGCACACAATGGGGGAGGGGTGCTGTGTGGTCTTTAGGTGGATCTCATTTCATATTTTTTTCAACCTTCTTTCAACTTCTTAGTATCCTAGACCATGAAGATAAATTTATCTCTGGCTCATAATTTCTGTTTTGGAAAGCTTTGAGAGGTTGTGGGGATCAGAATGCATGTCTAGTGCTCCATCTTGTTGGTCATATGACCCAGAACCACAATCTCTTTTCTTGGTTACCTTATCAGTTTGAATGCCACTTCTACACATATTACTTCCAGATTCATATATACAGCTCCTTTCCTCTCTCTCCTCTGAGCTCCAGCTCCCCATCACCAAATAGCTACTGGATATTGCCAAATGGGTATTCCATTGTTGTCTCAAACTCAACATAGTCAAAACATGATCCACTATGTATGTTATCCTCCAAACTCACCATTCTTCAGATCTTCCCAATTTCTGTTGAAGGAATCATCCTTTTGGTCACTGAGGTTTGTAACCTCTGAGTCATCCTCAACTTCCCAGTCTCCCTCACATGTCCAATCATTTGCCATGTCTGGTTGGTTCTGCCTTCACCACATTTCCTCCATCCATCCTTTGATCACACACAATCCCTCCTCCAGTTCAGCCCCACAGCTCTTTCATGGACTATTGCAATGGCCTTTTACTTGATACCCTGGACTCAAACCTCTCCTCTCTCCAGGGTATACCTTATATAGAAGCAAAAGTGATTTTTCTAAAGCAAAGGTCTGACTATGTTCCTCCCTTACTTAATAAACTTCTGTGGTTCTGTACTGATTTTAGGGTCAATTGCAAACTTCTCTGTTTGGTCTTTAGAGTCTTCACAAGCTTTCTTTCTTTCTTTCTTTCTTTTTTTTTTAAACATTGTTCCTCTTTAAAAACTATGGCCTAACCAAACTGGCCTTGTTATTCTCAGACATGATGCTCCACCTCCCATCTCCATGCCTTTGCACAGGCTGTGCTGCATTCCTGGAATGTATTCCCTCTTCACTTTCTCCCATTAGAGTCCCTATTTTCCTTCAAAACTCAACTCAAATGCCACCTCCTAAATGAGGTCACCAGATCCCTCAACTGCTGGGATTCCCTTCTCACCAAATTATCTTGTATTTATTTGGTATACATCCATATTGTCTCCCAACTGTCTAAAAGCTCCTTGAAGGCAGGGACTATTTTATTTTTGTCTTTGTGTCTCCAGTGTTGAACAGTGCCTCATACATAGTTGTCACTTAAATTCTTGTTGATCAGATGAATGATTTCTGGGAAAATTTTAGAATGGGTCTAGGGTTTTATGTTGAATTCTGTCAGGATTATTTCTCTTTGGTTTGGAGTTTGACTAGGGTTCAAAGAATGGTGTGGATGTCCAGAGTTGTTGTTCAGTTGTTTCAGTTGTGTCCAACTCTTTGTGACTCCATTTGGGGTTTTTTTGGCAAAGATACTAGAGTGGTTTTCCATTTCCTTCTCCAGTTCATTTTATAGATAAGAAACAGAGGCAAACAGGGTTAAGTGACTTGCCCAGGGTTATACAGCTAGTAAGTGTCTGAGGTCAAATTTGAACTTAGGTTTTCCTGATTCTAGGGCCAGCACTCTATCCACTGAGCTACCTAGCTTCCTGGAAGTCCAGTAGTACACCCTGTATTTAAGGAAAGATTCTGGGGAAAATGTGGAATGGTAACTAGGAGACTCCAGACCTCCTTATGTAGTCTTCTTATTGCTTTCGATTTCTATGCTTGTAAAACAGAAATCAAGAACCTGATTTACCCCATAGCTGTGTTGTGACCTAGCTTCCACTGTAAGGGAGGGGGAAAAGGCAGGTCAGTGCAACATGCTGCCCATGTAAGATGTTAAAAGCTGGCCTAATACCAGTACTCTGGTAGTTCAGGATCAATTTTGGGATGAAATGAGGCATTTATAAGTCATGAAACAGTTAACAAAGAAGGTTTACTTAGCCCTAGAATAGCGAGGACACACAACAAAGATACAATGGCCCTTAGTCTTTATAGGTATTTCCTCCCTCATGAACCCTAGTGAGCAGGGCAGTACTCTACGCATCAATAGAGTTAACCACATCTTGGGGAAGCTTTGTTATCTTTTAGGACAACTAATTTCTGTTATAAAGTGAGTAGGGGAAAGACATTGGTTCTATCACAGTGGGAGACGTGACTCCTGATTGGTGGAGAGAATGCTGAGCTTGATGACACATTCTTGTGTGACTTGTAGAGTTGATGCTAGAGCTTTTATGGATAGACACATGGAATGAGGCACTCTAGGAAGGAGAATGACATATATATATATATATGTGTGTGTGTGTGTGTGTGCGCGTGCATGTGTGTGTATGGGAATCCAACCCTACAATATCCCTAGGTTTACTTAAAATTCAGACTATTCAAATGAACCCAGACTTGTGCCCCTAGATCAAACAGATATTTGAGGGGTGGCAGGTAGATATACTCTAGTCTGATATGCTTCTTGGAAACTGCAGAAAAAGAGCCATTCTCAGTGATGTTCCTCTGGCCAGCGTGCTCCTCCCCCCTTCTCTCCCTGACCCCTTCAGCTAGTGTGTTGGTACTGCCCTTAACTCCTCTTTTCCATAGAGGTGAGCCATGTCTCAGATTATATCTATCCAATCCACCCATGAAACACATCTAACCACTTAGATCATCTATATGTATACCCAGGTGAATAATTAAGCCTTGTTTGTTATTAGGGGTAATGCACAATACCTTTTTTTCTTTTTGTAAGCTAACTCAATATGATTAAGCTTCTTGTTTGAAGTGATACAACCAGTAATTATTGGAAGTGGGACCTGAAGCCAGCTCTCATGTGATTCTGACCCCAGTTCTCTAACCACTACACAACCTGGACTCACTTTTACCTCTGATTTGGTTGGCTTCTTTTCATTTCCCTACAAAAACAGCAAGAGAACAAAATTACCCTGTATATGGCAGGCAAGCTTCTTCCTCATAACCTCCCTGCTGCTAATTTCTTAAGGCTGAAACTTGTATTTTATTTTAAAGACTGGAATCCTTTCAATTTACACTTTTGGGTTTTGGCATTTTTGAGCCTTAAGAGTCTCTAAGAATAAATTAAACACACTGCAAAATCAATCTGAGGAGAAAAATACATATGAAAATGAGATGAACAAAGAGAAGAAATAAACCCATAGAGGAAGAATAGAAGGGCAAGAAGTAGAAGTTGTAACTTTAGTAAAAGTATTTCTGAGAAGAAGGACAGAACAACAAAAATACCCTTTTCTGGTCTAATTGGACCATTCTTGTAGGGGTACATTTGGAGTTCCAGGTTAGAGTCCCGATCAATTCCTAGAAGAAGAATAAGGAGAGAGAGGAAGAGGAGGAGAAGGAGAAGAAGGGAAAAGGTGGGAAAAAAGGAAGGGGAGAGAGAGAGAGAGAGAGAGAGAGAGGAGGAATGAAAAGACTTATGTGTTTTGTGTGTATATTTAGACTGTAAGGGTATCTTTTGCTATGAGAGAAGGGCAACTCAAAGCACAAACTATAATTAGATCTAAATTTGATAGTCACAACTTAATCACAGGTCATAGACTTCCCAAATATGTCCCCTGTTTGGCTTTACTTTTTAGTTCCTCTCTATTTATCTCCTTAATCCCAGCAGGGACCTCCCTTAAATCATCAACCTCAGGTCAGCCTAATGCACCGAGAAGTTTGGAAGCCAATTTACTAACCTCCCTTCCTTCTCCCCTCCTTCCTATGATAAGAGAGTTGTCTCTTGTGAAAAATGATTTTTTTCCTAGTAATCATTGTCTTGGAGACTCAGAACCTCTCCCATCCCACTCTGTTCCAAAGTTTGGTTTCTCTTTAGAAGGAATTTAAGATCTAATCTAAATGGATGGATTCCTGCTCATTGTATTGCCTAGGTCTGGGAAAATGTTAATTCCTCCCTATTGTCAAGATAGGTGATATGGAAATTGATGTCTCTTTAACCAAGATTAAGTGACCTAGTACCCCAAGACCCTAATTTTAATATAGCTCACCTCCCAGTGTGTTGACAAATCAGAGTTGATCAGCACCCCTTGGGAATACCTACTCTTCGAAGAGCATATAACCCTGTACCCCCAAATCCCAAATCGAGCCAGTTCTGGACTGGCCCCCTTAGGGGGTCCCAGTTCTGGGCTGTGACTCCCATGTAATGCATGTCAAGCCAACTTGAGAGAAATAAAAACACAGACACATGACCTAAATTCTTTTTTAGAACAAACTGTTCTCTGTTTTTGAGGTCAACAATTAAATTATGCAGCTACTTGGATTTGAACTGGAATTTGGAGTTTGAGGACTTTTCCCTATGATAGCACTGGGACTGGGCACCTACAGGACCTTCTTTCTCCTGAAGTCCCAGCCCTGAAGGGTGGGTGAATCTTATCTCCCAAATCCCTGCTCCTTATCTATGGGACTCCCCAGTATTAGATTGCAGTCCATTTTTCTCTTCAAGCAGCTATGGGGGCAGGGGCCTCAAGACAGGTCTCCTCTGAAAGGATATCCTCTATAATTTGGCTATGGGTCAGTCAGAGTAAATTGGCATGTGATAAATTGTATTGTAATCTGAATTGGTTGCTTTTAGAATGATGTGGAACTAAAGAGTAACTCTGAATTTTGACCAGGCTAATTTTAATTTTAATCCTAAATTGGTTTATCTTAAAAAATAAACTTAGCCTAAACAGTCAACAAGAAAATTAGATTCTTGCACACCCTGTCTTGTCAAGCTGTTTGTATCTCTGTGAGTTTGTAAAATGTTTCATATTTGTGCTGAAAGATTTAAAATGCAGCCAGAAAAACTTCTAAGGAACTTCTAAGGTCTGTAATTAGAGAGGATATTGGGAAAGAACTCCAACCTTAGGCTTTCAGCAGGAGATTAAAACTTTATTTTTTGGGTACCAGCACTAACCAAGTTGGAATACAAGAATAAAGCTAAATAATAAGTAATGGAATTAAAAAGCAAGGTGATGATGTGCTTTAGGGGTTCAGGGGTGCTGGGACCCCAAAATCAAAACACGTGGGTCCTGCCTGAAAGAATTTGACCCAAGCCTTCTTTCAGCCAAAGACAAGGTTTATTAGAACATCCATCATATTGGGCAGACTCTTAAGGAGTCTGAACATGGGTAAGCAGTGGCTAGACTATAAGAATCTAAGCATCTTAATGGAGACAAGATGGACCTTATGTACAGAAAGACTGTGGGAGGGATCTAGGAGTGGCCAAGTAGTTTGGGGTGACTGGAGGAGGGGTCTAAGGAGATCTGGATGGGAGTGGCCAGTAAGCTGGAGTGAAGAGAACTCCTGGGACCTGGACAATGGAGCCTAGCTAGGATTAAATGTGGGGAAATGACCAGGGGCCATAGGGAGGTAAAACAATGGAGGGGAGATTGGGTGTAGCCACAATGAAAGGCCAGTTGATGGGATTATAGCCTCAGGGGAACGCCAGAGATTTGGCCTTGTGGGAGAGTCCAAGATTTTTCTTTCCTGGGGTCCAGATCCCAACCTCATCAGGTGAGATTCCCAGAAGTCAGTGGAAGGTGAAATCAGCCAGCAGCAAGCAGCCTTTTACTGATAAGACTCTAAACCAAACAGAGAAAAGCTGTGAGTTTGAATCCAGGTTTAATTAGATCCTAAAGCTAAAGTTTGTAGATTATGTTTAAATTAAATCTAGAGAACTGTCTTTACACCCCTCCTGCCAACATATCTGATATGAGGGCAATGTGATTAAAACTGCAAAAATATGGGGTTTTCTTTTTTTTTAAGCAATCATTTTAGGATTTCAGTGATTTGTTTAGAATGTATATTAATACTATAAAAGCTATTTGTGAAGAGTGTGAGAGAAATACAGCTCATTTGATTTATAAATTATTAAGCATCAACTCCCTCCAGATTCTGAAAAGATGAAGACAAGCAGGGCAAATTGGAGTGAGTATGATTTTTAATTTGGAACGTAAAGGAAAGTAGAGATAGTCTGAGTAATGGGTTTGAAAGATTAGGAAAGAGAAATAAATACTTGAGAAAAAATTGGAGACAGAAAGGGGTGGGCTTGACAATGCCGCTGCACTGGAGAGCATGAGACTAGCTCAGTGCTCTGTAACCCGGAGACGCATGGATGAATCGGGAGACAGCAAGATGGCAGAAGCTCCGTTTATTTAGTGCTAGTAGCTTTCTTTTATATCCTTAGTAACACCTGATCAAAGCACGATCTCCACGTGATAGCCAATCACCAAGTCTGCTGGACACCCGCAGCCCTCGTGTCAGGGGTATGAGTAGGACTTTTCTCCCAATGAGAGAAGAGCCGAGCCAACTGTGGGAGCTGCGTGTCAGCGAAGGAGAGGTCTTGTGAGACTTCCTTGTTTTTGCCACGCAACAGGTTTGACCCTCGGCTTCTGCCGAGAGAAGCTAGAACTCCCATGAGAAAATTACCCTAACATGGGCTGTCCAACAGCAAGCCCATGTGCTCTAAGTGGGGGCTCCCCCCCCCACAATCCTAGGCCTGGTGCCCTTGTGCTAGGGAAGTTCTTTATCTGATAAGTCTCAAAGGAGACAGGACTTCAGTTTTTTACGGAAGTAGAGGAAAAAAATATTCAGAGCTGGGGATTGCCATCTTGCGTCTTTTTAAGGGAATGTATGAATTTATGGATAATATTTCATTTTAAAGGGCCAAGAGTATTAGACTTTAAAAAAATTAAAATATTATCATTAGCAATTATAAATCCAGGTTTGATTTGGTTTAAGTCAAAATCTGTTCTGAAGGAATAAGAACAGTATTTGAGAGTGCTCTTCCTATCAGGATTAATCACAAAAAGATTTTATTATTTGGCATTAAGAAAGTTCTATTTACCTCAGTTTACTGTTCTGTAAGGAGATAAAAATGGAACCCACTTCCCAGGGATGTTGTGAGGATCATGGGATCGTGAAGTGCTTGGCACAGGACAAATGCTATCTGAATGTTAACTGTTTAAATGTAATTGTTTAAATTAAGGTCACCTGATTGGTAATTAATTGGTTTTGTTTCAAGTTTAAATGCATGATAATTGTTTATGGTATTGTTCTATTTCTAAAATTTCCTTGTATTGTGTAATTTGGTAACAATTGCATCACCTATGTTGTTAGAAAGGCAATTGCTCTTATGGTCTAGATATTGTTAGATTAAAAATTGAACTGTCAGAAAAAAAATGGATTGGTTAGGAAGCTGTTAGGTTATTCTATCTGATCATGTGTCGTAATAATCCGAAGTATGGTAATTTAAGAAACCATAAACTTGGGGCAGCTAGATGGCACAGCGGATAGAGCACCGGCTCTGGAGTCAGGAGGACCTGAGTTCAAATCCGACCTCAGACACATAAAAACTCACTAGCTGTGTGACTCTGGGCAAGTCACTTAATCCCATTTGCCTCACTTAAAAAAAACAAAAACAAAAAAGAAACCATAAACTTCCAAGTTTTGTCTATATCTAAAAGGAAGTTTCAGCTAAAATTATTTGGTTCTCACTTATGAAAATTAAAATTGTTAACTAAGCCATTTGGAGTTATTATTTAAGTCAAGTATTTACAAAAGTATTTTTGTGAAAGGAAACTTGGTAATTATGCAAAGAAAGGACCTTGTAAAATCTCCTTGTAATTAATTTAGTTTGTTATAGTAACATCAAGATAAATTGTAAGCTGTTTTTAAGAAAGGGAAATACTTTTATGAAGAAATGTTTTGCAAAACCTTTTGTGTCATTTTTAGAAGGCCTACTAAATTTCCATTTGCAAGCTAATTTGTTACAGTAATAATTTGATACTGATAACGATTATGTCCAAACCTACTGTAAATCTTGAATTTCATTCCTAGGTTTGTTGTGTCCTTGGACTGGCCTTAAATGGGTGCTTTCAGAGAAACAAGAGTTCAAGTCAGCAGCTCAATGGGAGGTAATGAGCTGTAAATGGGGAAGATCTTGGTGTTTTGATCTGAATTCATTCCATGGCCTAAACATGAGTTAAAATTAGTGTTTGGACTTATCATATACATAAAACTCAATTCCTGAAGTATCTCATTCTTTCAGATTGAGTACGGTTAGAGAAGAGTAAATAAGTGTGAAAGAGATGCAAACCTATGAAGAGTAGTAATTTATGAACTATCTTGTGTTATCTTAATGGGAAAATTTGATTTTATTATTTAATCAGGAACTAGAACATGTATAGGAATGTATGTAAACTACTTAAGGCTCACCTTACAAATGTTCCCAACCAATGTGAGATTATAGTCACATGTCTGAAACTCTGATTATTGGAACTTGCTATTTAAGACCTTATGGAACTGTTAACTGACTGTTATTCTGAGTCTGACTCCAGGTATGGTCATCAAGGAATGTTATTGAGTCACTGATCCATGATGCCAGCAACCCTGTGGGGTCCATGAACTGCCTCTTTGAACTGCAGGGGTTGTTCTCATGGGAAAAGTTGGGAGAACTACTATTCCAAATGGCCTGAGGTAGGATTCTCCTGACTCAATTTCCCCAATATGAATATCCCACCTGGCCGACTTTAAGCTTGACTCAATGCAGTTGGCCATTTGCATCACTTTTGCCTGGAATTAACATGAAGTTAGGCAACATTGTCCCTTTACTATAGTTATGTCCCTATTCTTTTATGGCAATTTTCTGTAATTAAAAAGGTTTGTACATGATATTAAATCTATTGAATAATAGATTGATACTGTAACACCTGAGTTACTATAGTAAGATGCAAGCAAAAGATTGAGCTATTTGACCTAGAATTTTAGCCCAAACAACTAACTAATTAAATATTTAGCCTTGACATCTGTTACTAGTATATATTCCTGTACAAGTTAGGGTACACATGATCTAAATCAATTTTTTTAGAACAAACTCTGTTTTTGGAGTTAATACTCTCCAAACACGTGCCTTCGTCACACATTTTTCCCTATGCATGTGCCCCTTCACACATGCAGCTACCTCTAACTATGGCCCTTCATGAATCAAAATTGACCAAACATTAGTTTTCTATTTTTGTTCTTGAATAGAGAAAGCAGATAATGGTTTTATTTCTGGTTTTGCTGTTGTCTGTTTCAACTCAGAGAGGGGCACCCAATTAATCTTAATGGTATTGTTGTTGTCTAGGGGTCTTGGGAACCCTGAAATGCAAGGGCAAAGGGACTAGTCTGCCTCAAAAGGATTTGACCACTCAAGCCTTCTTTCAGTCCAAGTAGTCTATTAAAACACCGGTTGGGGGGCAGCTGGGTGGCACAGTGGATAGAGCACCTGCCTTGGATTCAGGAGGACCTGAGTTCAAATCAAGCTTCAGACACATAACACTTACTATCTGTGTGACCCTGGGCAAGTCACTTAACCCCATTGCCTAGCCAAAAAACAAAATTAAAAACACCGGTTGGGGTGAGCAAGATTCCCAGTGAGTCTGCGCTATATAATGACACAATTACAAGTGGGTCAGATTTTAAGAATCTGAGCAATATAATGGGAACAAGATGGATGCTTTTATACAGAAAGACTGTAGGAAGACTGGATGGGACCTAGAGGTGGCAAGTAACCTGGGGTGAGCCAGATGCAGACAATAAGGGTCACAATGAAAGGGTAGTTAAAAGGGTTATTGACTAGGATGGGCAGGGTGCCTCAGGTGAATGCCAGAGATCTGGGTTCATGGGCTTTGGGATTCAGATCCCAAAGACATGATCTTTTCCTTTTAGGGGTTCAGATCTCATTTCCATCAGTACTGTCTAATCTGAAAGGAACCTAGTAGAAGAGAGAAGAGGACGGGAGAAGAATAGAAGAGAGACAGAGACAGATAAAGAGACAGAGACAGAGAGAAAGAAAGAGAAAATATGAATATGAATGAATAGTGTTACAATCCCATATTGTCATTCATATTTTGCTCACCCTTCCTCATCCCTGTTTGGATTCAAGTCCTTTCTCTCTCTTTTTGAACTATTTAATTTGCTGTTTAGAGGTCTGGGAAAGGGAGCAGGAAACATAAAATGATTATATAAAGGGAAATACAAAGGAAGCCTAGTTTACTGGCAACTCTCACACGAAGCCTTTCCTGGTTCCTCTTTGAAATTCCATATGGCTCTTTGTCCAGATCCCTCATTTGCCTGTATCACATTCTTCCATACTTATTTCTGTGCACATTATTCCTCTACTAAATTGTAATCTTCTTGAGGGCAGGAGCTATTTACTTTTAGAAAGTTCTTAATCGATGTTTGTTGAATTCTCGTTCTGCTTTTGTTGAACTGTGGGGTCTCAGCTTGGAGTCTAATAAAATGGGGAGCTTGCTTGTCCTATTTCCCTCTCCTTTACTCCTTTCCCTGTTTTTATTTTTCCTTCTCTTTTATCTCCCAAATATGTCAGGAGTGTGCCTGTGTGTGGTGGGGGTGGGTGGGACAGCAGACAGAAGAAAGGATTATGATGATGATGAGAAAAGAGAGGAGAGGAAAAAAAATGAGAGACAGAGAGATAGATACAGAGCCAGACACACACACAAATGTAGAAGACGGTGACGGAAAATCATCTAAGGGCTGATGGGGATATATGCTTATTGGAGAACCTATCCTGAGGAATCTTTCTCAGAGAAGAGGAAAGAGTGACCTAAATCTCTGGATTCTCTGACCCAGTCCTTAAGGAATGAATTAATTAGTCAACAAGAATTTATTAAATTTCTACCATGCTCCAGGCACTGTGCTAAGCCCTGGTAATAAAAAAAAAAATGACATAAACTCTGCCCTCAAGGAGCTTCTATTCTCTCAGAGCACACAGTGAAGGGGGGGGTTTGGGGTGCTCCTAGATGCACAGAGGCACCCCAAGATCATGGGAGGTTTTGGGGTGCTGGGAAAAAAGCCCAGATCGTGGTGCCAAATTTGCCTGAAAGAATTCAACCCAGATCTTCCTCCAGCCAGAAAAAAAGTTTATTAAAGATAAAGCATATAGGCCAGATCACCCGGGTGAGAACGTGGGCTTGAGGCAGTCTCAGCCTTTTGGGTGTGAGAAGCTCAGCGTCTGAACAGGGGCTGGGGGCTAAGGTGGTCAGGCCAGGTGACAGGACTAGCAGGCATGGGAGTCTCAGCCTCCAGGCTTGAGAAATTCCCAGCAGCTAAATGGGGGCTGGGGTGAATCTTAAGTACAGAAAGACTGGGGGGAGGGGTCTAGGAGTGGCCAAGCAGTTTGGAGTGACAGGAGGAGGGGTCTAAGGAGATCTGGATGGGAGTGGCTAGTAAGCTGGGGTGAACAGAACTCCTGGGTCCTGGACCTTATGGTGCCTAGCTAGGATTAAGGGTGGGATCTGGCCAGGAAGGCGAAACAATGGAATGAGAGGCCAGTTGAAGGGGAGGTGATAAAGAAAAGGGTCCAGGTGAGAATTTCCGTTTGGAATGTCTGAGAGATTTGAACAGACAATGAGAACAGATAAGGAAGGGAACTGGAAAGGGGGATGTTTGCTTTCAAAGGGCTTTTAAAGGGAATTAAGGCAGTTTCTAAAACTTTAAGATTTTCCTGGGACAGGTAGACAAATTGAAGCCAGGTTCTTTTTGGGGCCAGGAAGCAAAGTGCATTTGAATAAGAATTCAAAGAGAGAATCTAAAAGTTTTAAGGTTTTTCTGGGAATTGTAAACCAAGGAGCCAAATTCCTTTTGAAAAGGGGCGAAAGGGAAAAGGGGCAAAGGTAAACCTCTTCAACAGGACATGCAAATTAAAAACAAAATAGAAACAAGGTTATTTGGGAATAAGGCATTGTCAGCTGTGGGGCAGGAATCAGAAAAGTCCTAGTGTGGGAATGGACCTTGGAACTGATTTCAAGGATTCTCAGAAGTGGAGGGGCAGAAGGCATGCATTCCTGACTTGGCAAATAGACTGGGCAAGTCTTTCTTTTTTGTATTTGTATCCCCATCACTTGGCACACTGCGTGGCACACACTTAATAGATGTTAATTGACCCAACTGCCAGGCACAGTGCTAATCATTGAGAATACAAATACAAGCAAAAAGACATATGGCCCCTGCCCCCAAGGAACTTCCATTCTAATAGAGGAAAGTAACATATAAAAGCTTACAAGCATAAGGAAGAGAGGGAAGGCCCAAGGGTGGGGCATGGTTTTGAAGTCCAGGGGAAGTCAGGAACAGAGCCAGAGATGGAAGTGTTGTGATCTGAGAGGTTGAGACCCCTTAAGGACTGGAGTACTGGATAGGGCCCTCTGGAATGAACTCACAGACTCAAGCATTTTTTAAGTCACGGTGGCAAAGATTTATTGTTACGCTTTTCAGCGGGCAAGGATTCTTAAGGAACCTGCAAGAGACTGAGGATAGAGCTAGGGTTTATATGGGAAAGGAATGCCAGGGACACTGATGAGGTAATCTAAAGTTCCAGGTGTCTTTGGGAGCTATGGATGAGAAAGTACAGGGAGTACACCGGACAGGGAGGGAGATGACAGAGGTATGGATCTTTGGAGTCTGGCAGGAGGAGGAGTCCTTGGGCTGGCCAAGGACAAAACTCCTTGGGTTGGGCAAGGCATCCCTCTCCCTCTGTCTTGATGAGAGAATGCTCTGCAACAAGGGAAAGCTTTCTCACAAGACAGGAGCTTACTAAGGAATTGAGAGGCTTCCAAAGACATGATCTGAGGGCTGGGGCCTGAGCAGCCCAGCACTCTCTCACCCAGCTTTGTGTGTGTAGCTGCACCAGGGAGAGAGATAAGGGTCATGCTGGGGCCCACGCATGAATAACTGCTAGGCACAGTGTCCTTGGGCTGGGGAGTGGTTGTCAGAGACAGGGTTTCTGAGACTAAGGAGAAATTGGGGTCCAAGTACAAGCACAAGCACCCAAGCACCCTATCAGAAGCCAGTTGACCTTGGGTCCTTCCCAGAATGGAGGTTCCAGAAGGAGCTCATCAATGGGAGAAGGGGCCAAAAAAACCTCATCACTACTCCTATAGTTCTGTTTGTTTTTTCCCATCTTAACCTAGTCCAAGCAGATGGAGTCCCAGTCAATGTCCCACACACAGATGTGCCATTTTCCCTACGAATATGAATCAATGTGTGTAGTGAAAAGAGCTGGTCTTGGAGCCTGAAAAACGTGGGTTTTATTCTTAGCTCTGCTACTTACCAACTGTGTGATTCTGAATACGTCATTATAATGTCTTGGAATCAGTTTCCTTTGAAAAATGTGAGTTTTGGACAAGGTGAATTCTGAGGCACCTCCCAGCTCCAAATCCCATGATTCTAAGTGCTGGCCAGGACCTGCTTTTGGTGTCCTGTGGACTTCAAGGTGCATTTCTAGACATGGTGCTGAAATGCCTGAATGCCATGTATGTCTGTTCATTCATTCAACAAAGTCATTAAGCATTTACAGAGCCCTGTATTAGGAGCTAACATTGCTGTAATAGTCACAGAATCACCAGAATTGCATTTCCTTCATTCTTGGGGTGAAGAATAAGGGAGAAGATATTTAGTGCAACTCCAAATGACAGTGCTATTATTGTCTTGTCTGAGAATGTGTGTGTGTAGATGTACAACTCTGTGTGTGTGTGTGTGTGTGTGTGTGTGTGTGTGTGTGTGTATAGATCTGGGTTTCTAGAGGATTTTTAGGTGTTCTTGAGGGTGGTCCTTCATCTCTATGAAGCCCAGGCATGCATGGCACAGATAGAGGAGCAAATGATAAGGGCTGAGTCTGAAATACCTGACCCTGTACATATTTCCTTGCTTAAAAAAGCCTGGGAGTAGTAAGTGTAGTAACAGGAAGTTTTGAGGCCAATAGGTGAGTATGACTGGAAGACTGATAGTCATTGTCTTGCCCTGCTTTAGGGGGAGAAGGCAAAAATTCTGTTCTCAATAGCTGTTTCTGCTTAATAAACTCCTGCCCCAGATTCTTGTCTCTATACGTAAATGGTTTATTTATGTTCAGGAACATACTTGTAAATGTTTATCAGAAGATCCCCCCACTCCCAAAAAGTATGTCTGCCACACTCTTAAATTTAATTGGCATTATTTTTTGTTTTTTTGACTAGGCAATGGGGTTAAGTGACTTGCCCAGGGTCACACAGAGTGTCAAGTGTCTGAGACCAGATTTGAACTCAGGACCTCCTGACTCCAGGGCCGGTACTCTATCTGCTGTGCCACCTGGTTGCCCCTTTAATTGGCATTATTAACATTCTTTCCACCCTTTTCTTAAGTCTAAACAATCAACAAAACAATAAATCAAGTTCTGATTTGTAGCAGTTGTCAGTTTCTGAGGTGTAAATGCTCACACTGAAAATTTAACAATCAGCACTTGTGATTTAACAATCAGTACTTAGTAGGAGATGGTTCCAGCATGGCTGTGTTATATCCTTTCTAAAACGTGGTGCCCAAAACTGAACGCTGTGCTCCAGATGTAGTCAGGGCAAAGCAGAGCCAGAGAGACCACTCTGTCTGCTTCTTCTAGACATTACTTGCATTTTTGTTTGGGTCTTTACCTTTTATCCTTCTTTTTATCCATTTTCCCATCTTATAAAAGGCAGGTTGTGGGAAAATCTGATTGACCCTGGTTCTCTTTATTGGCATCATCATTATTCTTACCTCCAGGCACCAGAGTGACCATTAATTGCCACAGTCCCCCAACAGCCTGTGAGAGCATTTCACTTTAACCAGAACAACCCTCTCTTCTTGGTTAAAGGAGTCGAGTTTCAAACGCATCTACTGCCGAATCCCTTGGATTTCAGATTATCAAGGTGTTATATCATAATGATAATTTCTCCATGAAAGTCATCTCTAGTCTTGATACTAACATTCCACCAATCATTTAACAGTGTTTTGTTAAATGCTTACAATGTTTCAGGCACTGTGCTAAGCTCCAGGAACACAAATAAAGGTTTAAAAAAAGTCCCAGTCCTGAAGAATCTTACTTTCTAATATCCAGAATCTCAGTATCTTAGATTTGGAGTTCAGTCCATCACCTAAATAGGAATCCCCAAAACAACATTCTTGGCAAGAGAGAATACAGCCTCTGACTGATGATTTGTATTGATGGGGAACTCACTACCTCATAAGTGGATCCCACTTTTAAGAGATTTTAGAGATCATTTATGCCCATCCCGTTAAACAGAGGAGAAATACTGAAACAAAAAGATGCAAAGTGACTTACTGGGAGTCACACAACTTAATTAGTGGCCCAGATCTTACAAGTCTTAAACCACCTTGCTTTACTATATATAGTTAGCATTAAGGGCTGTCTAAGGTCTGCCCCACAATTTTATTCTGTCTAAATATAGGTGAGTTGAGGTAGAAATCAGCAGCTCTGGCATTCATTTCTATTAGTCAATCAATAACCACTTAATATTTAGCTGCAATTTTTTGGTCTTCTCATTCCATTAATAGCAAGAATATTTATGTATGTCATTCAGTTCTCCAGTATTATAGCATTTCACAATACCAGGTCATGGACTTGAACTTGGAAAGGACCCCAGAGACCATTTTGTCCAAACTTTTCAGTTTATAAATGAGGAAACTGAGGCCCAGAGAGGTAAATTTGATTGTCCAAGGTTTCACAGGTAGTAAATGGTGGACCCAGGATTAAATACCAGGTCCCTTAGCCCCAAACTCAGCATTCTTTCCCTCGCATGCATGTTGCCTTCTCCTAATTGTGGAAATTCTAGCCTGTAACTTCCACCAATTGCCAATAATTGTGTGTTTTGGGGTCAAGCTGAAAACCAAACCAAATCAAACCAGTGAACCAAATGAAAAAAGCAACCTTCCTTTGAAATTAAACATTCTTCCACTAGGTGGCACTAAAGCTCAAGGCAATATAACCTTGTGTTCATACGCCAATGGCACCCAAGCATAGAGAGGAAGGCTGAATTCTTGACCTCATAGGGTTGAGAGCCGGGACAGAACTGGCGTCATCATAGACCCTGTGAGGTTAAGGAGTTATGGAATCCCAGGAGGTTGATGAAGTGGGAAGAACTTTGAACTGGTAGTCCAGAGGCTTCATTCAAACGTATGACATTGGAAGATGAGAGGTCTATGATCTATGATTTTGGACACGTCTCTTCTCCAAGTTGACACTGTGAAGTGAGGGGGCTGAAACAGGATGATCTTGAAGTCCCAGTTGTATGACTGTGACTTGAAGGGTCTTCCACTTGGGCATGCTTGACAGATGGATAGCTCAATCAGCACTGTTTCTGAGGCTTCAAACATTTGGGCCGAGCTCTCTCCAAGGCATTGTAGGGGGATAGAGAATAAGGATAAGCCTGGTCCTTACTTTGGGGGATTATACAGGCTAAAGTGAGGAGATAGGAGATGTATCTCACGTTTATTTTCTTGTTTTTCTCCAATAAAATGTAAGCTTCTTCAGGGCAGTTGTGTTTTGTGTCCCAAGCACCTAGCCCAGTGCCTGGTATGATCCTTGTTGATTTGAAGAGGAATGACCTTCAAAATGGATTTAAACTCACTGATGCTCAGCTACTTCCCACATAAGGTGAGAAATCTCCAGATTTTGAGCTGGAATGGATCTTGACAATCCAATTCCCTCATTTCGTAGATGAGTCCCATAGCTTTTAAATGGTAGAGCAACAATAGGTTAAGTGGCTTGGCCAAAGTCACACATATAGAAAGCAGCAGAGATTTGAATGCAGGTCTTCTAACTTCATGTTCAGTACTCAGACTTCCCTTGTATCCTGTCCACCTCACAGAATTATTTTGAGGACATGCTAAAGCTCCAGGAGCAATAGAAATACAGGTTAGAGTTACTGAATTACTTGAAAGATGCCCTCTCTGTTTATAATTCCCTCTCTGCTCTCATCAGAAGTTTGACTCTTTTGGTCTAGTTATAGCACTTCTCAGCCTAACCCATCAGATGTTTTGGTATAGAACTTTGACGGGTTTCTTCAACTGTAAAATACTATGGTTTTGAATTTTGTGGGTTTCTTGGTGTAGTACATCTTTCCACCAACGCCGGTTTGAATCCATGCACAACTTAGTAGATGGTCTTCATGAGTCAATGGAGCCAAAAACCACATCAGGCGATGGCTTCTTTTTTCTCAGGACCATTGACTTTAGAGCCAGAAGGGATCATGGAAGTCATTGAGTCCAACCTCCCCATTTTACAGATGTGGGAGCTGAAGCCAAAGTGACTCATCTGGGGTCATGTGGCTAGTAAGTGTCAAAGTATATAGTTTTCTTGGCAAAAATACTAGCACGTCTCAAGGCTTGCTAAGTCCTGGCTCAGCCTTTTTCTCTCTGCCCTCACCTTACCCTTTAGATCTTTCTTCATAAGGATAATATTAAATAGAGCTACTACTCTTCCTAGGGATTATTGCTTTGGTTTCTGAGATTGAGGTGGGATAATATAAAGGTTGAAAGCCAGGAGATCTCCATTCAAGTTTTGGATTTGCCACTAATTACAGGAAGCTAGGCGCTTTTAAAAACTTGTTTCTTTTCTTTTATTTTTTTCAATTAGTAGGTAGAGTGCTGGACTTGGAGTCAGGAAGACCTGAATTCAAATCCAGCCTCGGACACTTCCTAGTTGTGTGACCTGGGAAAGTCACTTGACGGCTGTTTGCCTTAATCCATTGGAGAAGGAAATGGCCAACCACTCTGGTATCTTTTCTTTTCTTTTCTTTTTTTCTTTTTTTTTCTTTTCTTTTTATTTATTTTTGGGGGGCATCTCCTGGACAGTTACCGTACATGGACTTTGTCCATGAAGTCATGTAGAGTCAGACATGACTGAATGACTAAACAATAACTTGGGATACTTTACAATGAAAGATCATTGGTCCAGAACTGGGAGTTGGAGGCAAACAAGTGAATAGGCACTCCAAGAGACTGAGTGAGTGCAAGGGGCAGCTATGGTCTACAGAGTCATGAAGAGTTCGATATCCCTGAATGACTTTCAACAGATGCATGACTTCAAATATAGTTTATTTTCAGTTTTAGTATTATAGTTCCCCATTGTAGAATGAAGGGCTTTTTAACTTCTATTGTGTCCTGGACCCCTTTAGCTGTCTGGTGAAGCCTGTGGACTTCTTTGCAGAATAATATTTTTAAATACATAAAAATACATAGGATTATAATAATATTTTACAGAATAATATTTTAAATGCATAAAAATACATACGATTACAAAGGACATTAATTATATTGAAATACAATTATATGCACACACACATACACACATATGATCATGGACTCCCCGGTTAAGAATTCTTGGTTTATTGATGATCTTCTGGGGTCCTTATTTCCTTTTAGTTATTTGTTTATTTTTCTTGTAGGTTTAGAAAGAGGGAAGGGATGTCATGCATAACCTTGTGGTTCACTCCATCCTTAAGGTAACTTTGGTAAGCTTCAATTTAGTTAAACAAACATTCATTTTGTGTCTGCTAAATAGAAGATCCTGTACCTGGTACTGGTTAAGGACAAAAATTAAACTCTCTTTGCTCCAAGGAAATGATATACTATGCTGCAGGATAAACTACATACACAGATAAGTCATGTAACTACACAGTGTGATGTGAAGGGAGAAAGACAATGATACCATTCTTGGGATGAAGCACAGGTTCATGGTGGAGATGGCAGCTGGGCTGTGACCTGAAGAGAGATGAAGGTTCTGAAGAGCACAGATGAGGAAAGATGGAGGGCCAGGCAGAATGGACTGCCTTTGCAAATGCATGGGGATAGTGGATGGAACGTTAAATTCTGGTAATAGCCCTAGATGGTTGACTCACAGTGGGGTAATGTGAGATATGGCTGGAAAGGTAAGCAGGGATCAGATTGTGGAGGGAGGGCCTTAAATGCCAGACTGGGGAGTCTGTACTTTGTTCTGGAGACAATGGGTAGCTATTGAAGGCTCTTGAGCAGGGGAATCATGTGATCAGAGCTGTGCCTTAGGAAGATTCTTTTGGCAGCTAGATGGACCATGCCTTGTATAAGGCAGGAAGTGAAAAGGGAAGCAATGAAGAGGAGATGACAGTAATTCATATGAAAATCATGATAATGGATGGAAAGGCCATCAGAGATCACTGAGTCCCACCCCTTTATTTTACAGACGAAGAAAGTGAATCAGAGAGAGGTGAAGAGACTCACCTAAAGTCCCACAGGCAATAAGCATCATTGGTGGGATCTGAACCCATGTCCTCTGGCTCTGGAGCCAGTCAGTGTTCTTTTCACCCTGCCTTGGGGTCTTCCTGTTTTATTAAAAACAGATGTTACAGAAGTTTTTTAGGTTTGCAAAGCACTTTCAAAACATTGTGTCATTTGAGTCTTAAAAACTCAGTGAAGTAGGTATTGTAGTATTATCCCCATTTTACAGATGAGGAAACTGAAGCAAATAGAGGTTAAGTGACTTACCTGGTTTCACACAGCTAGTAAGTGTCTGAGGCTGGTTTTGAACCTAGATCTTCCTGATTCCAGGCCCAGGGCTCTATCCACTGCACCACCCAGCTGCCCTAGAAAAAAAGTGCTACCTCATTTTATGAAACTTACCGTGATCTTCACTATTATCAATATCCTATCTTTCCACATATTTTTCTAGATCACTTTTTTGGAGCCGTCCTTTGACTCTTTCACTCCCTACCCTCATAAGAACACAACTGAGGGCAAAGACTTGTATTTATGTCTCCAGAGCTTAGCACTGGCCAGCAAATAGTAAATGCTTAATAAATATCTGCTCCATCCATCCATCCATCTATCCATCCATCCATCCATCCATTCATCCATCCATCTGTTTGTCTACCTACCTACTAACCTATCTGTTGATCTATTCCATTTCTCTCTATCTCTCTGTCTTCCTTTCTCTCTGTCACCTTCTCTATCTGTCTGTCTGTCTTTATCTCTGTGTCTGTCTCTGTCTCTCTCTTCCTCTCTCATATTCCACTTCTCTGTATATTCTCCTACTAGTATAAAAGCTCATTGAGGGCTGGTGCTATGTCACTTTTTTATATTATCACAGTGTGTTACACATGGTAGGCACTTAATATATGTTTCTTTAATCAAATTTCCTTGTTCTCTGGGTTTAGCCCCTTTTTTGAGTGATTGGCTGATTGAGATCCAGTCCTCCTGGATGACTAATAGCTTGAAACTTCCTTATCTGGAAGGAATCCAGAGGAGTGGGGAGAGAGAGAGAGAGAGAGAGAGAGAGAGAGAGAGAGAGAGAGAGAGAGAGAGAGAGAGATTGAAATCAGTGGCTGTGACAAGCTACATAGCCTTGAGCTTGTGTTATTATAAACAGCGAGTTGGGTGACCCAGGAATAGTCCTGTTCCTGGCAGCAGCAGCAGCAGCAACCCCTGGGATGATGTTAGCAAGGGGAGTCTCATGTCAGTCAGCTCTGGCCAAGAGCCGTCATTGCCTCCTTGGCTCATCAAGAGAAGATGTTCGGACATTTGATGTCCGGAGAGTGCAGTTGCCTGTCAGAGGTGGTGAGCTGAGTGCCTTACCTCTTCGGGTGCAGGGGCCCCGGCCCTACAATGAGATACCCTTAAAGGGAAACAATGGTTGGATGAATTTGCTCCACTTCTGGATGGAGAATGGGATGCGCAACATGCATGTCCGAACCGTACAGAGATTCCAAGAATTAGGCCCGATTTACCGGTAAGTTAGATCCCTCCAGAAAGGTAGAGGCAAGATCATGTTCACAGGGACAGCAACCTAGGGTGCCTAGGGATAATTTTCTTGTGACTTTTTATAAACAAGTTACTTTTCATCATTATATCACATTGGAGTTTGTTTTGTGATTAAGTCAAATTGCATATGTTAGTGTTGTTAAGAGGGGCTGATTAGGGGAGTTCTTTAATTTCCCTGATGACTTTAGAGTGGGGTACTTAATCTTCTTAGACCCTTGGGACAATCAGGTGAAGCCTATGGACCCTATCTTAGAACAAGAATGTTTTAAAATAATTGAAGGAAATGTCAAATTTCAGTCAGAGATTAGTGAAAATAAAGGGGACTTTTTTGTGGTATATGATTTTACTAGAAAATTACTATGCTATAAGAAATAACAAGTAGTATGATTTCAGAAAACCTGGAAAGATGTACATGAACTGATAAAAAGTGAAGTGAGTAGAACCAGGAGAACATTGTACACAGTAACAGCCATACTGTATGATGAAGAATTATACATGATTTGGCAATTCTTAGTAATGCAATAATTCAAGACAAGCACAAAGGATTCATGATGAAAGATGAAACATGCTATCTCCTTATGGAGAAAGAACTGACATTATATGAATATAAACTGAAGTATGCTAATTTTTTCTTTCTTCTTCTTTTTTTTTACCTTCCTCCCCCCTTCCTTCCTTCTTTACTTCCTTCTTCTTCTTCTTCTTCTTTTTTTTTTTTGGTTAAAGTCTTCATGTACAAAATACTAATATGGAAACATTTTATATTATTGCACATATATGACCTATATCAGATAGCTTACCATTTCATGGAGGGGGGAAAAGAAAGAAGGAGGTATGTAATTTAATACTCAAAACTTTACAAAAATAAACAATGAATGTTTAAAAAAAAGAGGTTACATATATCATCTACCCATATAGAAAGATAAACAATTTAACATTATTATATCCCTTATTATTTCTCTTTCATGTTTACCTTTTATAAAAAATTAATTTATTTTTTTATTAATTTATTTATTTTTAGTTTTCAACATTCACTTCCACAAGATTTTGATTTCCAAATTTTCTCCCCATCTCATCTCTCCCCCACCCCAAGATGGCATGCATTCTGAATACCCCTTTCCCTAATCTGCCCTCCCTTTTATCTCTCCTCCCCTTCTCTTATCCCCTTCCCCTTCTATTTTCCTATAGGACAGGGAGATAGCTTGTTAGCTTGTCGTTGTTGCTGTTGTCCAGTTGTGTGCAACTCTTCAAGACCCATTTGGGGCTTTCTTGCCAGAGACACTAGAGGGGTTTGCCATTTCCTTCTCCAGCTCGTTTTACAGATGAGGAAACTGAGGCAAACAGGGTTAAATGACTTGCTCAGGGTCACACATCTAGTAAGTGTCTGAGACTAGATTTGAACTCACAAAGATGAGTCTTCCTGATTCCAAGCCCAGTGCTTTGTGCACAATGGTACCACCTAGCTGACCCCCCAAATGTCTAAACTGGTGATCAGATATATAGGCAGCTCATGGGGAAAATGAAGCTTGAGCTTGGGGAGTGGGGAGATGGAAGGGGAGAGGAGAACATGCTTTCCTTTTGACTGACCTTGTATCTGCTTTGCAGAATGTTTTGATCTTACAGAGATGGCGGAGAGAAAGGGAGAGAGAGAGAGAGAGGGAGAGGGAGAGAGAGGGAAAGAAGAGAAGACAGAGAGAGAAACAGAGAGAGAGAGAGAGATGAGAGACAAAGAAGAGAGGACAGAGAGAGGGAAAAAGACAGAGAGAGAAAGGGGGATGGGGCAAGGAGAAGGAGGGAGAGAATTAGAGAAGATGGAGACAGGGAGAACATTCTAGGCAATGATAACTTAGGGCTGGGAAGAAGTCTTACTCTTTTTCTCTTTCCTTTCCTTTTCTTTTCTTCCTTTTCAACACCCTTGCCCTTTCCTCCTCCAATGCCTGTCTGCCTCTGACTTCCACTCCCTCTTCCTCCTCCCCTCCCTCCTGTTTTGACACTGATAACAAAAGCCTTTGAAGATTTTAAACCACCAAATAAATGAGCTATATTATTAATATTCAGAAATGAAGGAGTCATTCCAGGGGTCAGAAGTGTGGGTTTTTCATCTTGGCCTTGAAGGTCACTTTGTTGGGGATCAAAAAGTTAAGAGCAAAAAATGCTCAGGTTGTGGACGAAACAGGATTATTGGGGAACTACAGGGTTTGTTGTAAATAAGGGAGAAAACTGTATCAGCCTGAGAGTCCTACTGAAGGCCTCCCTCCTCCTTAAAGCCTAGGGGACAGGGCATCACGCTTCCTGAAAATCCTGGATTGAAAGACAGGAGGTCCCTGAGGGGGTGGAGTGGCGGGGTAGCAGAAAATATTGACTAATTCTCTTCACACAATCTATGGTTCAAACTGGCTTTTGTGATGTTCCTCATATAAGTAATTTCATTTCTCTCTTTGTGCCTCTGCACTGGTTGTACCTCACATCTGGAGCACTTTCCCTCCTTACCTCCACCTTTTAGAATCCCGAGTTCCCCTCGATCCTCTGCTCAAGTATCCCCTTGGACATAAGGTTTTTCCTGATCCCTTGAGCTGCTAGTATTTCCCTACCTCTCATCACCTTGTGTGTGGCTATATTATATATTATTATGTATATAATTTTATAGATGATATATTGTACATATCCCTCCATATATTATATATATGCTTCCATATGTTATATATGACATATTATGCATATACTTACATATATGATATTATGCATATACTTACATGTATGATATATAATGTATTCTATATTATGTATATTTCTACATATCATCTAGATGTTCTATATTATGTATATATTACACACCATATATATTTCTATACATGATATACAATATATATTATGCATATACTTCTATATATTCTATATTATGTATGTACTTCCATATATCATATATTCCAAACTATTTACTTCTATGTATTCTATATTATGCATATATGTCTACATATTATATATAAAGTATATATCATATTATGTATATACTTCTATATATTATGAATATATACATTATATATAAGATATTATAGAAATTATATATGTATACATTTTATATTTATATATACTATATATTTATATATGTATTATGTATGTATACATAATATATAATATATTATATTATATGTATTCTATATATGATATATAACATATTATGCATATACTTCTATACATTCTATATTATGCACATATGTCTATATATTAGATATAAAGTATATATTATATTAAGTATATACTTCTATATATTATGTATGCATTATATATCATATATAATACATATAATAGATATGCATATATATCTATATATTCTATATTATGTATATACATCTATATATTACATGTAAAGTAAATATTCCACATTATGTATATACTTCTATATATTCTATATGTTATATATAATTTACATACTTCTATATATGATATGTTATGTATATACTTCCATAGGCGGCTAGGTGGCATAGTGGATAGAGTGTCAGGGCTGGAGTCAGTTTCTTGTGAATAGCCTTGTGACATGGAAATTTAACATTGTAGGCATTCAGTGACTGCAAGCACCATATCCAGGTAACATTATTTCCATTGTGAGGTAGTTAAATCGTACCTATCTCTTGAAAGCCCCTACAGATGCTCTCTAAAAGTGGGAATTTCAGGTCCTGAGACTGTTACTTTCTTCACCCTTCTCTTAAAATTGGACTTCAGTTTCAGTCACTGAGTAAGCAGGGGAGGGTGAGGTTATTTGCGTTGGCGGTCTGTCTAGCATGACTGTAGTTGTGGAGTAAGTGTGAGGCTTGGGGCTGAGCCAGGCCAGAGGGCATTGTTCAATGCCTCTGCTCTAGGTGTGAGAGATCAGTTGCGTAAATTGATGTAGTTGCTGGGAATTGGGAAACTTAGTCCTAGAGACAGATTCGATGCCTAGATCCAAGCATCTAACTCTACCTACCCCAGGCTTTAGGAGCAGATCTCTAGGGTTTGGCCTCTGACCTCTTGATTTCATTCATCTTTCCAGGGAGAAACTTGGCAATGTGGAATCTGTCTTTATTATCAATCCTGATGATGCTGCTCGCCTCTTTGGGGCAGAGGGACCCTACCCAGAAAGATTTAGCATCCCACCATGGGTGGCTTATCACACCATCATGAAAAAACCTATTGGAGTCCTGTTCAAGTAAGTCTCTCCCCTTTCTCTTGGAAATGTATTCTTCCTCTCCTCATATCACAAGGGATAGAATCAAAGGATGTCTGAAGAGCTGTGGGGAGAGGCCCCTTGTAGAATCAAGAGAAGCTGAGTAATAAGAAGACCTAGGCTCTGGTCTTAGCTCTTCTCCACATGAACTGTGTGATCTGGGGCATCCCTTCCCTTGACTCTGTCTTGGTGTTGTGAATCTATCTAATGGGAAGAACAGTCCCTGCTCTATGATGCCTCAAAATGTTGTGAGGATCAGAAAAACTCAAAAATGAAGTGTTATAGCAAGGTTAATGAGTAAGGCATTTGGCCATGAGGATGGTGTGCATGAAATCTAGGTGATGTAAAAAAAATGAATAACATCTAATTTTTAAAAATCCTTTTCTTGTTAAGGTTCAAGTTAGTCAGTCAAAAGGTCACCTGCTACGTGCCAAGCATTGTGCTTAATGCTAGGGATACAAGAAAGGCAACTCCCCAAACACCGCCCCCCCTGAAAAAAAAAATCCAGACCCTTCCCTTAAGGAGCTCACAGTCAAATGGAGGAGATGACATGATATACAAACAACATACAGACAGGACAAATTGGAGGCAACTTCAGAGGGAAGGAAGGCACCAAGATTAAGAACGCTTGGGAGAGGTTCCTCACAGGAGGTGGGGCTTTTGCTGAGACTTGAAAGCCAGAGAAGCCAGGAGGCAGCCAATGAAAATTTCTGGCATTGGGAGATGGAGTTACTTGCTTGAGGTACATCAAAGAAGCCAGCGTCACTGGATTACAGAGTATGACCAGGGGAATAAGGAATAACAACACTAGAAAGCCAGGAAGAGGTCAGGTTATGAAGGGCTTTAAAAGTCAAACAGATGATTTCACATTGGATCCTGCGGGTAATAGAGAGCCACTGGAGATTATTGAATAGGGAGGCTTTATGGTCAGACCAAAGATCAATTGGACAGCTGAGTGGGGGATGGATGGATGGATGGATGGATGGATGGATGGATGGAGTGGGGAGAGGGTTGTAGCAGGCACACCAGTCTGCAGCAGGGTGGTGGCAGTGTCAGAGAAAAGAGGACACACATGAAAGATGTCACAATGCTAGATATGGGGAGTGAGAAAGAGGACTCAGGAATGCCACCTAGGTTGTGAATCTGGGGACTGGAGGATGGTGGTGCCCTTGAAAGTTAAGGGAACTTGGGAGGAAGGAAAGGTTTTGGGGGGGAGATAATGAGTTGAATTTTGAACATGTTGAGTCATCTAAGGTGCCACCTCCTTCAATGATCCCCTACCCAAAAGTGATCTCTTACTCCTCAAAACCCCTACAGCCCTTTGGCCAGGCAACTTCTTTGCTCATGTCAAATTATTCTTTGTATCATATTTATTTTTGTTCATGTCAACTCCTCTATTACACTCTGGAGATCCTGCTCCAGATTTCTACTTGGGATAAATCAGGTCTCCCAGAGCAAGGACATTGCTCCTGAAGGGTTCTAGAGGTACCCCAAAGATTCTTCTCTAATCCTATTAGCCTAAGTGTCCATTCCAGCAAGGACTGTCTTTTGCCTCTTTTTATATCCCTGGTGCTAAGCACAATATCTGACATACAATAGGTCCTTAATAAACGTTTACTGATTGACATATCAATCACGAGTTATTAGCATCCCAATATCATTTGAGCAATTATTATCAATTAGCTTCTTACAAAGCAATAGTTTCTGAGAAGAGTTACAAAACATTTTTCTCAAAACTCTTATACCATTTTGATCCTTGGGGAGGGTGGGCTTAACTTTAAAGCAGTTACTACATTGGTTTCTCCCCAAGTTCCCTTTGAAATGTGGTTCCCTCTCAGATACTCTCCATCTACTTCTTTGCTGGGTTGAGTAGGTCACTTGGGACTTGGTTGCTTCTTACAAAATCTGGTATGGCTTGGACTCTAGCTACTGGACCTCTGGCAGCTTGCCCTCCCAACTTAGTGAAGGTCAAAGCCAAAACTCCTCCTCCTCTGCTCAAGAGCAGGAAAAGATGAAGGCAAAGGGAGCAAAGAATAGTGGCCTAAGGGAGGAGGGCCTAAGGTTTTTCTCCCCATTCAGAGGCTTATAGCATCTCCTCCTCCTATTGAAGCCAGGGAGGAGACAGGACCATCATCATCTAGTCAGGGCCTTTTGCATACATTTGCATTTCTGGATCAATAGCCAATCAGAGGGCTCCTCTTCTTCACGTAGCTTGGAAGCCACACCTGCACGTCTCCCAGAGTCCATGTGGCTACATCATAAAAACTCAGTTGCAGCATCTTGTTCTCAGTAGGATTTTCATGGGTGTTGAATTGTGGTTCTATTACCTTTAAGTTGTAGAGGCTTAGCCTCAGTGAAGTTAGATGAGGGTTTGTTGTTTCCCTCTCTCCTTTTACCTCCTCTTCTCCTCTCCCTGTTTTCTTCTCTTTCATCTTTCAGTCACAAGGTGTGGGTGAGTGAGGAAGGGGACAGGAGGGCTGAAAAGAGGGAGAGATACGGACGATGGTGATAAGGGTTAGCCTGCAAGGGAATCCGGTGGGAAGCCCTTCTCCAAGGGCCCTTGCACAGAAAAGGGGAGCCGGGACCTCTCTGAGCCTCTGGATTCTCTGACTTGGGATGGACCGAGTTGTAACACCATGGTTCGCTTCATTGCCTCCAGCCTCTTCTCCCAAGAACACTGGATTTCCTCATCTTTTTTTTTCCTTCTCAGGTCCTCTGAAAGCTGGAAGAAGGACCGGGTTTTCCTGAACCAGTTTGTGTTGGCTGTGGACTCAATGAACAATTTTGAGCGCCTTCTCACTCCAGTTTCAGAGGACTTTGTAAAGAAGATTTACAAGGGGATTGAGAGGAGCAAACAAGGAAAGTTCACGGTGGACCTCAGTCAGGACCTGTTTCGATTTGCTTTTGAGTGTAAGTAATGTCTGACTGAGGGAGGGTCTTAGCAATGAAGGAATTAATCAATCCACATTTTTTAGGCACCTACTATGTGCCAGGCACTGTGCCAAGCACTGAGGATACCAAACCAGGCAAAAAGATAATCTTTACCCTCAAGGAGGTTATATTTTAATGGGGGAAACAACATGCAAATAAATGGGTATGCAAACAAGTTACACACAGGATAAATAGCTCATAAATTAACCAAGGGAAGCCACTTAGAATTAAGGGAAAGTTTCCTGTAGAAGATGGGATTTTTGTCAGGATTTAAAGGAAGCCAGGAGGCAGAGATGGGGAGAAAGAGTGTTCCAGGCACGGGGGACAGCCAGAGAGAATGCCCAGAGGCTGGAAATGGAATGTCTTGCTCAAGGAACAGCCAGGAGACCAGTGTCACTGGATTAAAGAGTATGGGTTGGGGAGTAAGGTGTAAGATGACTGGAAAGGTAGGAGGGGGCTAGGTTATGAAGAGCTTTGAATGTCACACAGAACATTTTTGTATTTGCTCTTAGAGGCAATAGGGAGCCCCTAGAGTTTATGGAGGGTGGGGTTGACATAGTCAGGCTGAATGGAGTGGAGAGAAACTCGAGTAAGACAGACCCTCCTCACCCCTCCTCCAATAGGTTATTGCAATAATCCAGGCATGAGGTGATGCAGGGCTGCTGCACCAGGGTGGTGGCAGTGTCTGAGGAGAGAAAGGGGTGTTTTTGAGAGATGTAGTAACTGTGAGGTCAATAGGCCTTGACAACAGATTGGATATGTCGGATGAGAGAGGGGGAAGAATTCAGAATGACTCCTAAATTGCAAGCCTGAGGAACCGGAAGAATGGTATTGCCCTCTACAAGAAGACCGGAGTTCAAATTTGCCCTCAGTCACTTACTAGCTGTGTGACCCTGGACAAGGCACTTAACCTCTTTCTGCCTTGGTTTCCCCATTTGTAAAATGGGGATAAGAACAGCACCCCTATGCTAAAGTTGTTGTGAGGTTCCAATGATCTTGGGTATAGAGGGTAAGGATGAGTGCACAGTGGTGGTAGTGTTTAGAATAGAAATAGCAGAGACATAGGATTTATATATTCAAGTACTGTGAGATTTAAATTTTGTTAAACTTTAATGCACTATATAAATGCCAGCTATTTAAAAATGGGATTTTGCAATGGAGTCCATGGACTTCACCAGATGGCCAAATATAAAATATAGAAAATATAAATAAAAAATATAAGATATAAAAAAGATGAAGAACCCTTGATTTAGAACATAAGAAAATTATTCACTATTACATGGGCAATGCTAGGGCACAAACTCTAATGAGATCAGCAGATTTCATGTATGTAGCATAATCACCAAGGCCACCCCTCTCTTAGCACAAATGTGTTCACTTGCCTCCTTAAATCCCAAGCCTGATTCCTGGACAGAGGAAGCAGGCAACCCAGTGAGGGTCTGGAGTTAGCTCTGAGCTCAGATACTTACTAGCTGTGTAACCTGGGCAAGTCATTTAACCTCTGTTTGCCTCAGTTTTCTTAACTGTAAAATGGGGATAATAATAGCACCTACCTCCCAGGTTGATTGTGAGGATTAAATGAGATAATATTTGTAAAGCACTTAGCACAGTGCCTGTCATGCAGTAGGTGCTTAATAATTAATTGTTTTCCATCTTTCCATCAGTGTCATCTCGAGGTCATAGTTTAGTGACTTTTCTTGCATAATTCCAAATTGTTGCCCCGAATCTTTGAGCCAGTTTGCCAATCCACCAACAGTGTATTAGTGTTCCTTAATCCTCTCATTTTTGCCCACGAGGGACCCCAGGCCCAGAGAGAAGATTATGATTTAGTGAGGTAGTAAGCAGTACAGGAAGAAGTAAAGCCCAGGATCTCTTGTCTTTGAGTCCAGCCTACCATTAATCATATGATTTTGTGTGTACCCAGAAAGAGACCAATGAGATGTCCCTGCCTGATTGTGTTTGTACCCCATTATTCAAATTAAGCACCCAGCCTTCCCTTCCATTAGCAAGGGGGTAAACTAGGGAAGGGCCACTAGGGGGCACCATAGTGCATAGAGCACAGGGCCTGGAGTCAGAAAAATTCATCTTCCTGAGTTCAAACCTAGCCTCAGACACTTACTAGCTGGGCCATCTTGGGCAAGTCACCTGTTTGCCTCAGTTTCCTCATGTGTAAAATGAGCTGGAGAAGGAAATGGCAAACTGCTCCAGCATCTTTGCCAAGAAAACCCTAAATGGGGACACAAAGTCTGAAATGACTGAACAACAAAACTAGGGAAGGGTTAGTTGATTGATTATGGTTTAATTAACTAAGGTTAATAAAATATTAGCTAATTATGCCATTAATCATGGCAGTAATTCCGTTAGGTGGTTTTGCTTAACTATTTTTGAGACATGTATTTGGGGGTTTGAGAAGTATCTTTTGTGTCAATTCCAGTTAATAAAATCAAGTTTTTAAAAGGCTGATTCTTTTTACTGGCTCTGGGGCCCTTTCTCCAGGCATGCCGTAGATACCTAGCCCCCATTTTTGCTCTAGATACCTCATTTCCCTATATTTAGGATATCAATATTACAAAATAGATTTCCTAAAATTTACTTTGTGAAGGAGAAGTCCTCCACAGACTGCCTTCTCTCCCCTAGTCCCTCGTACTGCATCCTGATTGATTTAACAAAGAAAAGCATGTTTAACACAGGGTGTTAATGACCTTGAGGGGGAAGGCAGAATTCCAGCAGGAGGTCAAGGGAATTCCAATGATCTGAGGTTCTCAGCAAGGCCCACAAGTCTGGCATATTATTGCAATGATCTCTGGTCTCACAGCTATTTGCAACCTTCTCTTTGGGGAGCGTCTGGGAGTCCTAGAAGATTTTGTGGACCCTGAAGCCCAGAAGTTCATCGATGCTGTGTCTACAATGTTCCACACTAGCGTTCCGATGCTGAACATCCCTCCAGAACTTTTCCGTATGGTCAGAGCCAAGACCTGGAGGGATCACGTGGCCTCGTGGGACCTGATTTTTGATCGAGGTGAGCGTTCTGAATATCCTTCTGGGGTAACTGGCGGTGCTGGAGCTAGGGCAGGCTGAGGTCAGACCCCAAGGTAGATGGTGACAGCAGAAGGCAGGCAGAGCATGGAGGAGGGCCTGTAGCAGCTTTCTGCCTCCCAGAGGAGATGGGCAGAGACAGGGGAGAACCCAAGGAAAGAACAAATGTGTCACTTGGTCAATGTCTCAACTCTGCTGCTGTTCCTTTTACCTCAACTATTTCCCCTTGAAGAGGCTCTGGTATTCAATAATCTATCAATTATGAAAGAGATAGTACTCCCTAGGTCTCAACGCGTGTGCTAAAGTGATTGTTTAAGGACCTCTAAGTATTTGACAGAAGGTGGGAGCAAGTGGCATGCGTGGAGGCCCCACTCTGTAGAAGCCTGTATAAAGAGTGGAAAGGGCATATCTAAGATCATCACAGAAAAGTGTGTACGTATGCGTGTGCATGTGTGTATTATACTGTGCACATATATGTGTACATGTGTATTGTAAATATGTGCACAGATGTATACATGTTTATAGGGTGCATCACATGCGTATTGTGTAAGTGCATGCATGCTTACATGTATAGACATGTAGATATGCATTGCATCATGTGCATGTGTATATGTATATGCCTGTATATTATAGCTGTGTGGATGTATAGGTGCATGTTGGTATTGTGCATGTGTGTACATGCGTATGTGTATACACATGTGCACAGTGAATGTGCAAAATGTGTTATATTGCACAATATGAATATGCCTGCAGTGCACACATGCAATACAGTACATGTGTGTGTGCAAGGTTTGTACCTATGTGAACATGTGTGTACACCTGCATGCGTATGTGCATGTATGTGCAAGTGTGTGTACATGTATGTGTTGTGTGAAAAGGATAGTATTTGGTTACACACATATGATTTCTATGCACTTGTTGCAGAAGGCAAGGGCCCCCTGAATTCTAAAATCTCTACCTGGATTTAAGAAGTCAGGTACTGTCAATGAATAATAACCCACTCCTACAGGTGTCAACTTCATTAGAAACACCAAAACTGTGTCTGGCAAGATGATAATGATGCATTTATAGAACTCTTTATCCTTCCTTGAGCTGCCCCAAAGACACTGATGTAAATAAGAAAGGTAGAGAGAGGCCAAGGTCATCAAATGGTCAGTAGCCTTAACACAACCAGAACCCACAGTTTCCTGACTTCTAATGATGAGTTCTTTCCACTCCAGGTTTCCCCCAACTCTATTCCCCCCAAACTTCCTCAACCTTCTTTGTGTCCCTTCCCCAACCCCAGTGTCTTCCATTCAGAGAGACTCCATAATGTCCCCTTTCTTTCTCCCTGTGTCTCAGCTGAAGGTTATGTACGGAACTTCTTCCAGGACCAGAAAATGGGACCAAAAGTCACTGAGTGTTATCCGGGCATTCTCTACTCTCTCTTGCACAAGAATGCCATGAATTTTGAAGATATCAAAGCCAATGTTATAGAAATGATGGCCGCAGGGGTGGACACGGTGAGGATGAGGGGGGAAGGGAATATGCATTTATTCAATGTCTACTGTGCGCTAGGCACTGTGCAAAGCACCTTACAAATATTGTGGATAAAGGTCAAAGTGAGTTAGGTCCATTTTCAAGATGAGCATAGTAGGGTGTTGATCTCAGCAGCTGATACCGCAGTAGACTGAAGACAGCCAAAATTATGCCATGCCACTGACATTTTCTTCATATGCAAGTATTTGAACAAGTTACCTCGCTGAGCCTCATTTTTGATGTTTGGACACAGAGGAACAAGGATCCCAGACCTCCCTGTCTCATTGGATTATTGTATTAAGTGAGACAATGTAAGTAGAACTTGGAAAGTGGTTTACAAACCAGAGATTTTTGTAAAATGTTACCATATGGGGGCACTTGTAAGGTCGAATTCTCCCCACGAGTTCTTGGAACTCCCACATTAGAGGTTCAATCCTTGTGACTCAGTGTTGATTTTCTGAGATTCTCTTTTAGAAATGGAACCCAATTAAGCCTTCCTACCTCTGTATAGCTAAGGTTATCAGCCTTTCCTTCTTGACTGGAGGGTATAATACTGGGTGAGGACACTCACCCATTTGGGAGGTAGAGAGGTCAGAAAGGAGGTGGGCCTCTAGAAACAAATTTGACCAAGCTCACAATTTTATGGAAGAATAGTTGGCCCTTCCCAAGAGAACATCTCTTCAATTGAATGTCAAAATCAGATATTCGAAGGAATGCAAGCGACCTCTTTCTTTTTGCCCTTTTGTGAGAAGTTGGGAGTGGGCAGCTATACTGGTAGAATATGAGTTAAGGCCCTAGAACTCTCATCATTGCTTATGAGAGTAAAAGGTTCCTGTCTCTGTGATTTGCTCTGTTTACACGACCATAGCAGAAGAAAATGATTTCCTCAGACCCAGGGAATCAGGCAGGTCTGAAATTCAAGATGGTGAGGCAGGGGAAATCTCAGGTACCACATTAGGATTTTGGGGGCTGTGGCTTTAGGGAACTCCTTAAATCTCATGTGGCAAATGCAATCTACTGTTCCTGTATGGAGAAACAACCTAAGAGGTGGGTACTTGGAATCACATGGCATAAGAATGTATTCTATTCCAAAGGAGCCTCTGATACAATCATTCGTCTGACTCAGAAAAGAGTCTTCTTAGGACATCCTGACATAAATAGTAGAGCCTGAGACCTCTCAGTGAGAGAGTGGGCATATTGATTCAATTCTTTCTTTCCCTCGGAAGTTGGAATATCCTTTGGCTAGAGTCCTGAACAGGACTTGTAACCAGACAGACACTTTGTGGGGCAAGTTGGAGTTGGTGTCCAAAGGCCATGTCACTGATATATGTCAAAGCTGAATGTCATAAACACTGGTTAATATGAAGATTATCTGACTAATATCAACATCTAAATGAAAAAATGAGGACAGATCAGTGGGTTAATTGTAAATTAATTGTAAATCTGTGAAAGTTTACAAAGGATTGCCAGTTTTGCAGTAGAAATTAAAAAAAAAAACTTGACATGGAAATCCTGATTTACATGAAAGATAAATTAGGTGGTCATATGCTAGTCATTTAAGGATTTTTAATTGTATGAAAACATTTCCTTGAAAGGACCAAAGAGTTCCTTTAAAGGATGCCTTGGCACATTTGAGATATTTTCTTTATAGTAATTTTTCAGGAGCTTTACTACATAAAACAAGATGTGCTTATGTAGGTCTTAGAGATTGTTTGAGGAAAGAGATCTGTGAAAACTTAAACGTTACCAGAACCTTGTTTTTCTTGTTTGTGCAAAGGTGCTGATATCAAGTCCTCCCTTCCTCATAGGATTATTGAGGACTATTAGAACCACCATTGGATGGCTCCATTAAATTTTAACAATGCTTAATAATCCACTTGCTATGAGAATGCTGTAGTGCCAGAGTCAGCGCTCAAAGTGTGTCTCACTAAATGAAGGCCATTGGAGAGCCCCAAAGTCCTCTTTTATTGGCATGGCGATACATGATGTATTTTGCTTAGGCTGACTGTGACATGAAATTGTTGTCCCTTAAGGGTGTGTGTTTAAGGGAACAGCTAGGTGGCACAGTGGATAGAGCACTGACCCTGGAGTCAGAAGGACCTGAGTATAAATCCAGTCTCAGACACTTGACACTTACTAGCTGTGACACCCTGGGCAAATCACTTAACCCCATTGCCTAGTTAAAAAAAAAGATTATGTGTGTGTTGGGGATGAAGGTGTGAAAAATTTCCATATTATTCCATACCATACACATGGTAATCATAGAGAGCTGATTACGGGAGCCTAGAAGGCTTAGTTTTTTGGAGCAACTGGGGTTGAGGGACTCAGTTTTCTTCATCCAACTCTCAACTGTCTACTTCAGACATCAATAACTCTGCAGTGGTGCCTGTATGAAATGGCTCGGAACCTAAAGGTACAAGACATGCTTCGGGCTGAAGTCCTGGCTGCCCAGCGAGATGCCCAGGGGGATATGAAGAAGATGCTCAAATCTGTGCCACTTCTCAAAGCTGCCATCAAAGAAACCCTGAGGCAAGTTTATTCCCATCCTGGGGAATTCCTGCTGCATTTCCTTTTCCCCATCCCTCCCCGCACTTCCAGCGAGAAAGAGGGGGAAGGAAATAAATGACAAAGCAGCAGCAAATGTGGAGGGAGCTGGAAATGGGAAGAAATAGGAAGTGGGAAGGAGGAAACAGGAGGAGGCGGGATAGTCTCTGGGTTGAATTTTGTTCTTGAGTTCATGATCATTTTCAGGACTTGTGTGTGTATTCGGTATCTCTTCTCTTTCAGGTTACATCCCATCGCAGTTACCATACAAAGGTACATTCCATCGGATTTAGTTCTCCAGGATTACATGATTCCTGCCAAAGTAAGCCCTCAGACTAATTTGCAGGCATTCCTACTCAGAAGGAATCCAGAGAGCCCAAACCATTGTCTTTTCGTCTCTAGTCCAGAATGGGCATTGGGAAAATGACAGTCAGGGAAATAGAATGGTGACTTGGTTGGGGGGTGGTCAATTGCCCTTTTCCTGGGAGGAGACGAGATCTTAGAGGGATTTTGGGTTTTTTTCTTGTCAGAGGTGGGCAGAACCCAGCCCCATGTAGCCTGCAGATTTCAGAGTTGTCTCCGTCCTGAGCATCCCTTACTTAAGCCTCCTTCCTGAGCCATTATGCCAGGTGCTTGTCACTTCTGAATGAGCCTATTCACCTATAGTTAACTGCTTACAACTCTTTTTGTCTCCTTCATATCTAAATGCCTGTATTAAATGTTTGCACGACCCCGTCTGTGCTACATGAGGCAATTTAGCTGATGAGGTCCTTGCCCTAGAAATACCAAGGGAGACGCATTCACATAGAAGGGATAGAGACAGGCAATTAGAAATATTCAACCCATATTATATGTAATTCATTCTGAGATTGAATGTGACTTTATTAGGGCTTTTAGCACATAAAATATGTCTATATTTGGTGCTACAGAGCCAGGCTCAGAAAATAGACTTTCATGTACTAAAGGCTGTAGTGTAGATGATGAAGTAGATAGAGAACTGGACTTGAAGTCAGGAAGACCTGAGTTCAAATCCCGTCTTAGACATTTACTGGCTGTGTGATTTTAGGCAAGTCACTTAAACACTCTCAGTTTCAGTTTCCTCATCTGTAAAAGGGGGATAATAATAGCATCTACCTCATAGGGTTATTGTGAGGATCACATGAGATAACATATGTAAAAGGCTTTGTAAACCTAGAAGTATAATTATTATTATCAAGATGATGATGATTATAGAAAATCATTAAGCTAGAAAATCTATTAGCCTTGAGAACAGAGAGCTAAACAGAAATGCAACACATGAATTGCCTAATAGATTTTAAAAAGACTTTAGTTGGCCTTTAATGTTGACACCTACATCATCACATACGCCAGTGTGTAATTCATTCATTTCACATTCAAGCAACATTAGGTACTGCTATGTATAGTGTATTGGACTGTGACCTAGAAGAAGGTAAATAAACCACAGCAAATACAATACATGCATTGTCTGCTCTAATGGATGTTAGTTGGTCTTTAATATTGGCATATACGTCATCACATAGGCCAGTGTGTAATTCATTCATTTCACATTCAACCAGCATTAGGTACTGCTATGTATAATGTATTGGACTGAGACCTAGAGGAAGGTAAATAAACCATCGTTTCTACAGTCAAATATCTTCTATGCAAAGAAATCCATTGTGATTTGGATTGAAGCTCTGGGAGTTAGGTGGGTGTTTAATGAGGAATTTGACATTTTGACTTTCTATTTGGGGGTTAATAAGACTGTCCCTTTGGCCATAGTAAGGAGCAGGGTTCCTCCTGGGATGGAAATATCAGCAATCATTATTTACATTAAAATACTGCTTTATACTTTTCAAAATTCTTTTACAGCCATTGTCTTGTTTGATCCTGGGGTATGGGGATTGGTCTTATCCCCATTTGAGAAGATGAGGAAACTGAGGTCCAGAGGTGTGATGTCATTTGTCCAAGGTTCTATGGCCAGCACCTAATAGATCTCAGTGTCTCCTGCCTCCTTGATTAGGGTTCCTGAGCTAAGCTTCAGAATGCCCCCATGTGATATTTCTGGGATTGTGGGGATACCATAGAACAGGCTGTCCTGGGTGCTCTGCACAGCCCTGATTCTAGTCTACTCTCTCTCTGTCTTCCTCCAGACACTGGTCCAAGTGGCCATCTTTGCCATGGGAAAGGATCCTGATGTCTTCTCTAATCCAGAAAAGTTTGACCCCACCAGATGGCTCCATAAAGACACCCACTTCCGGGCTCTGAGCTTTGGCTTTGGTCTTCGGCAGTGCCTTGGGCGGAGGATTGCCGAGTTGGAGATGACTATCTTTCTGATTCATGTGAGTCTAATACTTTTTTGGAGAGAAGAGAGGGACTCTTATTAAAGATGCCCAAAGTTCCTTTCCACTCTGGGACCCACTCATGATTCCTTCTAATTCCCACAGGGAATAAGCTTTGTGCATTGGACACATAGGTCTAATTTGTGTTCCAATGTTGGTAGATTGGAAGAGGTTCTTATCCACAAAGAAGGCTCCCTCTCTGTACCCAAGAGAGATGACTTTGAGACTGGGTTGGAGACAGGGAGTAGAAAGTAGATGGATGTCAGCATCAGTGACCCAAGTGATCCCTGGGGCATTTGGGCTCCAATTCCCTTGTTCCACCAGCATATCTTTCCTCCTAGGCTGGCTCCACCTGCTTCTCTGGGTCTCAGGTCATAGATAATTGTGGCTAGGAACCTAAGCTGAGACTTGTTGGGGCTGCAGTAGTCTCTGTCTGATAGTGGCATGAAAACCACCTCTGGATATGAAGGTGTTGGTTAGGGGGAAGGTAAGGTTTAGGTATGTCTGGCAGGTGTCTATGTTCTCAGAATCACTGGAGATAGACCTTTGGCCCAGGGAGATGGAGAAGGGAAAGATGGCAGGAAGATGAGAACATTTTCTCCTATACTTGGGCACCAGTATACCTAAATAAATTATCTGCTTCTGAGGCAGAGGCAGCTCCAAGATCATCATTGCAGCGCCCTAATATTTAGAACTTGAAGGAGTTGTAGGGATGGTGTAGTCTGCAGTGTGAAATAGGTTGGGAGGATGACCTGCAACACTCTTGAATGTGGTGAGGACCAGATTAAAATTTAACTGGGGATTATCTAACAAAACAAATAAAAATAAAAGAGAATATAAATAATATTAATATGTGGTTTTCAAAGTCAACATGCAGCCTACAAGGATCCTTAGGTATTATTTAGTGGCTCCCATTTCTATTTGAGTTTGACACCACTGGTTTAGTCCAATTTCCTAATTTTATATCAGAGGAATAACCCCTTCCTGCCCCCATCCCCCCACCTCCATCTTTCCATCTCCATTCCCCCACCCCCCAGGAAACTACTGGCAGGCCTTGCAAGATCTTTGGGTCTCTTGCATCTCTGTTCTCATTGCCCATGAACAAGGCAAGAAGTAGCATTGTAAACTCTTCCAAGCTCATATATATACATATATATGTATGTATGTATGTATGTATGTATGTATGTATGTATGTATGTACATATGGGATCCCCAGCCATCCTTCTTCCACTTTCCATGACCCTCAAGCTGTATCAATTCCCACAGAATGTGTTGTTTTCCCCATGGGGACTCACATTACAGAAACTATTCAGGAGAGACCAAAGAACTGCATAATGGTGGTATTTGAGGCATCAATGGAAGACATAGTTTGAGCCAAGGACCTTCCTCGAGGCTCTCAAATCACTCCCAGGCAATCTCCTTTTTTTTGACTTATTCATGAAGCCATCCCTGCTCTGGAGTCTCCCACCTTTTCCATTTAGCCTAGTTTTTTCTTCTCCGCAGATTCTAGAGAACTTCAGGATTGAAGTCCACAAGATTTCAGATGTGGGAACCACCTTTAATCTCATCCTGATGCCTGACAAGCCCATCTTGTTCACCTTCCGGCCCTTAAAGCCCCAGCTGTAACACAGAGAGACAGACCTCCTGCGTATTTGTTATACAGAGAGGCTGAGGATAACAGGAAGGTAGATACAGGTAGAGACGTAACAAACCCAAGTATATAATGTAATGATTTGACTCCGGGCCAAGAAAATTATTTGCCTCTTTATCCAGGGCTGGAATTTTTAGCCTGGAGTCTGAACTTTAAAAAAAACACACAGACATATATGTATTTGGAGAACTATATTTCAATATAATTAATTTCCTTTTGTAATCCTGTGCATTTTATACAATTAAAATCATAATTCTGATAAGGAGTTCACAGGCTTCATGAAACTGCCAAAGGGGTTCCATGACACAAAAAATTAAGGATTCCTGTGGCCTATGGATTTGTCCACTCCTATGCCATAGTTTGCCCTGGAGAAATGTCCTTCAATCCACTAAAGAAGGTGGGTAGAAGCCATCTTTGTTACTTGCTTAAATTGGGATTTCACTATAAGATTCCCCCCTGCCCCCGCATTTGATTGGAAGGAAAACAATAAATACTTGTACACTTGAATTTCTCAAAATGTCCATTTTTAAAAAACATTAGTAAACTACAAAGGATAGCCACATCATTCCTATTACCCTCAACACAGGTTTCTTTCATGAACATTTAAGAAGTGAAGAAATTTTTGCTAGTCCTATGTTCTGTTGGCTCTAATCTTGACCCGGTCCAAGCAGAAACAGAGTCCTGCCGAGTGTGGGAAAAGATCATTTTTCATATGAATATGAGGCAACACGTGTAATGGAAAGATCTGGTTTTGGAGCCCAAAGATCTGGGTTTGAATCTTGGCTCTGCTATGGGCAAATTTCTTAACCTCTCTTAAGTCACAGTTTCTTTCTAAGAGGATCAATGATGAAGCATGCTGTCCACCTCCCGAAAGAGAGATGAAGATTCAGGATGCAGAATAAGACATAGTTTTGGACATGGCCAATATGGGAATGTTGTTTTGATTGATTATATACATTCATTACAGGGGTTTTGTTTTTCTTTTTCTTAATAGCGGATGAGTGGGTTGGGAAGAAGATAAATGCTTGTTCATTGAAAAAAATTAAATAAAAAAGCCCCAAAGCTTTATAACCTTGGGAATGGGGTCCCTAGTCTCATCTGACTCTGCCCTAGAGTCTTCTTGGAGACTGGGATGTAGATGGATATAGATGAACCTGGATGGTGCCTACGGCCAGATTAGGATGGTAGTCCAGTTGGTTTGGTTTCTTCTATCTTGGGAAATTGCCAGGGCTGAAGAAGGTATGTTTGGGCATTGGGTCTCCCTAGTAGTTCTCAGATCAAACCAGGTGGGCGGTCACCTATCTCGGCTTTGTATAAAGTTGATTCTATCACATTACATAAAGGAATTCTCGGGAAGAGAGTGGGAATCAGCTCGTTCGGGTCCTACTTCTGACTGCCACTAATTCAGGGTGTGACTGTGGGCAAATCACCAGTTCATTCTGAACCTCCCATTTCTTCCTCTGTCAAATGAGGGCTTTTGGATGAGATGACCTCTGTGACCCCTTCCAGCTCCAGTGCCCTAGGATTGCTTGCTCCTTCCCACAGTCACCATCCCTTCTCCCTGTTTCCAAAATGCCATCTTGCTTCTTTGGCAGATGAGCAGTCCTCTTGACATTGAAGTTCCAAGATCCATACCCCATAACTTTAGAATATAGTCTTCCTTCTCTCTCCTACCTCTTTAACCAGTCAACCAGCTCTCTGCCCCGTAGAGATTCTGGGCTGGGGTTCTAGGAGGGAGGCCTAGGGAGAAAGTGACTGTGGGTGGGAGAGGGGGAAAATCTAGGACTGGGGATATTCCAGGGCTGGTCGGGCTTCATCGATAGACCGTAGACACTCACCAAGCTTTATGCATTTAATAAGGTTGCTAGGGATCTGATTCCAGGAGAATAATGCAAAGGGAGTCCTGTTTCTGTGGTCCTGTTGGGGAGGTTTCACTTCGATCTTCGTTGAACTTTACGGGTCAGGTTCTGGATGGAGCGATAACGGATCCTATTTTTGCGGTTTTTTGAAAGTCGTATGGTCCGAAGGACTCCTCTGTACATAAGGCAAAGTAAAGGGGACCTCATACAGATCATGAAGGTTCCAGAAATAGCTCCTTTCTGTCAGCTTCTAACTACCCCCCTGCAAAGACTTATCGCAGCCCACCGAGCCAGGACGGGGCACTGAGGAGCACTTGGGGCAGCGGGAAGGAAACCTATGCCTCCCACGAGGGAGTCTATGTGTTCTTCTGTGCTCTTAGGACTGCCCATCCATCCACCTCTCCCACCTCTGGCATCATCTGTCCACATCTACTGGGACCAGCCATAGGCTTTGTGACCTCCTACTCTGCACTGTGGGGTCAGTGAACATCAGAAACAGCGGCAAAATGGAGAGAACACTGGGCTTGGAGTCAGGACACCTGGGTCTGGAACCTGGCTTGGCTACTTACTTGTTTTGTGACGCTGGGTCAGTCACTTCTGATCTCTGGAGTTCTGGTTCCTCGTCTGTAAAATGAGGAGGTTGGACTGGATGACCTCTATGGTCTTTATTGGTTCAAAATCCTATGAGTCATCGAATCTGGTAGTGGTGAGGGGCAGAGATCTCAGGCTCACCTGGCCCAGGGGCCTGCCTTTGGGGCTAGTAATAGGCCCCTTGAGAGTGTGTCTACATGTGGACACACACACATATATACTATTGGTATCCATTCCTTTATTGTGGCAAAAACATAGAATGATTAATAAATAGTTGGATTGTATCTATCTATACACACACATATACACACATATTTACATATATACATGTATATGTAATATCTATCAATCAAACAAGTCTTTGTTGAGACCCTACCATGTGCCAGGCACTGTACTAGATGCTGGGGATACAGATACAATGGATTAAGCAATCCCTACTTGCAAAGAGGTTATATTCTAATGAGGCTACCTCTCTTTCTTTCTCTCTCTCTGTCTCTTTCCATCTTTCTTTCTACCTATTCTTTCATTTTATTTATTTCCTTTTTCTGTTTTCTTTCTCTGTCTTTCTTGCCCTTTCTTTCTCTTCCTTCCTCTATCTCTTCCTTTTTTCTTCCTTCCTCCCCCTCTTTCTTTCTTTCTTTCTCTCTTTCCTTTCTTTCTTTCTTTCTCTCTTTCTTTCTTTTTCTCTTTTCTTTCTTTCTTTCTTTCTTTCTTTCTTTCTTTCTTTCTTTCTTT